>NW_027211874.1:0-300000 GCF_036971445.1 Narcine bancroftii | reverse complement strand
GATTCCCCGCCTCAGATTTCCCGGCTCTGATTCCCTGCCTGAGATTCCCTGCCTGAGATTCCCCGCCTCAGATTCCCCGCCTCTGATTCCCCGCCTCAGATTCCCCGCCTCAGATTCCCCGCCTCAGATTCCCCATCTCAGATTCCCCGCCTCAGATTCCCTGCCTCAGATTCCCTGCCTCAGATTCCCTGCCTCACATTCCCTGCGTCAGATTCCCTTCATCTTATTCCCTGCCTCAGATTCCCTTCATCTTATTCCCTTCATCTGATTCCCTGCCTCTGATTCCCCACCTCTGATTCCCCGCCTCTAATTCCCCGCCTCTGATTCCCCGATTCTGATTCCCCACCTCAGATTCCCTGCCTTAGTTTCCCTGCCTCAGATTCGCTGCCTCTGATTCCCCGCATCTGATTCCCCTCCTCTGATTCCCCGCCTCTGATTCCCCGCCTCAGATTCCCCGGCTCTGATTCCCTACCTCAGATTCCTTGCGACAGATTCCCTGCCTCAGATTCCCTGCCTCTGATTCCCCGCCTCTTATTCCCCGCCTCTTATTCCCTGCCTCAGATTCCCCGGCTCTGATTCCCTGCCTGAGATTCCCTGCCTAAAATTCCCTGCCACTGATTCCCCGCATCTGATTCCCCGCCTATGATTCCCCGCCTCTGATTCCTCGCATCTGATTCCCTGCCTCTGATTCCCCGCCTCTGATTCCCCGCCTCAGATTCCCTGCCTCTGATTACCCGCTTCCCTTTCCGCGCAACTTTCCCGGCCTCCGTTTCCCCACATCTCTTTCCCCGCCTCAGATTCCACACCTCTGATTCCCTGCCTCTGATTCCCCACCTTTCATTCCCCGCCTCTCTTTCCCTGCCTCTATTTCCGCGCCTCTTCCTCTGCCTCTCTTTCCCCACATCTCTTTTCCTCCCTCTGATTCCCCACCTCTGATTCCCCTCCTCTGATTCCCTGCCTCTGATTTCCTGCCTCTGATTTCCTGCCTCTGATTCCCCGCCTCTGATTCCCCACCTCTGATTCCCCTCCTCTGATTCCCTGCCTCTGATTTCCTGCCTCTGATTCCCCGCCTCTGATTCCCTGACTCTGATTCCCTGCCTCTGATTCCCTGCCTCTGATTCCCTGCCTCTGATTCCCCGCCTCTGATTCCCCACCTTTCATTCCCCGCCTCTCTTTCCCTGCCTCTATTTCCGCGCCTCTTCCTCTGCCTCTCTTTCCCCACATCTCTTTTCCTCCCTCTGATTCCCCACCTCTGATTCCCCTCCTCTGATTCCCTGCCTCTGATTTCCTGCCTTTGATTCCCCGCCTCTAATTCCCCGCCTCTGATTCCATGCCTCTGATTCACTGCCTCTGATTCCGAGCCTCTGATTCCACGCCTCTCTCTCCGTGTCTCTGATTCCCCACCTCTGATTCCCCTCCTCTGATTCCCTGCCTCTGATTTCCTGCCTCTGATTCCCCGCCTCTGATTCCCTGCATCTGATTCCCTGCCTCTGATTCCCTGCCTCTGATTCCCTGCCTCTGATTCCCTGCCACTGATACCTCGCCTCCGATTCCACACCAATGTTTCACCGCCTCTGTTTCTCTGCCTCTTATTTCCCGGCTCAGATTCGCCGGCTCTGATTCCCCGCCTCTGATTCCCCGCCTCAGATTCCCCGGCTCTGATTCCCTGCATCAGATTCCCTGCCTCTGATTCCCCGCCTCTGATTCCCCGCTTCTGATTCCCCGCCTCTGATTCCCCGCCTCTCAGATTCCCTGCCAATGATTCCCTGCCTCTGATTCCCTGCCTCTGATTCCCTGCCTCTGATTCCCTGCCTCTGATTCCGCGCCTCTCTTTCCGTGTCTCTGATTCCCCGCCTCTCAGATTCCCTGGCAATGATTCCCTGCCTCTGATTCCCTGCCTCTGATTCCCTGCCTCTGATTCCGCGCCTCTGATTCCACGCCTCTCTTTCCGTGTCTCTGATTCCCCGCCTCTGATTCCCCACCTCAGATTCCCCGGCTCTGATTCCCTGCCTCAGATTGCCCGCCTCTGATTCCCCGCCTCTGATTCCCCGCCTCTGATTCCCCACCTCTGATTCCCCGCCTCTGATTCCCCGCCTCTGATTCCCCGCCTCAGATTCCCCGGCTCTGATTCCCTGCCTCAGATTCCCTGCCTAAAATTCCCTGCCTCTGATTCCCCGCATCTGATTCCCCGCCTCTGATTCCCCGCCTCTGATTCCTTGCATCTGATTCCCTGCCTCTGATTCCCCGCCTCTGATTCCACTCCTCTGATTCCCCGCCTCTGATTCCCCGCCTCAGATTCCCTGCCTCTGATTACCCGCCTCCCTTTCCGCGCAACTTTCCCGGCCTCCGTTTCCCCACATCTCTTTCCCCGCCTCAGATTCCACGCCTCTGATTCCCCGCCTCTGATTCCCCACCTTTCATTCACCGCCTCTCTTTCCCTGCCTCTATTTCCCGCCTCTTTCTCTGCCTCTCTTTCCCCACATCTCTTTGATTCCCCGCCTCTGATTCCCCTCCTCTGATTCCCTGCCTCTGATTCCCTGCCTCTGATTCCCCGCCTCTGATTCCCCGCCTCTGATTCCCCTCCTCTGATTCCCTGCCTCTGATTCCCTGCCTCTGATTCCCTGCCTCTGATTCCCCGCCTCTGATTCCCTGCCTCTGATTCCCTGCCTCTGATTCCCTGCCTCTGATTCCGCGCCTCTGATTCCCTGCCTCTGATACCCTGCCTCTCATTCCCTGCCTCTATTTCCGTGCATCTTTCTCTGCATCTCGTTTCCCACATCTCATTTCCCCCCTCTGATAACCCGCCTCAGATTCCCCGCCTCAGATTCCCCGCCTCAGATTCCCTGCCTCAGATTCCCTGCCTAAGATTCCCTTCATCTTATTCCCTTCATCTCATTCCCTGCCTCTGATTCCCCGCCTCTGATTCCCCGCCTCTGATTCCCCGCCTCTGATTCCCCGCCTCTGATTCCCCACCTCAGATTCCCTGCATTGGTTTCCCTGCCTCAGATTCCCTGCCTCTGATTCCCCGCCTCTGATTCGCCGCCTCTGATTCCCCTCCTCTGATTCCCTGCCTCTGATTCCCTGCCTCTGATTCCCTGCCTCTGATTCCGAGCCTCTGATTCCATGCCTCTCTTTCCGTGTCTCTGATTCCCCGCCTCTGATTCCCTGCCTCTGATTCCCTGCCTCTGATTTTCTGCCTCTGATTCCCTGCCTCTGATTCCCTTCCTCTGATTCCCTGCCTCTGATTCCATGCCTCTGATTCCCTGCCTCTGATTCCGCGCCTCTGATTCCACGCCTCTCTTTCCGTGTCTCTGATTCCCCGCCTCTGATTCGGTGCCTCTGATACCCTGCCTCTCATTCCCTGCCTCTATTTCCGTGCATCTTTCTCTGCATCTTGTTTCACACATCTCATTTCCCCCCTCTGATAAACCGCCTCTGATTCCATGCCTGTGATTCCCTGCCTCAGATTCCCTGCCTCAGATTCCCCGACTCAGATTCCCCCTCTCAGATTCCCCGCCTCAGATTCCCTGCCTCAGATTCCCTGCCTCTGATTCTCTGCCTCTGATACCCTGCCTCTCTTTGCCTGCCTCTATTTCGGTGCCTCTTTCTCTGCATCTAGTTTCCCACATCTCATTTGCCCCCTCTGATAACCCGCCTCTGATTCCATGCCTCTGATTCCCTGCCTCTGATTCCCCGCTTCTGATTCCCTGCCTCTGATTCCCCGCCTCTGATTCCCTGCCTCAGATTCCCTGCCTCAGATTCCCTGCCTCAGATTCCCTGCCTCAGATTCCCTGCCTCTGATTCCCCGCCTCTGATTCCCCGCCTCTTATTCCGCGCCTCTGATTCCCCGCCGCTGATTCCCCGCCTCTGATTCCCTGCCTCTATTTCCCCGCCTCTGATTCCCAGCCTCTGATTCCCCGCCTCAGATTTCCCGGCTCTGATTCCCTGCCTGAGATTCCCTGCCTGAGATTCCCCGCCTCAGATTCCCCGCCTCTGATTCCCCGCCTCAGATTCCCCGCCTCAGATTCCCCGCCTCAGATTCCCCATCTCAGATTCCCCGCCTCAGATTCCCTGCCTCAGATTCCCTGCCTCAGATTCCCTGCCTCAGATTCCCTGCGTCAGATTCCCTTCATCTTATTCCCTGCCTCAGATTCCCTTCATCTTATTCCCTTCATCTGATTCCCTGCCTCTGATTCCCCACCTCTGATTCCCCGCCTCTAATTCCCCGCCTCTGATTCCCCGATTCTGATTCCCCACCTCAGATTCCCTGCCTTAGTTTCCCTGCCTCAGATTCCCTGCCTCTGATTCCCCGCATCTGATTCCCCTCCTCTGATTCCCCGCCTCTGATTCCCCGCCTCAGATTCCCCGGCGCTGATTCCCTACCTCAGATTCCTTGCGACAGATTCCCTGCCTCAGATTCCCTGCCTCTGATTCCCCGCCTCTTATTCCCCGCCTCTTATTCCCTGCCTCAGATTCCCCGGCTCTGATTCCCTGCCTCAGATTCCCTGCCTAAAATTCCCTGCCACTGATTCCCCGCATCTGATTCCCCGCCTCTGATTCCCCGCCTCTGATTCCTCGCATCTGATTCCCTGCCTCTGATTCCCCGCCTCTGATTCCACTCCTCTGATTCCCCGCCTCTGATTCCCCGCCTCAGATTCCCTGCCTCTGATTACCCGCTTCCCTTTCCGCGCAACTTTCCCGGCCTCCGTTTCCCCACATCTCTTTCCCCGCCTCAGATTCCACACCTCTGATTCCCTGCCTCTGATTCCCCACCTTTCATTCCCCGCCTCTCTTACCCTGCCTCTATTTCCGCGCCTCTTCCTCTGCCTCTCTTTCCCCACATCTCTTTTCCTCCCTCTGATTCCCCACCTCTGATTCCCCTCCTCTGATTCCCTGCCTCTGATTTCCTGCCTCTGATTCTCCGCCTCTGATTCCCCGCCTCTGATTCCCCTCCTCTGATTCCCTGCCTCTGATTCCCTGCCTCTGATTCCCTGCCTCTGATTCCCTGCCTCTGATTCCCTGCCTCTGATTCCGAGCCTCTGATTCCACGCCTCTCTCTCCGTGTCTCTGATTCCCCGCCTCTGATTCCCTGCATCTGATTCCCTGCCTCTGATTCCCTGCCTCTGATTCCCTGCCTCTGATTCCCTGCCACTGATACCCCGCCTCCGATTCCACACCAATGTTTCACCGCCTCTGTTTCTCTGCCTCTTATTTCCCGGCTCAGATTCGCCGGCTCTGATTCCGCGCCTCTGATTCCACGCTTCTTTTTCCGTGTCTCTGATAGCCCGCCTCTGATTCCCCGCCTCTGATTCCCCGCCTCAGATTCCCCGGCTCTGATTCCCTGCATCAGATTCCCTGCCTCAGATTCCCTGCCTCTGATTCCCTGCATCAGATTCCCTGCCTCTGATTCCCCGCCTCTGATTCCCCGCTTCTGATTCCCCGCCTCTGATTCCCCGCCTCTCAGATTCCCTGCCAATGATTCCCTGCCTCTGATTCCCTGCCTCTGATTCCCTGCCTCTGATTCCGCGCCTCTGATTCCACGCCTCTCTTTCCGTGTCTCTGATTCCGCGCCTCTGATTCCCTGCCTCTGATACCCTGCCTCTCTTTGCCTGCCTCTATTTCCGTGCCTCTTTCTCTCAATCTCGTTTACCACATCTCATTTCCCCCCTCTGATAACCCGCCTCTGATTCCCCGCCTCTGATTCCCCACCTCAGATTCCCCGGCTCTGATTCCCTGCCTCAGATTGTCCGCCTCTGATTCCCCGCCTCTGATTCCCCGCCTCTGATTCCCCACCTCTGATTCACCACCTCTGATTCCCCGCCTCTGATTCCCCGCCTCTGATTCCCCGCCTCAGATTCCCCGGCTCTGATTCCCTGCCGCAGATTCCCTGCGACAGATTCCCTGCCTCAGATTCCCTGCCTCTGATTCCCCGCCTCTTATTCCCTGCCTCAGATTCCCCGGCTCTGATTCCCTGCCTCTGATTCCCCGCCTCTGATTCCTCGCATCTGATTCCCTGCCTCTGATTCCCCGCCTCTGATTCCACTCCTCTGATTCCCCGCCTCTGATTCCCCGCCTCAGATTCCCTGCCTCTGATTACCCGCCTCCCTTTCCGCGCAACTTTCCCGGCCTCCGTTTCCCCACATCTCTTTCCCCGCCTCAGATTCCACGCCTCTGATTCCCCGCCTCTGATTCCCCACCTTTCATTCACCGCCTCTCTTTTCCTCCCTCTGATTCCCCGCCTCTGATTCCCCTCCTCTGATTCCCTGCCTCTGATTCCCTGCCTCTGATTCCCCGCCTCTGATTCCCCGCCTCTGATTCCCCTCCTCTGATTCCCTGCCTCTGATTCCCTGCCTCTGATTCCCTGCCTCTTATTCCCCACCTCTGATTCCCTGCCTCTGATTCCCTGCCTCTGATTCCCTGCCTCTGATTCCGCGCCTCTGATTCCACGCCTCTCTTTCCGTGTCTCTGATTCCCCGCCTCTGATTCCCTGCCTCTGATACCCTGCCTCTCATTCCCTGCCTCTATTTCCGTGCATCTTTCTCTGCATCTCGTTTCCCACATCTCATTTCCCCCCTCTGATAACCCGCCTCAGATTCCCCGCCTCAGATTCCCCGCCTCAGATTCCCTGCCTCAGATTCCGTGCCTCAGATTCCCTTCATCTTATTCCCTTCATCTCATTCCCTGCCTCTGATTCCCCACCTCAGATTCCCTGCATTGGTTTCCCTGCCTCAGATTCCCTGCCTCTGATTCCCCGCCTCTGATTCGCCGCCTCTGATTCCCCTCCTCTGATTCCCCGCCTCTGATTCCCCGCCTCTGATTCCCTGCCTCTGATTCCCTGCCTCTGATTCCCTGCCTCTGATTCCGAGCCTCTGATTCCACGCCTCTCTTTCCGTGTCTCTGATTCCCCGCCTCTGATTCCCTGCCTCTGATTCCCTGCCTCTGATTCCCTGCCTCTGATTCCCTGCCTCTGATTCCCTGCCTCTGATTCCCTGCCTCTGATTCCCTGCCTCTGATTCCCTGCCTCTGATTCCGCGCCTCTGATTCCACGCCTCTCTTTCCGTGTCTCTGATTCCCCGCCTCAGATTCGGTGCCTCTGATACCCTGCCTCTCATTCCCTGCCTCTATTTCCGTGCATCTTTCTCTGCATCTTGTTTCACACATCTCATTTCCCCCCTCTGATAAACCGCCTCTGATTCCATGCCTGTGATTCCCTGCCTCAGATTCCCCGCCTCAGATTCCCCGACTCAGATTCCCCCTCTCAGATTCCCCGCCTCAGATTCCCTGCCTCAGATTCCCTGCCTCAGATTCCCTGTCTCAGATTCCCTGCGTCAGATTCCCTTCATCTGATTGCCTTCATTTGATTCCCTGTGTCTGATTCCCCGCCTCAGATTCCCCGCCTCCGATTCCCCGCCTCTGATTCCCCACCTCTGATTCCCTGCCTCAGATTCCCTGGCTCATATTCCCTGCTTCAGATTCCCTGCCTCAGATTCCCTGCCTCTGATTCCCCGCATCTGATTCCCCGCCTCTGATTCCCGCCTCTGATTCCTGCCTCAGATTCCCTGCCTCTGATTCCCTGCCTCTGATTCCCTGCATCTGATTCCCTGCCTCTGAATCCCCGCCTCCGATTCCGCACCCACGTTTCTCCGCCTCTGTTGCTCTGCCTCTTATTTGCTGGCTCAGATTCGCAGGCTCTGATTCCGCACCTCTGATTCCACGCCTCTCTTTCCGTGTCTCTGATTCCCCGCCTCTGATTCCCTGCCTCTGATACCCTGCCTCTCTTTCGCTGCCTCTATTTCCGTGCCTCTTTCTCTGCATCTCGTATCCCACATCTCATTTCCCCCCTCTGATAACCCGCCTCAGATTCCCCGCCTCAGATTCCCAGCCTCAGATTCCCTACCTCAGATTCCCTGCCTCAGATTCCCTTCATCTTATTCCCTTCATCTGATTCCCTGCCTCTGATTCCCCACCTCTGATTCCCTGCCTCTGATTCCGCGCCTCTGATTCCACGCCTCTCTTTCCGTGTCTCTGATTCCGCGCCTCTGATTCCCTGCCCCTGATACCCTGCCTCTCTTTGCCTGCCTCTATTTCCGTGCCTCTTTCTCTCAATCTCGTTTACCACATCTCATTTCCCCCCTCTGATAACCCGCCTCTGATAACCCGCCTCTGATTCCCCACCTCAGATTCCCCGGCTCTGATTCCCTGCCTCAGATTGCCCGCCTCTGATTCCCCGCCTCTGATTCCCCGCCTCTGATTCCCCGCCTCTGATTCCCCGCCTCAGATTCCCGGGCTCTGATTCCCTGCCTCAGATTCCCTGCGACAGATTCCCTGCCTCAGATTCCCTGCCTCTGATTCCCCGCCTCTTATTCCCTGCCTCAGATTCCCCGGCTCTGATTCCCTGCCTCAGATTCCCTGCCTAAAATTCCCTGCCTCTGATTCCCCGCACCTGATTCCCCGCCTCTGATTCCCCGCCTCTGATTCCTCGCATCTGATTCCCTGCCTCTGATTCCCCACCTCTGATTCCACTCCTCTGATTCCCCGCCTCTGATTCCCCGCCTCAGATTCCCTGCCTCTGATTACCCGTCTCCCTTTCCGCGCAACTTTCCCGGCCTCCGTTTCCCCACATCTCTTTCCCCGCCTCAGATTCCACGCCTCTGATTCCCCGCCTCTGATTCCCCACCTTTCATTCACCGCCTCTCTTTCCCTGCCTCTATTTCCCGCCTCTTTCTCTGCCTCTCTTTCCCCACATCTCTTTTCCTCCCTCTGATTCCCCGCCTCTGATTCCCCTCCTCTGATTCCCTGCCTCTGATTCCCTGCCTCTGATTCCCCGCCTCTGATTCCCCGCCTCTGATTCCCCTCCTCTGATTCCCTGCCTCTGATTCCCTGCCTCTGATTCCCTGCCTCTGATTCCCCTCCTCTGATTTCCTGCCTCTGATTCCCTGCCTCTGATTCCCTGCCTCTGATTCCGCGCCTCTGATTCCACGCCTCTCTTTCCGTGTCTCTGATTCCCCGCCTCTGATTCCCTGCCTCTGATACACTGCCTCTCATTCCCTGCTTCTATTTCCGTGCATCTTTCTCTGCATCTCGTTTCCCACATCTCATTTCCCCCCTCTGATAACCCGCCTCAGATTCCCCGCCTCAGATTCCCCGCCTCAGATTCCCTGCCTCAGATTCCCTGCCTCAGATTCCCTTCATCTTATTCCCTTCATCTCATTCCCTGCCTCTGATTCCCCGCCTTTGATTCCCCGCCTCTGATTCCCCGCCTCTGATTCCCCGCCTCTGATTCCCCACCTCAGATTCCCTGCATTGGTTTCCCTGCCTCAGATTCCCTGCCTCTGATTCCCCGCCTCTGATTCGCCGCCTCTGATTCCCCTCCTCTGATTCCCCGCCTCTGATTCCCTGCCTCTGATTCCCTGCCTCTGATTCCCTGCCTCTGATTCCCTGCCTCTGATTCCCTGCCTCTGATTCCCCGCCTCTGATTCCCCGCCTCTGATTCCCCGCCTCAGATTCCCTGCCTCTGATTCCCTGCCTCTGATTCCCCTCCTCTGATTCCCCGCCTCTGATTCCCTGCCTCAGATTCCCCGCCTCTGATTCCCTGCCTCTGATTCCCTGCCTCTGATTCCCTGCCTCTGATTCCCTGCCTCTGATTCCCTGCCACTGATGCCCCGCCTCCGATTCCACACCAATGTTTCACCGCCTCTGTTTCTCTGCCTCTTATTTCCCGGCTCAGATTCGACGGCTCTGATTCCGCGCCTCTGATTCCACGCTTCTCTTTCCGTGTCTCTGATAGCCCGCCTCTGATTCCCCGGCTCTGATTCCCTGCATCAGATTCCCTGCCTCAGATTCACTGCCTCTGATTCCCCACCTCTGATTCCCTGCCTCAGATTCCCTTCATCTGATCCCCTTAATTTGATTCCCTGCGTCTGATTCCCCGCCTCAGATTCCCCGCCTCTGATTCCCCGCCTCTGATTCCCTGCATCTGATTCCCTGCCTCTGAATCCCCGCCTCCGATTCCGCACCCACGTTTCTCCGCCTCTGTTGCTCTGCCTCTTATTTCCTGGCTCAGATTCGCAGGCTCTGATTCCACACCTCTTATTCCACGCCTCTCTTTCCGTGTCTCTGATTCCCCGACTCTAATTCCCTGCCTCTGATACCCTGCCTCTCTTTCGCTGCCTCTATTTCCGTGCCTCTTTCGCTGCATCTCGTTTCCCACATCTCATTTCCCCCTCTGATAACCCGCCTCAGATTCCCCGCCTCAGATTCCCTGCCTCAGTTTCCCTGCCTCAGATTCCCTTCATCTTATTCCCGTCATCTGATTCCCCGCATCTGATTCCCCGCCTCTGATTCCCCGCCTCTGATTCGCCGCCTCTGATTCCCCGCCTCTGATTCCCCGCCTCAGATTCCCCGGCTCTGATTCCCTGCCTCAGATTCCCTGCGACAGATTCCCTGCCTCAGATTCCCTGCCTCTTATTCCCCGCCTCTTATTCCCCGCCTCTTATTCAGTGCCTCAGATTCCCCGGCTCTGATTCCCTGCCTCTGATTCCCTGCCTCTGATTCCCTGCCTCTGATACCCTGCCACTGATACCCCGCCTCCGATTCCACACCAATGTTTCACCGCCTCTGTTTCTCTGCCTCTTATTTCCCGGCTCAGATTCGCCGGCTCTGATTCCGCGCCTCTGATTCCCTGCATCAGATTCCCTGCCTCAGATTCCCTGCCTCTGATTCCCCGCCTCAGATTCCCCGCCTCTGATTCCCCGCCTCTGATTCCCCACCTCTGATTCCCTGCCTCAGATTCCCTTCATCTGATCCCCTTCATTTGATTCCCTGCGTCTGATTCCCCGCCTCAGATTCCCCGCCTCTGATTCCCCGCCTCTGATTCCCCGCATCTGATTCCCCTCCTCTGATTCCCCGCCTGTGATTCCCGCCTCAGATTCCCTGCCTCTGATTCCCTGCCTCTGATTCCCTGCCACTGATGCCCCGCCTCCGATTCCACACCAATGTTTCACCGCCTCTGTTTCTCTGCCTCTTATTTCCCGGCTCAGATTCGACGGCTCTGATTCCGCGCCTCTGATTCCACGCTTCTCTTTCCGTGTCTCTGATAGCCCGCCTCTGATTCCCCGGCTCTGATTCCCTGCATCAGATTCCCTGCCTCAGATTCACTGCCTCTGATTCCCCACCTCTGATTCCCTGCCTCAGATTCCCTTCATCTGATCCCCTTAATTTGATTCCCTGCGTCTGATTCCCCGCCTCAGATTCCCCGCCTCTGATTCCCCGCCTCTGATTCCCTGCATCTGATTCCCTGCCTCTGAATCCCCGCCTCAGTTTCCCTGCCTCAGATTCCCTTCATCTTATTCCCGTCATCTGATTCCCTGCCTCTGATTCCCCACCTCTGATTCCCCGCCTCTAATTCCCCACCTCTGATTCCCCGCTTCTGATTCCCCACCTCAGATTCCTTGCCTTAGTTTCCCTGCCTCAGATTCCCTGCCTCTGATTCCCCGCATCTGATTCCCCGCCTCTGATTCCCCGCCTCTGATTCGCCGCCTCTGATTCCCCGCCTCTGATTCCCCGCCTCAGATTCCCCGGCTCTGATTCCCTGCCTCAGATTCCCTGCGACAGATTCCCTGCCTCAGATTCCCTGCCTCTGATTCCCCGCCTCTTATTCCCCGCCTCTTATTCAGTGCCTCAGATTCCCCGGCTCTGATTCCCTGCCTCTGATTCCCTGCCTCTGATTCCCTGCCTCTGATACCCTGCCACTGATACCCCGCCTCCGATTCCACACCAATGTTTCACCGCCTCTGTTTCTCTGCCTCTTATTTCCCGGCTCAGATTCGCCGGCTCTGATTCCGCGCCTCTGATTCCCTGCATCAGATTCCCTGCCTCAGATTCCCTGCCTCTGATTCCCCGCCTCAGATTCCCCGCCTCTGATTCCCCGCCTCTGATTCCCCACCTCTGATTCCCTGCCTCAGATTCCCTTCATCTGATCCCCTTCATTTGATTCCCTGCGTCTGATTCCCCGCCTCAGATTCCCCGCCTCTGATTCCCCGCCTCTGATTCCCTGCATCTGATTCCCTGCCTCTGAATCCCCGCCTCCGATTCCGCACCCACGTTTCTCCGCCTCTGTTGCTCTGCCTCTTATTTCCTGGCTCAGATTCGCAGGCTCTGATTCCACACCTCTGATTCCACGCCTCTCTTTCCGTGTCTCTGATTCCCCGACTCTAATTCCCTGCCTCTGATACCCTGCCTCTCTTTCGCTGCCTCTATTTCCGTGCCTCTTTCGCTGCATCTCGTTTCCCACATCTCATTTCCCCCTCTGATAACCCGCCTCAGATTCCCCGCATCAGATTCCCCGCCTCAGATTCCCTGCCTCAGTTTCCCTGCCTCAGATTCCCTTCATCTTATTCCCGTCATCTGATTCCCTGCCTCTGATTCCCCACCTATGATTCCCCGCCTCTAATTCCCCGCCTCTGATTCCCCGCTTCTGATTCCCCACCTCAGATTCCTTGCCTTAGTTTCCCTGCCTCAGATTCCCTGCCTCTGATTCCCCGCATCTGATTCCCCGCCTCTGATTCCCCGCCTCTGATTCCCCGCCTCAGATTCCCCGGCTCTGATTCCCTGCCTCAGATTCCCTGCGACAGATTCCCTGCCTCAGATTCCCTGCCTCTGATTCCCCGCCTCTTATTCCCCGCCTCTTATTCCCTGCCTCAGATTCCCCGGCTCTGATTCCCTGCCTCAGATTCCCTGCCTAAAATTCCCTGCCTCTGATTCCTCGCATCTGATTCCCTGCCCCTGATTCCCCGCCTCTGATTCCACTCCTCTGATTCCCCGCCTCTGATTCCCCGCCTCAGATTCCCTGCCTCTGATTACCCGCCTCCGTTTCCGCGCAACTATCCCAGCCTCCGTTTCCCCACATCTCTTTCCCCGCCTCAGATTCCACGCCTCTGATTCCCCGCCTCTGATTCCCCACCTTTCATAGCCCGCCTCTCTTTCCCTGCCTCTATTTCCGCGCCTCTTCCTCTGCCTCTCTTTCCCCACATCTCTTTTCCTCCCTCTGATTCCACGCCTCTGATTCCCCTCCTCTGATTCCCTGCCTCTGATTCCCTTCCTCTGATTCCCCGCCTCTGATTCCCCGCCTCTGATTCCCCTCCTCTGATTCCCTGCCTCTGATTCCCTGCCTCTGATTCCCTGCCTCTGATTCCCCGCCTCTGATTCCCTGCCTCTGATTCCCTGCCTCTGAATCCCTGCCTCTGATTCCCTGCCTCTGAATCCGTGCCTCTGATTCCACGCCTCTCTTTCCGTTTCTCTGATTCCCCGCCTCTGATTCCCTGCCTCTGATTCCCTGCCTCTGATTCCCTGCCTCTGATTCCCTGCCTCAGATACCCTGCCACTGATACCCCGCCTCCGATTCCACACCAATGTTTCACCGCCTCTGTTTCTCTGCCTCTTATTTCCCGGCTCAGATTCACCGGCTCTGATTCCGCGCCTCTGATTCCACGCTTCTCTTTCCGTGTCTCTGATAGCCCGCCTCTGATTCCCCGGCTCTGATTCCCTGCATCAGATTCCCTGCCTCAGATTCCCTGCCTCTGATTCCCCGCCTCAGATTCCCCGCCTCTGATTCCCCGCCTCTGATTCCCCACCTCTGATTCCCTGCCTCAGATTCCCTTCATCTGATCCCCTTCATTTGATTCCCTGCGTCTGATTCCCCGCCTCAGATTCCCCGCCTCTGATTCCCCGCCTCTGATTCCCCGCATCTGATTCCCCTCCTCTGATTCCCCGCCTGTGATTCCCGCCTCAGATTCCCTGCCTCTGATTCCCTGCCTCTGATTCCCTGCATCTGATTCCCTGCCTCTGAATCCCCGCCTCCGATTCCGCACCCACGTTTCTCCGCCTCTGTTGCTCTGCCTCTTATTTCCTGGCTCAGATTCGCAGGCTCTGATTCCACACCTCTGATTCCACGCCTCTCTTTCCGTGTCTCTGATTCCCCGACTCTAATTCCCTGCCTCTGATACCCTGCCTCTCTTTCGCTGCCTCTATTTCCGTGCCTCTTTCTCTGCATCTCGTTTCCCACATCTCATTTCCCCCTCTGATAACCCGCCTCAGATTCCCCGCATCAGATTCCCCGCCTCAGATTCCCTGCCTCAGTTTCCCTGCCTCAGATTCCCTTCATCTTACTCCCGTCATCTGATTCCCTGCCTCTGATTCCCCACCTCTGATTCCCCGCCTCTAATTCCCCGCCTCTGATTCCCCACTTCTGATTCCCCACCTCAGATTCCTTGCCTTAGTTTCCTTGCCTCAGATTCCCTGCCTCTGATTCCCCGCATCTGATTCCCCGCCTCTGATTCCCCGCCTCTGATTCGCCGCCTCTGATTCCCCGCCTCTGATTCCCCGCCTCTGATTCCCCGCCTCTGATGACCTGCCTCTGATTCCCCGCCTCTGATTCCCCGCCTCAGATTCCCCGGCTCTGATTCCCTGCCTCAGATTCCCTGCGACAGATTCCCTGCCTCAGATTCCCTGCCTCTGATTCCCCGCCTCTTATTCCCCGCCTCTTATTCCCTGCCTCAGATTCCCCGGCTCTGATTCCCTGCCTCAGATTCCCTGCCTAAAATTCCCTGCCTCTGATTCCCCGCATCTGATTCCCCGCCTCTGATTCCCCGCCTCTGATTCCTCGCATCTGATTCCCTGCCCCTGATTCCCCGCCTCTGATTCCACTCCTCTGATTCCCCGCCTCTGATTCCCCGCCTCAGATTCCCTGCCTCTGATTACCCGCCTCCGTTTCCGCGCAACTATCCCGGCCTCCGTTTCCCCTCATCTCTTTCCCTGCCTCTATTTCCGCGCCTCTTCCTCTGCCTCTCTTTCCCCACATCTCTTTTCCTCCCTCTGATTCCACGCCTCTGATTCCCCTCCTCTGATTCCCTGCCTCTGATTCCCTTCCTCTGATTCCCCGCCTCTGATTCCCCGCCTCTGATTCCCCTCCTCTGATTCCCTGCCTCTGATTCCCTGCCTCTGATTCCCTGCCTCTGATTCCCTGCCTCTGATTCCCTGCATCAGTTTCCCTGCCTCAGATTCCCTGCCTCTGATTCCCTGCATCAGATTCCCTGCCTCTGATTCCCCGCCTCTGATTCCCCACCTCTGGTTCCCTGCATCTGATTCCCCGCCTCAGATTCCCCGCCTCTGATACCCCGCCTCTGATTCCCCACCTCTGATTCCCTGCATCTGATTCCCCGCCTCTGATTCCCCGCCTCAGATTCCCCGGCTCTGATTCCCTGCATCAGATTCCCTGCCTCAGATTCCCTGCCTCTGATTCCCTGCATCAGATTCCCTGCCTCTGATTCCCCGCCTCTGATTCCCCGCTTCTGATTCCCCGCCTCTGATTCCCCGCCTCTCACATTCCCTGCCAATGATTCCCTGCCTCTGATTCCCTGCCTCTGATTCCCTGCCTCTGATTCCGCGCCTCTGATTCCACGCCTCTCTTTCCGTGTCTCTGATTCCGCGCCTCTGATTCCCTGCCTCTGATACCCTGCCTCTCTTTGCCTGCCTCTATTTCCGTGCCTCTTTCTCTGCATCTCGTTTACCACATCTCATTTCCCACCTCTGATAACCCGCCTCTGATTCCCCGCCTCTGATTCCCCGCCTCAGATTCCCCGGCTCTGATTCCCTGCCTCAGATTCCCCGCCTCTGATTCCCCGCCTCTGATTCCCCGCCTCTGATTCCCCACCTCTGATTCACCAACTCTGATTCCCCGCCTCTGATTCCCCGCCTCTGATTCCCCTCCTCTGATTCCCTGCCTCTGATTCCCTGCCTCTGATTCCCTGCCTCTGATTCCCCGCCTCTGATTCCCTGCCTCTGATTCCCTGCCTCTGAATCCCTGCCTCTGATTCCCTGCCTCTGAATCCGTGCCTCTGATTCCACGCCTCTCTTTCCGTTTCTCTGATTCCCCGCCTCTGATTCCCTGCCTCTGATTCCCTGCCTCTGATTCCCTGCCTCTGATTCCCTGCCTCAGATACCCTGCCACTGATACCCCGCCTCCGATTCCACACCAATGTTTCACCGCCTCTGTTTCTCTGCCTCTTATTTCCCGGCTCAGATTCACCGGCTCTGATTCCGCGCCTCTGATTCCACGCTTCTCTTTCCGTGTCTCTGATAGCCCGCCTCTGATTCCCCGGCTCTGATTCCCTGCATCAGATTCCCTGCCTCAGATTCCCTGCCTCTGATTCCCCGCCTCAGATTCCCCGCCTCTGATTCCCCGCCTCTGATTCCCCACCTCTGATTCCCTGCCTCAGATTCCCTTCATCTGATCCCCTTCATTTGATTCCCTGCGTCTGATTCCCCGCCTCAGATTCCCCGCCTCTGATTCCCCGCCTCTGATTCCCCGCATCTGATTCCCCTCCTCTGATTCCCCGCCTGTGATTCCCGCCTCAGATTCCCTGCCTCTGATTCCCTGCCTCTGATTCCCTGCATCTGATTCCCTGCCTCTGAATCCCCGCCTCCGATTCCGCACCCACGTTTCTCCGCCTCTGTTGCTCTGCCTCTTATTTCCTGGCTCAGATTCGCAGGCTCTGATTCCACACCTCTGATTCCACGCCTCTCTTTCCGTGTCTCTGATTCCCCGACTCTAATTCCCTGCCTCTGATACCCTGCCTCTCTTTCGCTGCCTCTATTTCCGTGCCTCTTTCTCTGCATCTCGTTTCCCACATCTCATTTCCCCCTCTGATAACCCGCCTCAGATTCCCCGCATCAGATTCCCCGCCTCAGATTCCCTGCCTCAGTTTCCCTGCCTCAGATTCCCTTCATCTTACTCCCGTCATCTGATTCCCTGCCTCTGATTCCCCACCTCTGATTCCCCGCCTCTAATTCCCCGCCTCTGATTCCCCACTTCTGATTCCCCACCTCAGATTCCTTGCCTTAGTTTCCTTGCCTCAGATTCCCTGCCTCTGATTCCCCGCATCTGATTCCCCGCCTCTGATTCCCCGCCTCTGATTCGCCGCCTCTGATTCCCCGCCTCTGATTCCCCGCCTCTGATTCCCCGCCTCTGATGACCTGCCTCTGATTCCCCGCCTCTGATTCCCCGCCTCAGATTCCCCGGCTCTGATTCCCTGCCTCAGATTCCCTGCGACAGATTCCCTGCCTCAGATTCCCTGCCTCTGATTCCCCGCCTCTTATTCCCCGCCTCTTATTCCCTGCCTCAGATTCCCCGGCTCTGATTCCCTGCCTCAGATTCCCTGCCTAAAATTCCCTGCCTCTGATTCCCCGCATCTGATTCCCCGCCTCTGATTCCCCGCCTCTGATTCCTCGCATCTGATTCCCTGCCCCTGATTCCCCGCCTCTGATTCCACTCCTCTGATTCCCCGCCTCTGATTCCCCGCCTCAGATTCCCTGCCTCTGATTACCCGCCTCCGTTTCCGCGCAACTATCCCGGCCTCCGTTTCCCCTCATCTCTTTCCCTGCCTCTATTTCCGCGCCTCTTCCTCTGCCTCTCTTTCCCCACATCTCTTTTCCTCCCTCTGATTCCACGCCTCTGATTCCCCTCCTCTGATTCCCTGCCTCTGATTCCCTTCCTCTGATTCCCCGCCTCTGATTCCCCGCCTCTGATTCCCCTCCTCTGATTCCCTGCCTCTGATTCCCTGCCTCTGATTCCCTGCCTCTGATTCCCTGCCTCTGATTCCCTGCATCAGTTTCCCTGCCTCAGATTCCCTGCCTCTGATTCCCTGCATCAGATTCCCTGCCTCTGATTCCCCGCCTCTGATTCCCCACCTCTGGTTCCCTGCATCTGATTCCCCGCCTCAGATTCCCCGCCTCTGATACCCCGCCTCTGATTCCCCACCTCTGATTCCCTGCATCTGATTCCCCGCCTCTGATTCCCCGCCTCAGATTCCCCGGCTCTGATTCCCTGCATCAGATTCCCTGCCTCAGATTCCCTGCCTCTGATTCCCTGCATCAGATTCCCTGCCTCTGATTCCCCGCCTCTGATTCCCCGCTTCTGATTCCCCGCCTCTGATTCCCCGCCTCTCACATTCCCTGCCAATGATTCCCTGCCTCTGATTCCCTGCCTCTGATTCCCTGCCTCTGATTCCGCGCCTCTGATTCCACGCCTCTCTTTCCGTGTCTCTGATTCCGCGCCTCTGATTCCCTGCCTCTGATACCCTGCCTCTCTTTGCCTGCCTCTATTTCCGTGCCTCTTTCTCTGCATCTCGTTTACCACATCTCATTTCCCACCTCTGATAACCCGCCTCTGATTCCCCGCCTCTGATTCCCCGCCTCAGATTCCCCGGCTCTGATTCCCTGCCTCAGATTCCCCGCCTCTGATTCCCCGCCTCTGATTCCCCGCCTCTGATTCCCCACCTCTGATTCACCAACTCTGATTCCCCGCCTCTGATTCCCCGCCTCTGATTCCCCGCCTCAGATTCCCCGGCTCTGATTCCCTGCCTCAGATTCCCTGCGACATATTCCCTGCCTCAGATTCCCTGCCTCTGATTCCCCGCCTCTTATTCCCCGCCTCTTATTCCCTGCCTCAGATTCCCCTGCTCTGATTCCCTGCCTCAGATTCCCTGCATCAAATTCCCTGCCTCTGATTCCCCGCATCTGATTCCCCGCCTCTGATTCCCTGCCTCTGATTCCTCGCATCTGATTCCCCGCCTCTGATTCCCCGCCTCTGATTCCACGCCTCTGATTCCCCGCCTCTGATTACCCGCATCAGATTCCCCATCTCTGATTCCCTGCCTCAGATTCCCTGCCTCAGATTCCCTGCCTCCCATTCCCCGCCTCGGATTCCCCGCCTCTGATTCCCCGCCTCTGATTACACGCCTCCCTTTCCGCACAACTTTCCCGGCCTCCGTTTCTCCACATCTCTTTCCCCGCCTCAGATTCCACGCCTCTGATTCCCCGCCTCTGATTCCCCACCTTTCATTCCCCGCCTCTCTTTCCCTGCCTCTATTTCCGCGCTTCTTTCTCTGCCTCTCTTTCCCCACATCTCTTTTCCTCCCTCTGATTCCCCGCCTCTGATTCCACTCCTCTGATTCCCTGCCTCTGATTCCCTGCCTCTGATTCCCTGCCTCTGATTCTCCGCCTCTGATTCCCCTCCTCTGATTCCCTGCCTCTGATTCCCTGCCTCTGATTCCCTGCCTCTGATTCCCTGCCTCTGATTCCGCGCCTCTGATTCCACGCCTCTGTTTCCGTGTCTCTGATTCCCCGCCTCTGATTCGGTGCCTCTGATACCTTGCCTCTCATTCCCTGCCTCTATTTCCGTGCATCTTTCTCTGCATCTTGTTTCACACATCTCATTTCCCCCCTCTGATAAACCGCCTCTGATTCCATGCCTGTGATTCCCTGCCTCAGATTCCCCACCTCAGATTCCCCGACTCAGATTCCCCCTCTCAGATTCCCCGCCTCAGATTCCCTGCCTCAGATTCCCTGCCTCAGATTCCCTGCCTCAGATTCCCCGCATCTCATTCCCCGCCTCTGCTTCCCCACCTCTGATTCCCGCCTCAGATTCCCTGCCTCTGATTCCCTCCCTCTGATTCCCTGCATCTGATTCCCTGCCTCTGAATCCCCGCCTCCGATTCCGCACCCACGTTTCTCCGCCTCTGTTGCTCTGCCTCTTATTTGCTGGCTCAGATTCGCAGTCTCTGATTCCGCACCTCTGATTCCACGCCTCTCTTTCCGTGTCTCTGCCCTGCCTCAGATTCCCTGCCTCAGATTCCCTGCCTCAGATTCCCCGCATCTGATTCCCCGCCTCTGATTCCCCACCTCTGATTCCCTACCTCCGATTCCCCGCCTCTGATTCCCCGCCTCTGATTCCCCGCCTCTGATTCCCGCCTCTGAATCCCAGCCTCTGAATCCCCGCCTCTGATTCCCCGCCTCTGTTTCCCCGCCTCGGATTCCCCGCCTCTGATTCCCCGCCTCTGATTTCCCACCTTTCATTCCCCGCCTCTCTTTCCCTGCCTCTATTTCCGCGCCTCTTTCTCTGCCTCTCTTTCCCCACATCTCTTTTCCTCCCTCTGATTCCCCGCCTCTGATTCCCCTCCTCTGATTCCCTGCCTCCGATTCCCTGCCTCTGATTCCCCGCCTCTGATTCCCCGCCTCTGATTCCCCTCCTCTGATTCCCTGCCTCTGATTCCCTGCCTCTGATTCCCTGCCTCTGATTCCCCTCCTGCGATTCCCTGCCTCTGATTCCCTGCCTCTGATTCCCTGCCTCTGATTCCGGGCCTCTGATTCCACGCCTCTCTTTCCGTGTCTCTGATTCCCCGCCTCTGATTCCCTGCCTCTGATACCCTGCCTCTCATTCCCTGCCTCTATTTCCGTGCATCCTTCTCTGCATCTTGTTTCCCACATCTCATTTCCCCCCTCTGATAACCCGCCTCTGATTCCATGCCTGTGATTCCCTGCCTCAGATTCCCCGCTTCAGATTCCCCGACTCAGATTCCCCGCCTCAGATTCCCCGCCTCAGATTCCCTGCCTCAGATTCCCTGCCTCAGATTCCCTGCCTCAGATTCCCTGCTTCATATTTCCTTCATCTGATTCCCTTCATTTGATTCCCTGCATCTGATTCCCCGCCTCTGATTCCCCGCCTCTGATTCCCCGCCTCTGATTCCCCGCCTCTGATTCCCCACCTCTGATTCCCTGCCTCAGATTCCCTGGCTCAGATTCCCTGCTTCAGATTCCCTGCCTCAGATTCCCTGCCACTGATTCCCCGCATCTGATTCCCCGCCTCTGATTCCCCGCTTCTGAATCCCGCCTCTGATTACCTGCCTCTGATTCCCCGCCTCTGAATCCCCGCCTCTGATTCCTCGCCTCTGATTCCCTGCCTCAGATTCCCCGCTCTGATTCCCTGCCTCAGATTCCCTGCCTCAGATTCCCTGCCTCCGATTCCCCGCCTCTGATTCCCCGCCTATGATTCCCCGCCTCTGATTCCCAGCCTCTAAATCCACACCTCTGAATCCCCGCCTCTGATTCCCCGCCTCTGTTTCCCCTCCTCTGATTCCCTGCCTCTGATTCCCTGCCTCTGATTCCCCGCCTCTGATTCCCTGCCTCTGATTCCCTGCCTCTGATTCCCTGCCTCTGATTCCCTGCCTCTGAATCCGTGCCTCTGATTCCACGCCTCTCTTTCCGTGTCTCTGATTCCCCGCCTCTGATTCCCTGCCTCTGATTCCCTGCCTCTGATTCCCTGCCTCTGATTCCCCGCCTCTTATTCCCCGCCTCTTATTCAGTGCCTCAGATTCCCCGGCTCTGATTCCCTGCCTCTGATTCCCTGCCTCTGATTCCCTGCCTCTGATACCCTGCCACTGATACCCCGCCTCCGATTCCACACCAATGTTTCACCGCCTCTGTTTCTCTGCCTCTTATTTCCCGGCTCAGATTCGCCGGCTCTGATTCCGCGCCTCTGATTCCACGCTTCTCTTTCCGTGTCTCTGATAGCCCGCCTCTGATTCCCCGGCTCTGATTCCCTGCATCAGATTCCCTGCCTCAGATTCCCTGCCTCTGATTCCCCGCCTCAGATTCCCCACCTCTGATTCCCCGCCTCTGATTCCCCACCTCTGATTCCCTGCCTCAGATTCCCTTCATCTGATCCCCTTCATTTGATTCCCTGCGTCTGATTCCCCGCCTCAGATTCCCCGCCTCTGATTCCCCGCCTCTGATTCCCCGCATCTGATTCCCCTCCTCTGATTCCCCGCCTGTGATTCCCGCCTCAGATTCCCTGCCTCTGATTCCCTGCCTCTGATTCCCTGCATCTGATTCCCTGCCTCTGAATCCCCGCCTCCGATTCCGCACCCACGTTTCTCCGCCTCTGTTGCTCTGCCTCTTATTTCCTGGCTCAGATTCGCAGGCTCTGATTCCACACCTCTGATTCCACGCCTCTCTTTCCGTGTCTCTGATTCCCCGACTCTAATTCCCTGCCTCTGATACCCTGCCTCTATTTCGCTGCCTCTATTTCCGTGCCTCTTTCTCTGCATCTCGTTTCCCACATCTCATTTCCCCCTCTGATAACCCGCCTCAGATTCCCCGCATCAGATTCCCCGCCTCAGATTCCCTGCCTCAGTTTCCCTGCCTCAGATTCCCTTCATCTTATTCCCGTCATCTGATTCCCTGCCTCTGATTCCCCACCTCTGATTCCTTGCCTTAGTTTCCTTGCCTCAGATTCCCTGCCTCTGATTCCCCGCATCTGATTCCCCGCCTCTGATTCCCCGCCTCTGATTCGCCGCCTCTGATTCCCCGCCTCTGATTCCCCGCCTCTGATTCCCCGCCTCAGATTCCCCGGCTCTGATTCCCTGCCTCAGATTCCCTGCGACAGATTCCCTGCCTCTGATTCCCTGCCTCTGATTCCCCGCCTCTGATTCCCCGCCTCTGATTGCACGCCTCCCTTTCCGCACAACTTTCCCGGCCTCTGTTTCCCCACATCTCTTTCCCCGCCTCAGATTCCACGCCTCTGATTCCCCGCCTCTGATTTCCCACCTTTCATTCTCCGCCTCTCTTTCCCTGCCTCTATTTCCGCGCTTCTTTCTCTGCCTCTCTTTCCCCACATCTCTTTTCCTCCCTCTGATTCCCCGCCTCTGATTCCACTCCTCTGATTCCCTGCCTCTGATTCCCTGCCTCTGATTCCCCGCCTCTGATTCTCCGCCTCTGATTCCCCTCCTCTGATTCCCTGCCTCTCATTCCCTGCCTCTGATTCCCTGCCTCTGATTCCCCGCCTCTGATTCCCTGCCTCTGATTCCCTGCCTCTGATTCCCTGCCTCTGATTCCGCGCCTCTGATTCCACGCCTCTGTTTCCGTGTCTCTGATTCCCCGCCTCTGATTCGGTGCCTCTGATACCTTGCCTCTCATTCCCTGCCTCTATTTCCGTGCATCTTTCTCTGCATCTTGTTTCACACATCTCATTTCCCCCCTCTGATAAACCGCCTCTGATTCCATGCCTGTGATTCCCTGCCTCAGATTCCCCGCCTCAGATTCCCCGACTCAGATTCCCCCTCTCAGATTCCCCGCCTCAGATTCCCTGCCTCAGATTCCCTGCCTCAGATTCCCTGCCTCAGATTCCCCGCATCTCATTCCCCGCCTCTGCTTCCCCACCTCTGATTCCCGCCTCAGATTCCCTGCCTCAGATTCCCTGCCTCTGATTCCCTGCCTCTGATTCCCTGCATCTGATTCCCTGCCTCTGAATCCCCGCCTCCGATTCCGCACCCACGTTTCTCCGCCTCTGTTGCTCTGCCTCTTATTTGCTGGCTCAGATTCGCAGTCTCTGATTCCGCACCTCTGATTCCACGCCTCTCTTTCCGTGTCTCTGCCCTGCCTCAGATTCCCTGCCTCAGATTCCCTGCCTCAGATTCCCCGCATCTGATTCCCCGCCTCTGATTCCCCACCTCTGATTCCCTGCCTCCGATTCCCCGCCTCTGATTCCCCGCCTCTGATTCCCCGCCTCTGATTCCCGCCTCTGAATCCCAGCCTCTGAATCCCAGCCTCTGATTCCCCACCTCTGATTCCCTGCATCTGATTCCCCGCCTCTGATTCCCCGCCTCAGATTCCCCGGCTCTGATTCCCTGCATCAGATTCCCTGCCTCAGATTCCCTGCCTCTGATTCCCTGCATCAGATTCCCTGCCTCTGATTCCCCGCCTCTGATTCCCCGCTTCTGATTCCCCGCCTCTGATTCCCCGCCTCTCACATTCCCTGCCAATGATTCCCTGCCTCTGATTCCCTGCCTCTGATTCCCTGCCTCTGATTCCGCGCCTCTGATTCCACGCCTCTCTTTCCGTGTCTCTGATTCCGCGCCTCTGATTCCCTGCCTCTGATACCCTGCCTCTCTTTGCCTGCCTCTATTTCCGTGCCTCTTTCTCTGCATCTCGTTTACCACATCTCATTTCCCACCTCTGATAACCCGCCTCTGATTCCCCGCCTCTGATTCCCCGCCTCAGATTCCCCGGCTCTGATTCCCTGCCTCAGATTCCCCGCCTCTGATTCCCCGCCTCTGATTCCCCGCCTCTGATTCCCCACCTCTGATTCACCAACTCTGATTCCCCGCCTCTGATTCCCCGCCTCTGATTCCCCGCCTCAGATTCCCCGGCTCTGATTCCCTGCCTCAGATTCCCTGCGACAGATTCCCTGCCTCAGATTCCCTGCCTCTGATTCCCCGCCTCTTATTCCCCGCCTCTTATTCCCTGCCTCAGATTCCCCGGCTCTGATTCCCTGCCTCAGATTCCCTGCATCAAATTCCCTGCCTCTGATTCCCCGCATCTGATTCCCCGCCTCTGATTCCCTGCCTCTGATTCCTCGCATCTGATTCCCCGCCTCTGATTCCCCGCCTCTGATTCCACGCCTCTGATTCCCCGCCTCTGATTCCCCGCATCAGATTCCCCATCTCTGATTCCCTGCCTCAGATTCCCTGCCTCAGATTCCCTGCCTCCCATTCCCCGCCTCGGATTCCCCGCCTCTGATTCCCCGCCTCTGATTACACGCCTCCCTTTCCGCACAACTTTCCCGGCCTCCGTTTCCCCACATCTCTTTCCCCGCCTCAGATTCCACGCCTCTGATTCCCCGCCTCTGATTCCCCACCTTTCATTCCCCGCCTCTCTTTCCCTGCCTCTATTTCCGCGCTTCTTTCTCTGCCTCTCTTTCCCCACATCTCTTTTCCTCACTCTGATTCCCCGCCTCTGATTCCACTCCTCTGATTCCCTGCCTCTGATTCCCTGCCTCTGATTCCCCGCCTCTAATTCCCCGCCTCTGATTCCCCGCTTCTGATTCCCCACCTCAGATTCCTTGCCTTAGTTTCCTTGCCTCAGATTCCCTGCCTCTGATTCCCCGCATCTGATTCCCCGCCTCTGATTCCCCGCCTCTGATTCGCCGCCTCTGATTCCCCGCCTCTGATTCCCCGCCTCTGATTCCCCGCCTCAGATTCCCCGGCTCTGATTCCCTGCCTCAGATTCCCTGCGACAGATTCCCTGCCTCTGATTCCCTGCCTCTGATTCCCCGCCTCTGATTCCCCGCCTCTGATTGCACGCCTCCCTTTCCGCACAACTTTCCCGGCCTCCGTTTCCCCACATCTCTTTCCCCGCCTCAGATTCCACGCCTCTGATTCCCCGCCTCTGATTCCCCACCTTTCATTCCCCGCCTCTCTTTCCCTGCCTCTATTTCCGCGCTTCTTTCTCTGCCTCTCTTTCCCCACATCTCTTTTCATCCCTCTGATTCCCCGCCTCTGATTCCACTCCTCTGATTCCCTGCCTCTGATTCCCTGCCTCTGATTCCCCGCCTCTGATTCTCCGCCTCTGATTCCCCTCCTCTGATTCCCTGCCTCTCATTCCCTGCCTCTGATTCCCTGCCTCTGATTCCCCGCCTCTGATTCCCTGCCTCTGATTCCCTGCCTCTGATTCCCTGCCTCTGATTCCGCGCCTCTGATTCCACGCCTCTGTTTCCGTGTCTCTGATTCCCCGCCTCTGATTCGGTGCCTCTGATACCTTGCCTCTCATTCCCTGCCTCTATTTCCGTGCATCTTTCTCTGCATCTTGTTTCACACATCTCATTTCCCCCCTCTGATAAACCGCCTCTGATTCCATGCCTGTGATTCCCTGCCTCAGATTCCCCGCCTCAGATTCCCCGACTCAGATTCCCCCTCTCAGATTCCCCGCCTCTGATTCCCCACCTCTGATTCCCTACCTCCGATTCCCCGCCTCTGATTCCCCGCCTCTGATTCCCCGCCTCTGATTCCCGCCTCTGAATCCCAGCCTCTGAATCCCCGCCTCTGATTCCCCGCCTCTGTTTCCCCGCCTCGGATTCCCCGCCTCTGATTCCCCGCCTCTGATTTCCCACCTTTCATTCCCCGCCTCTCTTTCCCTGCCTCTATTTCCGCGCCTCTTTCTCTGCCTCTCTTTCCCCACATCTCTTTTCCTCCCTCTGATTCCCCGCCTCTGATTCCCCTCCTCTGATTCCCTGCCTCCGATTCCCTGCCTCTGATTCCCCGCCTCTGATTCCCCGCCTCTGATTCCCCGCCTCTGATTCCCCTCCTCTGATTCCCTGCCTCTGATTCCCTGCCTCTGATTCCCTGCCTCTGATTCCCCTCCTGCGATTCCCTGCCTCTGATTCCCTGCCTCTGATTCCCTGCCTCTGATTCCGGGCCTCTGATTCCACGCCTCTCTTTCCGTGTCTCTGATTCCCCGCCTCTGATTCCCTGCCTCTGATACCCTGCCTCTCATTCCCT
This sequence comes from Narcine bancroftii, assembly GCF_036971445.1. NCBI lineage: Eukaryota > Metazoa > Chordata > Chondrichthyes > Torpediniformes > Narcinidae > Narcine > Narcine bancroftii. The sequence goes on along the minus strand of NW_027211874.1, from coordinate 273,832 downwards.
GCCTCTATTTCCGTGCATCCTTCTCTGCATCTTGTTTCCCACATCTCATTTCCCCCCTCTGATAACCCGCCTCTGATTCCATGCCTGTGATTCCCTGCCTCAGATTCCCCGCTTCAGATTCCCCGACTCAGATTCCCCGCCTCAGATTCCCCGCCTCAGATTCCCTGCCTCAGATTCCCTGCCTCAGATTCCCTGCCTCAGATTCCCTGCCTCATATTCCCTTCATCTGATTCCCTTCATTTGATTCCCTGCATCTGATTCCCCGCCTCTGATTCCCCGCCTCTGATTCCCCGCCTCTGATTCCCCGCCTCTGATTCCCCACCTCTGATTCCCTGCCTCAGATTCCCTGGCTCAGATTCCCTGCTTCAGATTCCCTGCCTCAGATTCCCTGCCACTGATTCCCCGCATCTGATTCCCCGCCTCTGATTCCCCGCTTCTGAATCCCGCCTCTGATTACCTGCCTCTGATTCCCCGCCTCTGAATCCCCGCCTCTGATTCCTCGCCTCTGATTCCCTGCCTCAGATTCCCCGCTCTGATTCCCTGCCTCAGATTCCCTGCCTCAGATTCCCTGCCTCCGATTCCCCGCCTCTGATTCCCCGCCTATGATTCCCCGCCTCTGATTCCCAGCCTCTAAATCCACACCTCTGAATCCCCGCCTCTGATTCCCCGCCTCTGTTTCCCCTCCTCTGATTCCCTGCCTCTGATTCCCTGCCTCTGATTCCCCGCCTCTGATTCCCTGCCTCTGATTCCCTGCCTCTGATTCCCTGCCTCTGATTCCCTGCCTCTGAATCCGTGCCTCTGATTCCACGCCTCTCTTTCCGTGTCTCTGATTCCCCGCCTCTGATTCCCTGCCTCTGATTCCCTGCCTCTGATTCCCTGCCTCTGATTCCCCGCCTCTTATTCCGCGCCTCTTATTCAGTGCCTCAGATTCCCCGGCTCTGATTCCCTGCCTCTGATTCCCTGCCTCTGATTCCCTGCCTCTGATTCCCTGCCTCTGATTCCCGGCCACTGATACCCCGCCTCCGATTCCACACCAATGTTTCACCGCCTCTGTTTCTCTGCCTCTTATTTCCCGGCTCAGATTCGCCGGCTCTGATTCCGCGCCTCTGATTCCACGCTTCTCTTTCCGTGTCTCTGATAGCCCGCCTCTGATTCCCCGGCTCTGATTCCCTGCATCAGATTCCCTGCCTCAGATTCCCTGCCTCTGATTCCCCGCCTCAGATTCCCCACCTCTGATTCCCCGCCTCTGATTCCCCACCTCTGATTCCCTGCCTCAGATTCCCTTCATCTGATCCCCTTCATTTGATTCCCTGCGTCTGATTCCCCGCCTCAGATTCCCCACCTCTGATTCCCCGCCTCTGATTCCCCGCATCTGATTCCCCTCCTCTGATTCCCCGCCTGTGATTCCCGCCTCAGATTCCCTGCCTCTGATTCCCTGCCTCTGATTCCCTGCATCTGATTCCCTGCCTCTGAATCCCCGCCTCCGATTCCGCACCCACGTTTCTCCGCCTCTGTTGCTCTGCCTCTTATTTCCTGGCTCAGATTCGCAGGCTCTGATTCCACACCTCTGATTCCACGCCTCTCTTTCCGTGTCTCTGATTCCCCGACTCTAATTCCCTGCCTCTGATACCCTGCCTCTATTTCGCTGCCTCTATTTCCGTGCCTCTTTCTCTGCATCCCGTTTCCCACATCTCATTTCCCCCTCTGATAACCCGCCTCAGATTCCCCGCATCAGATTCCCCGCCTCAGATTCCCTGCCTCAGTTTCCCTGCCTCAGATTCCCTTCATCTTATTCCCGTCATCTGATTCCCTGCCTCTGATTCCCCACCTCTGATTCCTTGCCTTAGTTTCCTTGCCTCAGATTCCCTGCCTCTGATTCCCCGCATCTGATTCCCCGCCTCTGATTCCCCGCCTCTGATTCGCCGCCTCTGATTCCCCGCCTCTGATTCCCCGCCTCTGATTCCCCGCCTCAGATTCCCCGGCTCTGATTCCCTGCCTCAGATTCCCTGCGACAGATTCCCTGCCTCTGATTCCCTGCCTCTGATTCCCCGCCTCTGATTCCCCGCCTCTGATTGCACGCCTCCCTTTCCGCACAACTTTCCCGGCCTCCGTTTCCCCACATCTCTTTCCCCGCCTCAGATTCCACGCCTCTGATTCCCCGCCTCTGATTTCCCACCTTTCATTCTCCGCCTCTCTTTCCCTGCCTCTATTTCCGCGCTTCTTTCTCTGCCTCTCTTTCCCCACATCTCTTTTCCTCCCTCTGATTCCCCGCCTCTGATTCCACTCCTCTGATTCCCTGCCTCTGATTCCCTGCCTCTGATTCCCCGCCTCTGATTCTCCGCCTCTGATTCCCCTCCTCTGATTCCCTGCCTCTCATTCCCTGCCTCTGATTCCCTGCCTCTGATTCCCCGCCTCTGATTCCCTGCCTCTGATTCCCTGCCTCTGATTCCCTGCCTCTGATTCCGCGCCTCTGATTCCACGCCTCTGTTTCCGTGTCTCTGATTCCCCGCCTCTGATTCGGTGCCTCTGATACCTTGCCTCTCATTCCCTGCCTCTATTTCCGTGCATCTTTCTCTGCATCTTGTTTCACACATCTCATTTCCCCCCTCTGATAAACCGCCTCTGATTCCATGCCTGTGATTCCCTGCCTCAGATTCCCCGCCTCAGATTCCCCGACTCAGATTCCCCCTCTCAGATTCCCCGCCTCAGATTCCCTGCCTCAGATTCCCTGCCTCAGATTCCCTGCCTCAGATTCCCCGCATCTCATTCCCCGCCTCTGCTTCCCCACCTCTGATTCCCGCCTCAGATTCCCTGCCTCTGATTCCCTGCCTCAGATTCCCCGCATCTGATTCCCCGCCTCTGATTCCCCACCTCTGATTCCCTGCCTCCGATTCCCCGCCTCTGATTCCCCGCCTCTGATTCCCCGCCTCTGATTCCCGCCTCTGAATCCCAGCCTCTGAATCCCAGCCTCTGATTCCCCACCTCTGATTCCCTGCATCTGATTCCCCGCCTCTGATTCCCCGCCTCAGATTCCCCGGCTCTGATTCCCTGCATCAGATTCCCTGCCTCAGATTCCCTGCCTCTGATTCCCTGCATCAGATTCCCTGCCTCTGATTCCCCGCCTCTGATTCCCCGCTTCTGATTCCCCGCCTCTGATTCCCCGCCTCTCACATTCCCTGCCAATGATTCCCTGCCTCTGATTCCCTGCCTCTGATTCCCTGCCTCTGATTCCGCGCCTCTGATTCCACGCCTCTCTTTCCGTGTCTCTGATTCCGCGCCTCTGATTCCCTGCCTCTGATACCCTGCCTCTCTTTGCCTGCCTCTATTTCCGTGCCTCTTTCTCTGCATCTCGTTTACCACATCTCATTTCCCACCTCTGATAACCCGCCTCTGATTCCCCGCCTCTGATTCCCCGCCTCAGATTCCCCGGCTCTGATTCCCTGCCTCAGATTCCCCGCCTCTGATTCCCCGCCTCTGATTCCCCGCCTCTGATTCCCCACCTCTGATTCACCAACTCTGATTCCCCGCCTCTGATTCCCCGCCTCTGATTCCCCGCCTCAGATTCCCCGGCTCTGATTCCCTGCCTCAGATTCCCTGCGACAGATTCCCTGCCTCAGATTCCCTGCCTCTGATTCCCCGCCTCTTATTCCCCGCCTCTTATTCCCTGCCTCAGATTCCCCGGCTCTGATTCCCTGCCTCAGATTCCCTGCATCAAATTCCCTGCCTCTGATTCCCCGCATCTGATTCCCCGCCTCTGATTCCCTGCCTCTGATTCCTCGCATCTGATTCCCCGCCTCTGATTCCCCGCCTCTGATTCCACGCCTCTGATTCCCCGCCTCTGATTCCCCGCATCAGATTCCCCATCTCTGATTCCCTGCCTCAGATTCCCTGCCTCAGATTCCCTGCCTCCCATTCCCCGCCTCGGATTCCCCGCCTCTGATTCCCCGCCTCTGATTACACGCCTCCCTTTCCGCACAACTTTCCCGGCCTCCGTTTCCCCACATCTCTTTCCCCGCCTCAGATTCCACGCCTCTGATTCCCCGCCTCTGATTCCCCACCTTTCATTCCCCGCCTCTCTTTCCCTGCCTCTATTTCCGCGCTTCTTTCTCTGCCTCTCTTTCCCCACATCTCTTTTCCTCACTCTGATTCCCCGCCTCTGATTCCACTCCTCTGATTCCCTGCCTCTGATTCCCTGCCTCTGATTCCCCGCCTCTAATTCCCCGCCTCTGATTCCCCGCTTCTGATTCCCCACCTCAGATTCCTTGCCTTAGTTTCCTTGCCTCAGATTCCCTGCCTCTGATTCCCCGCATCTGATTCCCCGCCTCTGATTCCCCGCCTCTGATTCGCCGCCTCTGATTCCCCGCCTCTGATTCCCCGCCTCTGATTCCCCGCCTCAGATTCCCCGGCTCTGATTCCCTGCCTCAGATTCCCTGCGACAGATTCCCTGCCTCTGATTCCCTGCCTCTGATTCCCCGCCTCTGATTCCCCGCCTCTGATTGCACGCCTCCCTTTCCGCACAACTTTCCCGGCCTCCGTTTCCCCACATCTCTTTCCCCGCCTCAGATTCCACGCCTCTGATTCCCCGCCTCTGATTCCCCACCTTTCATTCCCCGCCTCTCTTTCCCTGCCTCTATTTCCGCGCTTCTTTCTCTGCCTCTCTTTCCCCACATCTCTTTTCCTCCCTCTGATTCCCCGCCTCTGATTCCACTCCTCTGATTCCCTGCCTCTGATTCCCTGCCTCTGATTCCCCGCCTCTGATTCTCCGCCTCTGATTCCCCTCCTCTGATTCCCTGCATCTCATTCCCTGCCTCTGATTCCCTGCCTCTGATTCCCCGCCTCTGATTCCCTGCCTCTGATTCCCTGCCTCTGATTCCCTGCCTCTGATTCCGCGCCTCTGATTCCACGCCTCTGTTTCCGTGTCTCTGATTCCCCGCCTCTGATTCGGTGCCTCTGATACCTTGCCTCTCATTCCCTGCCTCTATTTCCGTGCATCTTTCTCTGCATCTTGTTTCACACATCTCATTTCCCCCCTCTGATAAACCGCCTCTGATTCCATGCCTGTGATTCCCTGCCTCAGATTCCCCGCCTCAGATTCCCCGACTCAGATTCCCCCTCTCAGATTCCCCGCCTCAGATTCCCTGCCTCAGATTCCCTGCCTCAGATTCCCTGCCTCAGATTCCCCGCATCTCATTCCCCGCCTCTGCTTCCCCACCTCTGATTCCCGCCTCAGATTCCCTGCCTCTGATTCCCTGCCTCTGATTCCCTGCATCTGATTCCCTGCCTCTGAATCCCCGCCTCCGATTCCGCACCCACGTTTCTCCGCCTCTGTTGCTCTGCCTCTTATTTGCTGGCTCAGATTCGCAGTCTCTGATTCCGCACCTCTGATTCCACGCCTCTCTTTCCGTGTCTCTGCCCTGCCTCAGATTCCCTGCCTCAGATTCCCTGCCTCAGATTCCCCGCATCTGATTCCCCGCCTCTGATTCCCCACCTCTGATTCCCTGCCTCCGATTCCCCGCCTCTGATTCCCCGCCTCTGATTCCCCGCCTCTGATTCCCTGCCTGAGATTCCCTGCCTCTGATTGCCTGCCTCTGATTCCCTGCCTCTGATTCCCTGCCTCTGATTGCCTGCCTCTGATTCCCTGCCTCTGATTCCCTGCCTCTGATTCCCTGCCTCTGATTCCGCGCCTCTGATTCCACGCCTCTGTTTCCGTGTCTCTGATTCCCCGCCTCTGATTCGGTGCCTCTGATACCTTGCCTCTCATTCCCTGCCTCTATTTCCGTGCATCTTTCTCTGCATCTTGTTTCACACATCTCATTTCCCCCCTCTGATAAACCGCCTCTGATTCCATGCCTGTGATTCCCTGCCTCAGATTCCCCGCCTCAGATTCCCCGACTCAGATTCCCCCTCTCAGATTCCCCGCCTCAGATTCCCTGCCTCAGATTCCCTGCCTCAGATTCCCTGCCTCAGATTCCCCGCATCTCATTCCCCGCCTCTGCTTCCCCACCTCTGATTCCCGCCTCAGATTCCCTGCCTCTGATTCCCTGCCTCAGATTCCCCGCATCTGATTCCCCGCCTCTGATTCCCCACCTCTGATTCCCTGCCTCCGATTCCCCGCCTCTGATTCCCCGCCTCTGATTCCCCGCCTCTGATTCCCGCCTCTGAATCCCAGCCTCTGAATCCCAGCCTCTGATTCCACGCCTCTCTTTCCGTGTCTCTGATTCCGCGCCTCTGATTCCCTGCCTCTGATACCCTGCCTCTCTTTGCCTGCCTCTATTTCCGTGCCTCTTTCTCTGCATCTCGTTTACCACATCTCATTTCCCACCTCTGATAACCCGCCTCTGATTCCCCGCCTCTGATTCCCCGCCTCAGATTCCCCGGCTCTGATTCCCTGCCTCAGATTCCCCGCCTCTGATTCCCCGCCTCTGATTCCCCGCCTCTGATTCCCCACCTCTGATTCACCAACTCTGATTCCCCGCCTCTGATTCCCCGCCTCTGATTCCCCGCCTCAGATTCCCCGGCTCTGATTCCCTGCCTCAGATTCCCTGCGACAGATTCCCTGCCTCAGATTCCCTGCCTCTGATTCCCCGCCTCTTATTCCCCGCCTCTTATTCCCTGCCTCAGATTCCCCGGCTCTGATTCCCTGCCTCAGATTCCCTGCATCAAATTCCCTGCCTCTGATTCCCCGCATCTGATTCCCCGCCTCTGATTCCCTGCCTCTGATTCCTCGCATCTGATTCCCCGCCTCTGATTCCCCGCCTCTGATTCCACGCCTCTGATTCCCCGCCTCTGATTCCCCGCATCAGATTCCCCATCTCTGATTCCCTGCCTCAGATTCCCTGCCTCAGATTCCCTGCCTCCCATTCCCCGCCTCGGATTCCCCGCCTCTGATTCCCCGCCTCTGATTACACGCCTCCCTTTCCGCACAACTTTCCCGGCCTCCGTTTCCCCACATCTCTTTCCCCGCCTCAGATTCCACGCCTCTGATTCCCCGCCTCTGATTCCCCACCTTTCATTCCCCGCCTCTCTTTCCCTGCCTCTATTTCCGCGCTTCTTTCTCTGCCTCTCTTTCCCCACATCTCTTTTCCTCACTCTGATTCCCCGCCTCTGATTCCACTCCTCTGATTCCCTGCCTCTGATTCCCTGCCTCTGATTCCCCACCTCTGATTCCCTGCCTCCGATTCCCCGCCTCTGATTCCCCGCCTCTGATTCCCCGCCTCTGATTCCCTGCCTGAGATTCCCTGCCTCTGATTGCCTGCCTCTGATTCCCTGCCTCTGATTCCCTGCCTCTGATTGCCTGCCTCTGATTCCCTGCCTCTGATTCCCTGCCTCTGATTCCCTGCCTCTGATTCCGCGCCTCTGATTCCACGCCTCTGTTTCCGTGTCTCTGATTCCCCGCCTCTGATTCGGTGCCTCTGATACCTTGCCTCTCATTCCCTGCCTCTATTTCCGTGCATCTTTCTCTGCATCTTGTTTCACACATCTCATTTCCCCCCTCTGATAAACCGCCTCTGATTCCCCGCCTCTGATTCCCCGCCTCTGATTCCCCGCCTCTGATTCCCGCCTCTGAATCCCAGCCTCTGAATCCCAGCCTCTGATTCCCCACCTCTGATTCCCTGCATCTGATTCCCCGCCTCAGATTCCCCGGCTCTGATTCCCTGCATCAGATTCCCTGCCTCAGATTCCCTGCCTCTGATTCCCTGCATCAGATTCCCTGCCTCTGATTCCCCGCCTCTGATTCCCCGCTTCTGATTCCCCGCCTCTGATTCCCCGCCTCTCACATTCCCTGCCAATGATTCCCTGCCTCTGATTCCCTGCCTCTGATTCCCTGCCTCTGATTCCGCGCCTCTGATTCCACGCCTCTCTTTCCGTGTCTCTGATTCCGCGCCTCTGATTCCCTGCCTCTGATACCCTGCCTCTCTTTGCCTGCCTCTATTTCCGTGCCTCTTTCTCTGCATCTCGTTTACCACATCTCATTTCCCACCTCTGATAACCCGCCTCTGATTCCCCGCCTCTGATTCCCCGCCTCAGATTCCCCGGCTCTGATTCCCTGCCTCAGATTCCCCGCCTCTGATTCCCCGCCTCTGATTCCCCGCCTCTGATTCCCCACCTCTGATTCACCAACTCTGATTCCCCGCCTCTGATTCCCCGCCTCTGATTCCCCGCCTCAGATTCCCCGGCTCTGATTCCCTGCCTCAGATTCCCTGCATCAAATTCCCTGCCTCTGATTCCCCGCATCTGATTCCCCGCCTCTGATTCCCTGCCTCTGATTCCTCGCATCTGATTCCCCGCCTCTGATTCCCCGCCTCTGATTCCACGCCTCTGATTCCCCGCCTCTGATTCCCCGCATCAGATTCCCCATCTCTGATTCCCTGCCTCAGATTCCCTGCCTCAGATTCCCTGCCTCCCATTCCCCACCTCGTATTCCCCGCCTCTGATTCCCCGCCTCTGATTACACGCCTCCCTTTCCGCACAACTTTCCCGGCCTCCGTTTCCCCACATCTCTTTCCCCGCCTCAGATTCCACGCCTCTGATTCCCCGCCTCTTATTCCCCGCCTCTTATTCCCTGCCTCAGATTCCCCGGCTCTGATTCCCTGCCTCAGATTCCCTGCATCAAATTCCCTGCCTCTGATTCCCCGCATCTGATTCCCCGCCTCTGATTCCCTGCCTCTGATTCCTCGCATCTGATTCCCCGCCTCTGATTCCCCGCCTCTGATTCCACGCCTCTGATTCCCCGCCTCTGATTCCCCGCATCAGATTCCCCATCTCTGATTCCCTGCCTCAGATTCCCTGCCTCAGATTCCCTGCCTCCCATTCCCCGCCTCGTATTCCCCGCCTCTGATTCCCCGCCTCTGATTACACGCCTCCCTTTCCGCACAACTTTCCCGGCCTCCGTTTCCCCACATCTCTTTCCCCGCCTCAGATTCCACGCCTCTGATTCCCCGCCTCTGATTCCCCACCTTTCATTCCCCGCCTCTCTTTCCCTGCCTCTATTTCCGCGCTTCTTTCTCTGCCTCTCTTTCCCCACATCTCTTTTCCTCCCTCTGATTCCCCGCCTCTGATTCCACTCCTCTGATTCCCTGCCTCTGATTCCCTGCCTCTGATTCCCCGCCTCTGATTCTCCGCCTCTGATTCCCCTCCTCTGATTCCCCGCCTCTGATTCCCTGCCTCTGATTCCCTGCCTCTGATTCCCTGCCTCTGATTCCGCGCCTCTGATTCCACGCCTCTGTTTCCGTGTCTCTGATTCCCCGCCTCTGATTCGGTGCCTCTGATACCTTGCCTCTCATTCCCTGCCTCTATTTCCGTGCATCTTTCTCTGCATCTTGTTTCACACATCTCATTTCCCCCCTCTGATAAACCGCCTCTGATTCCATGCCTGTGATTCCCTGCCTCAGATTCCCCGCCTCAGATTCCCCGACTCAGATTCCCCCTCTCAGATTCCCCGCCTCAGATTCCCTGCCTCAGATTCCCTGCCTCAGATTCCCTGCCTCAGATTCCCCGCATCTCATTCCCCGCCTCTGCTTCCCCACCTCTGATTCCCGCCTCAGATTCCCTGCCTCTGATTCCCTGCCTCTGATTCCCTGCATCTGATTCCCTGCCTCTGAATCCCCGCCTCCGATTCCGCACCCACGTTTCTCCGCCTCTGTTGCTCTGCCTCTTATTTGCTGGCTCAGATTCGCAGTCTCTGATTCCGCACCTCTGATTCCACGCCTCTCTTTCCGTGTCTCTGCCCTGCCTCAGATTCCCTGCCTCAGATTCCCTGCCTCAGATTCCCCGCATCTGATTCCCCGCCTCTGATTCCCCACCTCTGATTCCCTGCCTCCGATTCCCCGCCTCTGATTCCCCGCCTCTGATTCCCCGCCTCTGATTCCCGCCTCTGAATCCCAGCCTCTGAATCCCCGCCTCTGATTCCCCGCCTCTGTTTCCCCGCCTCGGATTCCCCGCCTCTGATTCCCCGCCTCTGATTTCCCACCTTTCATTCCCCGCCTCTCTTACCCTGCCTCTATTTCCGCGCCTCTTTCTCTGCCTCTCTTTCCCCACATCTCTTTTCCTCCCTCTGATTCCCCGCCTCTGATTCCCCTCCTCTGATTCCCTGCCTCCGATTCCCTGCCTCTGATTCCCCGCCTCTGATTCCCCGCCTCTGATTCCCCGCCTCTGATTCCCCTCCTCTGATTCCCTGCCTCTGATTCCCTGCCTCTGATTCCCTGCCTCTGATTCCCCTCCTGCGATTCCCTGCCTCTGATTCCCTGCCTCTGATTCCCTGCCTCTGATTCCGGGCCTCTGATTCCACGCCTCTCTTTCCGTGTCTCTGATTCCCCGCCTCTGATTCCCTGCCTCTGATACCCTGCCTCTCATTCCCTGCCTCTATTTCCGTGCATCCTTCTCTGCATCTTGTTTCCCACATCTCATTTCCCCCCTCTGATAACCCGCCTCTGATTCCATGCCTGTGATTCCCTGCCTCAGATTCCCCGCTTCAGATTCCCCGACTCAGATTCCCCGCCTCAGATTCCCCGCCTCAGATTCCCTGCCTCAGATTCCCTGCCTCAGATTCCCTGCCTCAGATTCCCTGCCTCATATTCCCTTCATCTGATTCCCTTCATTTGATTCCCTGCGTCTGATTCCCCGCCTCTGATTCCCCGCCTCTGATTCCCCGCCTCTGATTCCCCACCTCTGATTCCCTGCCTCAGATTCCCTGGCTCAGATTCCCTGCTTCAGATTCCCTGCCTCAGATTCCCTGCCACTGATTCCCCGCATCTGATTCCCCGCCTCTGATTCCCCGCTTCTGAATCCCGCCTCTGATTCCCTGCCTCTGATTCCCCGCCTCTGAATCCCCGCCTCTGATTCCTCGCCTCTGATTCCCTGCCTCAGATTCCCCGCTCTGATTCCCTGCCTCAGATTCCCTGCCTCAGATTCCCTGCCTCCGATTCCCCGCCTCTGATTCCCCGCCTATGATTCCCCGCCTCTGATTCCCAGCCTCTAAATCCACACCTCTGAATCCCCGCCTCTGATTCCCCGCCTCTGTTTCCCCGCCTCTGATTCCCCGCCTCTGATTCCCCGCCTCTGATTCCCCGCCTCTGATTCCCCTCCTCTGATTCCCTGCCTCTGATTCCCTGCCTCTGATTCCCTGCCTCTGATTCCCCGCCTCCGATTCCCTGCCTCTGATTCCCTGCCTCTGATTCCCTGCCTCTGATTCCGGGCCTCTAATTCCACGCCTCTCTTTCCGTGTCTCTGATTCCCCGCCTCTGATTCCCTGCCTCTGATACCCTGCCTCTCATTCCCTGCCTCTATTTCCGTGCATCCTTCTCTGCATCTTGTTTCCCACATCTCATTTCCCCCCTCTGATAACCCGCCTCTGATTCCATGCCTGTGATTCCCTGCCTCAGATTCCCCGCTTCAGATTCCCCGACTCAGATTCCCCGCCTCAGATTCCCCGCCTCAGATTCCCTGCCTCAGATTCCCTGCCTCAGATTCCCTGCCTCAGATTCCCTGCCTCATATTCCCTTCATCTGATTCCCTTCATTTGATTCCCTGCGTCTGATTCCCCGCCTCTGATTCCCCGCCTCTGATTCCCCGCCTCTGATTCCCCACCTCTGATTCCCTGCCTCAGATTCCCTGGCTCAGATTCCCTGCTTCAGATTCCCTGCCTCAGATTCCCTGCCACTGATTCCCCGCATCTGATTCCCCGCCTCTGATTCCCCGCTTCTGATTCCCGCCTCTGATTCCCTGCCTCTGATTCCCTGCCTCTGATTCCCCGCCTCTGAATCCCCGCCTCTGATTCCTCGCCTCTGATTCCCTGCCTCAGATTCCCCGCTCTGATTCCCTGCCTCAGATTCCCCGCCTATGATTCCCCGCCTCTGATTCCCAGCCTCTAAATCCACACCTCTGAATCCCCGCCTCTGATTCCCCGCCTCTGTTTCCCCGCCTCTGATTCCCCGCCTCTGATTCCCCGCCTCTGATTCCACGCCTCTGATTCCCCGCCTCTGATTCCAGGCCTCTTATTCCCCGCCTCTAATTCCCCACCTCTGATTGCCTGCCACTGATTGCCCGCCTCTGATTCCCCGCCTCTGATTCCCCGCCTCTAATTCCCAACCTCTGTCTCGACGCCTCTCTTTCGCCTCCACTCTTTCCCCTCCACTCTTTCCGTGCCTGTCTTTCCCTCCCTCAATTTAAACAACACTGTTTGATCTGTTTTGTGTACCTCATTTTAAACACACAAGTTCCAACCACTATGTTTTGCCCGCCTCTTTTCCCGCCTCTATTTATCCACCTATGTTTACCTGCCTCTGTTTACCCGCCTGTTTCCCCGCCTCTGATTCCCCACCTTTCATTCCCCGCCTTTCTTTCCCTGCCTCTATTTCCGCGCCTCTTTCACTGCCTCTCTTTCCCCACATCTCTTTTCCTCCCGCTGATTCCCCGCCTCTGATTCCCCGCCTCTGATTCCCTGCCTCTGATTCCCCGCCTCTGATTCCCTGCCTCAGATTCCCTGCCTCAGATTCCCTGCCTCAGATTCCCTGCCTCTGATTCCCCGCCTCTGATTCCCCACCTCTTATTCCCCGCCTCTGATTCTCCGCCTCTGATTCCCCACCTCTGATTCCCTGCCTCAGATTCCCTGCCTCTGATTCCCCGCCTGTGATTCCCTGCCTCTGATTCCCCGCCTCTGACTCCCTGCCTCAGATTCCCTGCCTCAGATTCCCTGCCTCAGATTCCCTGCCTCTGATTCCCCGCCTCTGATTCCCCGCCGCTGATTCCCTGCCTCAGATTCCCTGCCTCTGATTCCCCGCCTCTTATTCCCCACCTCTTATTCCCCGCCTCAGATTCCCCGGCTCTGATTCCCTGCCTCAGATTCCCTGCCTCAAATTCCCTGCCTCTGATTCCCCGCATCTGATTCCCCGCCTCTGATTCCCCGCCTCTGATTCCTCGCATCTGATTCCCCGCCTCAGATTCCCCGCCTCAGATTCCACGCCTCTGATTCCCCACCTCTGATTCCCCGCCTCAGATTCCCCAGCTCTGATTCCCTGCCTCAGATTCCCTGCCTCAGATTCCCTGCCTCCGATTCCCCGCCTCTGATTCCCCACCTCTGATTCCCCGCCTCTGATTCCCCGCCTCTGAATCCCAGCTTCTGAATCCCCGCCTCTGATTCCCCGCCTCTGTTTCCCCGCCTCGGATTCCCCGCCTCTGATTCCCCGCCTCTGATTCCCTGCCTCTGATTACCCGCCTCCGTTTCCGCGCAACTTTCCCGGCCTCCTTTTCCCCACATATCTTTCCCCGCCTCAGACTCCACGCCTCTGATTCCCCGCCTCTGATTCCCCACCTTTCATTCCCCGCCTCTCTTTCCCTGCCTCTATTTCCGCGCCTCTTTCTCTGCCTCTCTTTCCCCACATCTCATTTCCCCCCTCTGATAACCCGCCTATCATTCCATGCCTGATTCCCTGCCTCAGATTCCCCGCCTCAGATTCCCCGACTCAGATTCCCCGCCTCAGATTCCCCGCCTCAGATTCCCTGCCTCAGATTTCCTGCCTCAGATTCACTGCCTCAGATTCCCTGCCTCAGATTCCCTTCATCTGATTCCCTTCATTTGATTCCCTGCATCTGATTCCCCGCCTCTGATTCCCTGCCTCTGATTCCCCGCCTCTGATTCCCCACCTCTAATTCCCCGCCTCTGATTCCCCGCATCTGATTCCCCGCCTCTGATTCCCCGCCTCTGATTCGCCGCCTCTGATTCCCCGCCTCTGATTCCCCGCCTCTGATTCCCCGCCTCTGATGACCCGCCTCTGATTCCCCGCCTCTGATTCCCCGCCTCAGATTCCCCGGCTCTGATTCCCTGCCTCAGATTCCCTGCGACAGATTCCCTGCCTCAGATTCCCTGCCTCTGATTCCCCGCCTCTTATTCCCCGCCTCTTATTCCCTGCCTCAGATTCCCCGGCTCTGATTCCCTGCCTCAGATTCCCTGCCTAAAATTCCCTGCCTCTGATTCCCCGCATCTGATTCCCCGCCTCTGATTCCCCGCCTCTGATTCCTCGCATCTGATTCCCTGCCCCTGATTCCCCGCCTCTGATTCCACTCCTCTGATTCCCCGCCTCTGATTCCCCGCCTCAGATTCCCTGCCTCTGATTACCCGCCTCCGTTTCCGCGCAACTATCCCGGCCTCCGTTTCCCCACATCTCTTTCCCCGCCTCAGATTCCCTGCCTAAAATTCCCTGCCTCTGATTCCCCTCCTCTGATTCCCTGCCTCTGATTCCCTTCCTCTGATTCCCCGCCTCTGATTCCCCGCCTCTGATTCCCCTCCTCTGATTCCCTGCCTCTGATTCCCTGCCTCTGATTCCCTGCCTCTGATTCCCTGCCTCTGATTCCGCGCCTCTGATTCCACGCCTCTCTTTCCGTGTCTCTGATTCCCCGCCTCTGATTCCCCGCCTCTGATTCCCCGCCTCAGATTCCCCGGCTCTGATTCCCTGCATCAGTTTCCCTGCCTCAGATTCCCTGCCTCTGATTCCCTGCATCAGATTCCCTGACTCTGATTCCCCGCCTCTGATTCCCCACCTCTGATTCCCTGCATCTGATTCCCCGCCTCAGATTCCCCGCCTCTGATACCCCGCCTCTGATTCCCCACCTCTGATTCCCTGCATCTGATTCCCCGCCTCTGATTCCCCGCCTCAGATTCCCCGGCTCTGATTCCCTGCATCAGATTCCCTGCCTCAGATTCCCTGCCTCTGATTCCCTGCATCAGATTCCCTGCCTCTGATTCCCCGCCTCTGATTCCCCGCTTCTGATTCCCCGCCTCTGATTCCCCGCCTCTCAGATTCCCTGCCAATGATTCCCTGCCTCTGATTCCCTGCCTCTGATTCCCTGCCTCTGATTCCGCGCCTCTGATTCCATGCCTCTCTTTCCGTGTCTCTGATTCCGCGCCTCTGATTCCCTGCCTCTGATACCCTGCCTCTCTTTGCCTGCCTCTATTTCCGTGCCTCTTTCTCTGCATCTCGTTTACCACATCTCATTTCCCACCTCTGATAACCCGCCTCTGATTCCCCGCCTCTGATTCCCCGCCTCAGATTCCCCGGCTCTGATTCCCTGCCTCAGATTCCCCGCCTCTGATTCCCCGCCTCTGATTCCCCGCCTCTGATTCCCCACCTCTGATTCACCAACTCTGATTCCCCGCCTCTGATTCCCCGCCTCTGATTCCCCGCCTCAGATTCCCCGGCTCTGATTCCCTGCCTCAGATTCCCTGCGACAGATTCCCTGCCTCAGATTCCCTGCCTCTGATTCCCCGCCTCTTATTCCCCGCCTCTTATTCCCTGCCTCAGATTCCCCGGCTCTGATTCCCTGCCTCAGATTCCCTGCCTCAAATTCCCTGCCTCTGATTCCCCGCATCTGATTCCCCGCCTCTGATTCCCTGCCTCTGATTCCTCGCATCTGATTCCCCGCCTCTGATTCCCCGCCTCTGATTCCCCGCCTCTGATTCCCCGCATCAGATTCCCCATCTCTGATTCCCTGCCTCAGATTCTCGGCCTCAGATTCCCTGCCTCCCATTCCCCGCCTCGGATTCCCCGCCTCTGATTCCCCGCCTCTGATTACACGCCTCCCTTTCCGCACAACTTTCCCGGCCTCCGTTTCCCCACATCTCTTTCCCCGCCTCAGATTCCACGCCTCTGATTCCCCGCCTCTGATTCCCCACCTTTCATTCCCCGCCTCTCTTTCTCTGCCTCTATTTCCGCGCCTCTTTCTCTGCCTCTCTTTCCCCACATCTCTTTTCCTCCCTCTGATTCCCCGCCTCTGAATCCACTCCTCTGATTCCCTGCCTCTGATTCCCTGCCTCTGATTCCCCGCCTCTGATTCTCCGCCTCTGATTCCCCTCCTCTGATTCCCTGCCTCTCATTCCCTGCCTCTGATTCCCTGCCTCTGATTCCCCGCCTCTGATTCCCTGCCTCTGATTCCCTGCCTCTGATTCCCTGCCTCTGATTCCGCGCCTCTGATTCCACGCCTCTCTTTCCGTGTCTCTGATTCCCCGCCTCTGATTCAGTGCCTCTGATACCCTGCCTCTCATTCCCTGCCTCTATTTCCGTGCATCTTTCTCTGCATCTTGTTTCACACATCTCATTTCCCCCCTCTGATAAACCGCCTCTGATTCCATGCCTGTGATTCCCTGCCTCAGATTCCCCGCCTCAGATTCCCCGACTCAGATTCCCCCTCTCAGATTCCCCGCCTCAGATTCCCTGCCTCAGATTCCCTGCCTCAGATTCCCTGCCTCAGATTCCCTGCATCTCATTCCCCGCCTCTGCTTCCCCACCTCTGATTCCCGCCTCAGATTCCCTGCCTCTGATTCCCTGCCTCTGATTCCCTGCATCTGATTCCCTGCCTCTGAATCCCCGCCTCCGATTCCGCACCCACGTTTCTCCGCCTCTGTTGCTCTGCCTCTTATTTGCTGGCTCAGATTCGCAGGCTCTGATTCCGCACCTCTGATTCCACGCCTCTCTTTCCGTGTCTCTGCCCTGCCTCAGATTCCCTGCCTCAGATTCCCTGCCTCAGATTCCCCGCATCTGATTCCCCGCCTCTGATTCCCCACCTCTGATTCCCTGCCTCCGATTCCCCGCCTCTGATTCCCCGCCTCTGATTCCCAGCCTCTGATTCCCGCCTCTGAATCCCAGCCTCTGAATCCCCGCCTCTGATTCCCCGCCTCTCTTTCCCCGCCTCGGATTCCCCGCCTCTGATTCCCCGCCTCTGATTTCCCACCTTTCATTCCCCGCCTCTCTTTCCCTGCCTCTATTTCCGCGCCTCTTTCTCTGCCTCTCTTTCCCCACATCTCTTTTCCTCCCTCTGATTCCCCGCCTCTGATTCCCCTCCTCTGATTCCCTGCCTCCGATTCCCTGCCTCTGATTCCCCGCCTCTGATTCCCCGCCTCTGATTCCCCTCCTCTGATTCCCTGCCTCTGATTCCCTGCCTCTGATTCCCTGCCTCTGATTCCCCGCCTCCGATTCACTGCCTCTGATTCCCTGCCTCTGATTCCCTGCCTCTGATTCCGGGCAACTTTCCCGGCCTCCTTTTCCCCACATATCTTTCCCCGCCTCAGACTCCACGCCTCTGATTCCCCGCCTCTGATTCCACTCCTCTGATTCCCCGCCTCTGATTCCCCGCCTCAGATTCCCTGCCTCTGATTCCCTGCCTCTGATTCCCCGCCTCTGATTCCCCGCCTCTGATTCCCTGCCTCTGATTACCCGCCTCCGTTTCCGCGCAACTTTCCCGGCCTCCTTTTCCCCACATATCTTTCCCCGCCTCAGACTCCACGCCTCTGATTCCCCGCCTCTGATTCCCCACCTTTCATTCCCCGCCTCTCTTTCCCTGCCTCTATTTCCGCGCCTCTTTCTCTGCCTCTCTTTCCCCACATCTCATTTCCCCCCTCTGATAACCCGCCTATCATTCCATGCCTGTGATTCCCTGCCTCAGATTCCCCGCCTCAGATTCCCCGACTCAGATTCCCCGCCTCAGATTCCCCGCCTCAGATTCCCTGCCTCAGATTTCGTGCCTCAGATTCACTGCCTCAGATTCCCTGCCTCAGATTCCCTTCATCTGATTCCCTTCATTTGATTCCCTGCATCTGATTCCCCGCCTCTGATTCCCTGCCTCTGATTCCCCGCCTCTGATTCCCCACCTCTAATTCCCCGCCTCTGATTCCCCGCCTCAGATTCCCCGACTCAGATTCCCCGCCTCAGATTCCCCACCTCAGATTCCCTGCCTCAGATTTCCTGCCTCAGATTCACTGCCTCAGATTCCCTGCCTCAGATTCCCTTCATCTGATTCCCTTCATTTGATTCCCTGCATCTGATTCCCCGCCTCTGATTCCCTGCCTCTGATTCCCCGCCTCTGATTCCCCACCTCTAATTCCCCGCCTCTGATTCCCCGCCTCTGATTCCCCGCCTCTGATTCGCCGCCTCTGATTCCCCGCCTCTGATTCCCCGTCTCTGATTCCCCGCCTCTGATGACCCGCCTCTGATTCCCCGCCTCTGATTCCCCGCCTCAGATTCCCCGGCTCTGATTCCCTGCCTCAGATTCCCTGCGACAGATTCCCTGCCTCAGATTCCCTGCCTCTGATTCCCCGCCTCTTATTCCCCGCCTCTTATTCCCTGCCTCAGATTCCCCGGCTCTGATTCCCTGCCTCAGATTCCCTGCCTAAAATTCCCTGCCTCTGATTCCCCGCATCTGATTCCCCGCCTCTGATTCCCCGCCTCTGATTCCTCGCATCTGATTCCCTGCCCCTGATTCCCCGCCTCTGATTCCACTCCTCTGATTCCCCGCCTCTGATTCCCCGCCTCAGATTCCCTGCCTCTGATTACCCGCCTCCGTTTCCGCGCAACTATCCCGGCCTCCGTTTCCCCACATCTCTTTCCCCGCCTCAGATTCCCTGCCTAAAATTCCCTGCCTCTGATTCCCCTCCTCTGATTCCCTGCCTCTGATTCCCTTCCTCTGATTCCCCGCCTCTGATTCCCCGCCTCTGATTCCCCTCCTCTGATTCCCTGCCTCTGATTCCCTGCCTCTGATTCCCTGCCTCTGATTCCCCGCCTCTGATTCCCTGCCTCTGATTCCCTGCCTCTGATTCCCTGCCTCTGATTCCGCGCCTCTGATTCCACGCCTCTCTTTCCGTGTCTCTGATTCCCCGCCTCTGATTCCCTGCCTCTGATTCCCCGCCTCTGATTCCCCGCCTCTGATTCCCCACCTCTGATTCACCAACTCTGATTCCCCGCCTCTGATTCCCCGCCTCTGATTCCCCGCCTCAGATTCCCCGCCTCTGATACCCCGCCTCTGATTCCCCACCTCTGATTCCCTGCATCTGATTCCCCGCCTCTGATTCCCCGCCTCAGATTCCCCGGCTCTGATTCCCTGCATCAGATTCCCTGCCTCAGATTCCCTGCCTCTGATTCCCTGCATCAGATTCCCTGCCTCTGATTCCCCGCCTCTGATTCCCCGCTTCTGATTCCCCGCCTCTGATTCCCCGCCTCTCAGATTCCCTGCCAATGATTCCCTGCCTCTGATTCCCTGCCTCTGATTCCCTGCCTCTGATTCCGCGCCTCTGATTCCATGCCTCTCTTTCCGTGTCTCTGATTCCGCGCCTCTGATTCCCTGCCTCTGATACCCTGCCTCTCTTTGCCTGCCTCTATTTCCGTGCCTCTTTCTCTGCATCTCGTTTACCACATCTCATTTCCCACCTCTGATAACCCGCCTCTGATTCCCCGCCTCTGATTCCCCGCCTCAGATTCCCCGGCTCTGATTCCCTGCCTCAGATTCCCCGCCTCTGATTCCCCGCCTCTGATTCCCCGCCTCTGATTCCCCACCTCTGATTCACCAACTCTGATTCCCCGCCTCTGATTCCCCGCCTCTGATTCCCCGCCTCAGATTCCCCGGCTCTGATTCCCTGCCTCAGATTCCCTGCGACAGATTCCCTGCCTCAGATTCCCTGCCTCTGATTCCCCGCCTCTTATTCCCCGCCTCTTATTCCCTGCCTCAGATTCCCCGGCTCTGATTCCCTGCCTCAGATTCCCTGCCTCAAATTCCCTGCCTCTGATTCCCCGCCTCTGATTCCCCGCCTCTGATTCCCCGCATCAGATTCCCCATCTCTGATTCCCTGCCTCAGATTCTCGGCCTCAGATTCCCTGCCTCCCATTCCCCGCCTCGGATTCCCCGCCTCTGATTCCCCGCCTCTGATTACACGCCTCCCTTTCCGCACAACTTTCCCGGCCTCCGTTTCCCCACATCTCTTTCCCCGCCTCAGATTCCACGCCTCTGATTCCCCGCCTCTGATTCCCCACCTTTCATTCCCCGCCTCTCTTTCTCTGCCTCTATTTCCGCGCCTCTTTCTCTGCCTCTCTTTCCCCACATCTCTTTTCCTCCCTCTGATTCCCCGCCTCTGAATCCACTCCTCTGATTCCCTGCCTCTGATTCCCTGCCTCTGATTCCCCGCCTCTGATTCTCCGCCTCTGATTCCCCTCCTCTGATTCCCTGCCTCTCATTCCCTGCCTCTGATTCCCTGCCTCTGATTCCCCGCCTCTGATTCCCTGCCTCTGATTCCCTGCCTCTGATTCCCTGCCTCTGATTCCGCGCCTCTGATTCCACGCCTCTCTTTCCGTGTCTCTGATTCCCCGCCTCTGATTCAGTGCCTCTGATACCCTGCCTCTCATTCCCTGCCTCTATTTCCGTGCATCTTTCTCTGCATCTTGTTTCACACATCTCATTTCCCCCCTCTGATAAACCGCCTCTGATTCCATGCCTGTGATTCCCTGCCTCAGATTCCCCGCCTCAGATTCCCCGACTCAGATTCCCCCTCTCAGATTCCCCGCCTCAGATTCCCTGCCTCAGATTCCCTGCCTCAGATTCCCTGCCTCAGATTCCCTGCATCTCATTCCCCGCCTCTGCTTCCCCACCTCTGATTCCCGCCTCAGATTCCCTGCCTCTGATTCCCTGCCTCTGATTCCCTGCATCTGATTCCCTGCCTCTGAATCCCCGCCTCCGATTCCGCACCCACGTTTCTCCGCCTCTGTTGCTCTGCCTCTTATTTGCTGGCTCAGATTCGCAGGCTCTGATTCCGCACCTCTGATTCCACGCCTCTCTTTCCGTGTCTCTGCCCTGCCTCAGATTCCCTGCCTCAGATTCCCTGCCTCAGATTCCCCGCATCTGATTCCCCGCCTCTGATTCCCCACCTCTGATTCCCTGCCTCCGATTCCCCGCCTCTGATTCCCCGCCTCTGATTCCCAGCCTCTGATTCCCGCCTCTGAATCCCAGCCTCTGAATCCCCGCCTCTGATTCCCCGCCTCTCTTTCCCCGCCTCGGATTCCCCGCCTCTGATTCCCCGCCTCTGATTTCCCACCTTTCATTCCCCGCCTCTCTTTCCCTGCCTCTATTTCCGCGCCTCTTTCTCTGCCTCTCTTTCCCCACATCTCTTTTCCTCCCTCTGATTCCCCGCCTCTGATTCCCCTCCTCTGATTCCCTGCCTCCGATTCCCTGCCTCTGATTCCCCGCCTCTGATTCCCCGCCTCTGATTCCCCTCCTCTGATTCCCTGCCTCTGATTCCCTGCCTCTGATTCCCTGCCTCTGATTCCCCGCCTCCGATTCACTGCCTCTGATTCCCTGCCTCTGATTCCCTGCCTCTGATTCCGGGCAACTTTCCCGGCCTCCTTTTCCCCACATATCTTTCCCCGCCTCAGACTCCACGCCTCTGATTCCCCGCCTCTGATTCCACTCCTCTGATTCCCCGCCTCTGATTCCCCGCCTCAGATTCCCTGCCTCTGATTCCCTGCCTCTGATTCCCCGCCTCTGATTCCCCGCCTCTGATTCCCTGCCTCTGATTACCCGCCTCCGTTTCCGCGCAACTTTCCCGGCCTCCTTTTCCCCACATATCTTTCCCCGCCTCAGACTCCACGCCTCTGATTCCCCGCCTCTGATTCCCCACCTTTCATTCCCCGCCTCTCTTTCCCTGCCTCTATTTCCGCGCCTCTTTCTCTGCCTCTCTTTCCCCACATCTCATTTCCCCCCTCTGATAACCCGCCTATCATTCCATGCCTGTGATTCCCTGCCTCAGATTCCCCGCCTCAGATTCCCCGACTCAGATTCCCCGCCTCAGATTCCCCGCCTCAGATTCCCTGCCTCAGATTTCGTGCCTCAGATTCACTGCCTCAGATTCCCTGCCTCAGATTCCCTTCATCTGATTCCCTTCATTTGATTCCCTGCATCTGATTCCCCGCCTCTGATTCCCTGCCTCTGATTCCCCGCCTCTGATTCCCCACCTCTAATTCCCCGCCTCTGATTCCCCGCCTCAGATTCCCCGACTCAGATTCCCCGCCTCAGATTCCCCACCTCAGATTCCCTGCCTCAGATTTCCTGCCTCAGATTCACTGCCTCAGATTCCCTGCCTCAGATTCCCTTCATCTGATTCCCTTCATTTGATTCCCTGCATCTGATTCCCCGCCTCTGATTCCCTGCCTCTGATTCCCCGCCTCTGATTCCCCACCTCTAATTCCCCGCCTCTGATTCCCCGCCTCTGATTCCCCGCCTCTGATTCGCCGCCTCTGATTCCCCGCCTCTGATTCCCCGCCTCTGATTTCCCGCCTCTGATGACCCGCCTCTGATTCCCCGCCTCTGATTCCCCGCCTCAGATTCCCCGGCTCTGATTCCCTGCCTCAGATTCCCTGCGACAGATTCCCTGCCTCAGATTCCCTGCCTCTGATTCCCCGCCTCTTATTCCCCGCCTCTTATTCCCTGCCTCAGATTCCCCGGCTCTGATTCCCTGCCTCAGATTCCCTGCCTAAAATTCCCTGCCTCTGATTCCCCGCATCTGATTCCCCGCCTCTGATTCCCCGCCTCTGATTCCTCGCATCTGATTCCCTGCCCCTGATTCCCCGCCTCTGATTCCACTCCTCTGATTCCCCGCCTCTGATTCCCCGCCTCAGATTCCCTGCCTCTGATTACCCGCCTCCGTTTCCGCGCAACTATCCCGGCCTCCGTTTCCCCACATCTCTTTCCCCGCCTCAGATTCCCTGCCTAAAATTCCCTGCCTCTGATTCCCCTCCTCTGATTCCCTGCCTCTGATTCCCTTCCTCTGATTCCCCGCCTCTGATTCCCCGCCTCTGATTCCCCTCCTCTGATTCCCTGCCTCTGATTCCCTGCCTCTGATTCCCTGCCTCTGATTCCCCGCCTCTGATTCCCTGCCTCTGATTCCCTGCCTCTGATTCCCTGCCTCTGATTCCGCGCCTCTGATTCCACGCCTCTCTTTCCGTGTCTCTGATTCCCCGCCTCTGATTCCCTGCCTCTGATTCCCTGCCTCTGATTCCCTGCCTCTGATTCCCTGCCTCTGATTCCCTGCCACTGATACCCCGCCTCCGATTCCACACCAATGTTTCACCGCCTCTGTTTCTCTGCCTCTTATTTCCCGGCTCAGATTCGCCGGCTCTGATTCCGCGCCTCTGATTCCATGCTTCTCTTTCCGTGTCTCTGATAGCCCGCCTCTGATTCCCCGCCTCTGATTCCCCGCCTCAGATTCCCCGGCTCTGATTCCCTGCATCAGTTTCCCTGCCTCAGATTCCCTGCCTCTGATTCCCTGCATCAGATTCCCTGACTCTGATTCCCCGCCTCTGATTCCCCACCTCTGATTCCCTGCATCTGATTCCCCGCCTCAGATTCCCCGCCTCTGATACCCCGCCTCTGATTCCCCACCTCTGATTCCCTGCATCTGATTCCCCGCCTCTGATTCCCCGCCTCAGATTCCCCGGCTCTGATTCCCTGCATCAGATTCCCTGCCTCAGATTCCCTGCCTCTGATTCCCTGCATCAGATTCCCTGCCTCTGATTCCCCGCCTCTGATTCCCCGCTTCTGATTCCCCGCCTCTGATTCCCCGCCTCTCAGATTCCCTGCCAATGATTCCCTGCCTCTGATTCCCTGCCTCTGATTCCCTGCCTCTGATTCCGCGCCTCTGATTCCATGCCTCTCTTTCCGTGTCTCTGATTCCGCGCCTCTGATTCCCTGCCTCTGATACCCTGCCTCTCTTTGCCTGCCTCTATTTCCGTGCCTCTTTCTCTGCATCTCGTTTACCACATCTCATTTCCCACCTCTGATAACCCGCCTCTGATTCCCAGCCTCTGATTCCCCGCCTCAGATTCCCCGGCTCTGATTCCCTGCCTCAGATTCCCCGCCTCTGATTCCCCGCCTCTGATTCCCCGCCTCTGATTCCCCACCTCTGATTCACCAACTCTGATTCCCCGCCTCTGATTCCCCGCCTCTGATTCCCCGCCTCAGATTCCCCGGCTCTGATTCCCTGCCTCAGATTCCCTGCGACAGATTCCCTGCCTCAGATTCCCTGCCTCTGATTCCCCGCCTCTTATTCCCCGCCTCTTATTCCCTGCCTCAGATTCCCCGGCTCTGATTCCCCGCATCTGATTCCCCGCCTCTGATTCCCTGCCTCTGATTCCTCGCATCTGATTCCCCGCCTCTGATTCCCCGCCTCTGATTCCCCGCATCAGATTCCCCATCTCTGATTCCCTGCCTCAGATTCTCGGCCTCAGATTCCCTGCCTCCCATTCCCCGCCTCGGATTCCCCGCCTCTGATTCCCCGCCTCTGATTACACGCCTCCCTTTCCGCACAACTTTCCCGGCCTCCGTTTCCCCACATCTCTTTCCCCGCCTCAGATTCCACGCCTCTGATTCCCCGCCTCCGATTCCCCACCTTTCATTCCCCGCCTCTCTTTCCCTGCCTCTATTTCCGCGCTTCTTTCTCTGCCTCTCTTTCCCCACATCTCTTTTCCTCCCTCTGATTCCCCGCCTCTGATTCCACTCCTCTGATTCCCTGCCTCTGATTCCCTGCCTCTGATTCCCCGCCTCTGATTCTCCGCCTCTGATTCCCCTCCTCTGATTCCCTGACTCTCATTCCCTGCCTCTGATTCCCTGCCTCTGATTCCCCGCCTCTGATTCCCTGCCTCTGATTCCCTGCCTCTGATTCCCTGCCTCTGATTCCGCGCCTCTGATTCCACGCCTCTCTTTCCGTGTCTCTGATTCCCCGCCTCTGATTCAGTGCCTCTGATACCCTGCCTCTCATTCCCTGCCTCTATTTCCGTGCAGCTTTCTCTGCATCTTGTTTCACACATCTCATTTCCCCCCTCTGATAAACCGCCTCTGATTCCATGCCTGTGATTCCCTGCCTCAGATTCCCCGCCTCAGATTCCCCGACTCAGATTCCCCCTCTCAGATTCCCCGCCTCAGATTCCCTGCCTCAGATTCCCTGCCTCAGATTCCCTGCCTCAGATTCCCCGCATCTCATTCCCCGCCTCTGCTTCCCCACCTCTGATTCCCGCCTCAGATTCCCTGCCTCTGATTCCCTGCCTCTGATTCCCTGCATCTGATTCCCTGCCTCTGAATCCCCGCCTCCGATTCCGCACCCACGTTTCTCCGCCTCTGTTGCTCTGCCTCTTATTTGCTGGCTCAGATTCGCAGGCTCTGATTCCGCACCTCTGATTCCACGCCTCTCTTTCCGTGTCTCTGCCCTGCCTCAGATTCCCTGCCTCAGATTCCCTGCCTCAGATTCCCCGCATCTGATTCCCCACCTCTGATTCCCTGCCTCCGATTCCCCGCCTCTGATTCCCCGCCTCTGATTCCCCGCCTCTGATTCCCGCCTCTGAATCCCAGCCTCTGAATCCCCGCCTCTGATTCCCCGTCTCTCTTTCCCCGCCTCGGATTCCCCGCCTCTGATTCCCCGCCTCTGATTTCCCACCTTTCATTCCCCGCCTCTCTTTCCCTGCCTCTATTTCCGCGCCTCTTTCTCTGCCTCTCTTTCCCCACATCTCTTTTCCTCCCTCTGATTCCGCGCCTCTGATCCCACGCTTCTCTTTCCGTGTCTCTGATAGCCCGCCTCTGATTCCCCGCCTCTGATTCCCCGCCTCAGATTCCCCGGCTCTGATTCCCTGCATCAGTTTCCCTGCCTCAGATTCCCTGCCTCTGATTCCCTGCATCAGATTCCCTGCCTCTGATTCCCCGCCTCTGGTTCCCCACCTCTGATTCCCTGCATCTGATTCCCCGCCTCAGATTCCCCGCCTCTGATACCCCGCCTCTGATTCCCCACCTCTGATTCCCTGCATCTGATTCCCCGCCTCTGATTCCCCGCCTCAGATTCCCCGGCTCTGATTCCCTGCATCAGATTCCCTGCCTCAGATTCCCTGCCTCTGATTCCCTGCATCAGATTCCCTGCCTCTGATTCCCCGCCTCTGATTCCCCGCTTCTGATTCCCCGCCTCTGATTCCCCGCCTCTCAGATTCCCTGCCAATGATTCCCTGCCTCTGATTCCCTGCCTCTGATTCCCTGCCTCTGATTCCGCGCCTCTGATTCCACGCCTCTCTTTCCGTGTCTCTGATTCCGCGCCTCGATTCCCTGCCTCTGATACCCTGCCTCTCTTTGCCTGCCTCTATTTCCGTGCCTCTTTCTCTGCATCTCGTTTACCACATCTCATTTCCCACCTCTGATAACCCGCCTCTGATTCCACACCTCTGATACCCCGCCTCTGATTCCCCGCCTCTGATTCCCCACCTCTGATTCACCACCTCTGATTCCCCGCCTCTGATTCCCCGCCTCTGATTCCCCGCCTCAGATTCCCCGGCTCTGATTCCCTGCCTCAGATTCCCTGCGACAGATTCCCTGCCTCTGATTCCCTGCCTCTGATTCCCCGCCTCTTATTCCCCGCCTCTTATTCCCTGCCTCAGATTCCCCGGCTCTGATTCCCTGCCTCAGATTCCCTGCCTCAAATTCCCTGCCTCTGATTCCCCGCATCTGATTCCCCGCCTCTGATTCCCTGCCTCTGATTCCCCGCCTCTGATTCCCCGCCTCTGATTCCCCGCATCAGATTCCCCATCTCTGATTCCCTGCCTCAGATTCCCTGCCTCAGATTCCCTGCCTCCCATTCCCCGCCTCTGATTCCCCGCCTCTGATTACACGCCTCCCTTTCCGCGCAACTTTCCCGGCCTCCGTTTCCCCACATCTCTTTCCCCGCCTCAGATTCCACGCCTCTGATTCCCCGCCTCTGATTCCCCACCTTTCATTCCCCGCCTCTCTTTCCCTGCCTCTATTTCCGCGCCTCTTTCTCTGCCTCTCTTTCCCCACATCTCTTTTCCTCCCTCTGATTCCCCGCCTCTGATTCCACTCCTCTGATTCCCTGCCTCTGATTCCCTGCCTCTGATTCCCCGCCTCTGATTCTCCGCCTCTGATTCCCCTCCTCTGATTCCCTGATTCTCATTCCCTGCCTCTGATTCCCTGCCTCTGATTCCCCGCCTCTGATTCCCTGCCTCTGATTCCCTGCCTCTGATTCCCTGCCTCTGATTCCGCGCCTCTGATTCCACGCCTCTCTTTCCGTGTCTCTGATTCCCCGCCTCTGATTCGGTGCCTCTGATACCCTGCCTCTCATTCCCTGCCTCTATTTCCGTGCATCTTTCTCTGCATCTTGTTTCACACATCTCATTTCCCCCCTCTGATAAACCGCCTCTGATTCCATGCCTGTGATTCCCTGCCTCAGATTCCCCGCCTCAGATTCCCCGACTCAGATTCCCCCTCTCAGATTCCCCGCCTCAGATTCCCTGCCTCAGATTCCCTGCCTCAGATTCCCTGCCTCAGATTCCCCGCATCTGATTCCCCGCCTCTGATTCCCCACCTCTGATTCCCGCCTCAGATTCCCTGCCTCTGATTCCCTGCCTCTGATTCCCTGCATCTGATTCCCTGCCTCTGAATCCCCGCCTCCGATTCCGCACCCACGTTTCTCCGCCTCTGTTGCTCTGCCTCTTATTTGCTGGCTCAGATTCGCAGACTCTGATTCCGCACCTCTGATTCCACGCCTCTCTTTCCGTGTCTCTGCCCTGCCTCAGATTCCCTGCCTCAGATTCCCTGCCTCAGATTCCCCGCATCTGATTCCCTGCCTCTGACTCCCCACCTCTGATTCCCTGCCTCCGATTCCCCGTTCTGATTCCCCGCCTCTGATTCCCCGCCTCTGATTCCCGCCTCTGAATCCCAGCCTCTGAATCCCCGCCTCTGATTCCCCGCCTCTGTTTCCCCGCCTCGGATTCCCCGCCTCTGATTACCCGCCTCCTTGTACGCGCAACTTACCTGGCCTCCGTTTCCCCACACCTCTTTCCCCGCCTCAGATTCCACGCCTCTGATTCCCCGCCTCTAATTTCCCACCTTTCATTCCCCGCCTCTCTTTCCCTGCCTGTATTTCCGCGCCTCTTTCTCTGCCTCTCTTTCCCCACATCTCTTTTCCTCCCTCTGATTCCCCGCCTCTGATTCCCCTCCTCTGATTCCCTGCCTCTGATTCCCTGCCTCTGATTCCCTGCCTCTGATTCCCCGCCTCCGATTCCCTGCCTCTGATTCCCTGCCTCTGATTCCCTGCCTCTGATTCCGGGCCTCTGATTCCACGCCTCTCTTTCCGTGTCTCTGATTCCCCGCCTCTGATTCCCTGCCTCTGATACCCTGCCTCTCATTCCCTGCCTCTATTTCCGTGCATCCTTCTCTGAATCATGTTTCCCACATCTCATTTCCCCCCTCTGATAACCCGCCTATCATTCCATGCCTGTGATTCCCTGCCTCAGATTCCCCGCCTCAGATTCCCCGACTCAGATTCCCCGCCTCAGATTCCCCGCCTCAGATTCCCCGCCTCAGATTCCCTGCCTCAGATTCCCTGCCTCAGATTCCCTGCCTCAGATTCCCTGCCTCAGATTCCCTTCATCTGATTCCCTTCATTTGATTCCCTGCATCTGATTCCCCGCCTCTGATTCCCTGCCTCTGATTCCCCGCCTCTGATTCCCCACCTTTCATTCCCCGCCTCTCTTTCCCTGCCTCTATTTCCGCGCCTCTTTCTCTGCCTCTCTTTCCCCATATCTCTTTTCCTCCCTCTGATTCCCCGCCTCTGATTCCCCTCCTCTGATTCCCTGCCTCTGATTCCCTGCCTCTGATTCCCCGCCTCTGATTCGCCGCCTCTGATTCCCCTCCTCTGATTCCCTGCCTCTGATTCCCTGCCTCTGATTCCCTGCCTCTGATTCCCCGCCTCTGATTCCCTGCCTCTGATTCCCTGCCTCTGATTCCCTGCCTCTGATTCCGGGCCTCTGATTCCACGCCTCTCTTTCCGTGTCTCTGATTCCCCGCCTCTGATTCCCTGCCTCTGATACCCTGCCTCTCATTCTCTGCCTCTATTTCCGTGCATCTTTCTCTGCATCTTGTTTCCCACATCTCATTTCCCCCCTCTGATAACCCGCCTCTGATTCCATGCCTCTGATTCAACGCCTCTGATTCCCCGCCTCTGATTCCCCACCTCTGATTCCCTGCCTCAGATTCCCTGCCTCAGATTCCCTTCATCTGATTCCCTTCATTTGATTCCCTGCATCTGATTCCCCGCCTCTGATTCCCCGCCTCTGATTCCCCGCATCTGATTCCCCGCCTCTGATTCCCCGCCTCTGATTCCTCGCATCTGATTCCCTGCCTCTGATTCCCCGCCTCTGATTCCACTCCGCTGATTCCCCGCCTCTGATTCCCCGCCTCAGATTCCCTGCCTCTGATTACCCGCCTCCGTTTCCGCGCAACTATCCCGGCCTCCGTTTCCCCACATCTCTTTCCCCACCTCAGATTCCACGCCTCTGATTCCCCGCCTCTGATTCCCCACCTTTCATAGCCCGCCTCTCTTTCCCTGCCTCTATTTCCGCGCCTCTTCCTCTGCCTCTCTTTCCCCACATCTCTTTTCCTCCCTCTGATTCCCTGCCTCTGATTCCCTTCCTCTGATTCCCCGCCTCTGATTCCCCGCCTCTGATTCCCCTCCTCTGATTCCCCGCCTCTGATTCCCTGCCTCTGATTCCCTGCCTCTGATTCCCCGCCTCTGATTCCCTGCCTCTGATTCCCTGCCTCTGATTCCCTGCCTCTGATTCCGCGCCTCTGATTCCACGCCTCTCTTTCCGTGTCTCTGATTCCCCGCCTCTGATTCCCTGCCTCTGATTCCCTGCCTCTGATTCCCTGCCTCTGATTCCCTGCCTCTGATTCCCTGCCACTGATACCCCGCCTCCGATTCCACACCAATGTTTCACCGCCTCTGTTTCTCTGCCTCTTATTTCCCGGCTCAGATTCGCCGGCTCTGATTCCGCGCCTCTGATTCCACGCTTCTCTTTCCGTGTCTCTGATAGCCCGCCTCTGATTCCCCGTCTCTGATTCCCCGCCTCTGATTCCCCGTCTCTGATTCCCCGCCTCAGATTCCCCGGCTCTGATTCCCTGCATCAGATTCCCTGCCTCTGATTCCCCGCCTCTGGTTCCCCACCTCTGATTCCCTGCATCTGATTCCCCGCCTCTGATTACACGCCTCCCTTTCCGCGCAACTTTCCCGGCCTCCGTTTCCCCACATCTCTTTCCCCGCCTCAGATTCCACGCCTCTGATTCCCCGCCTCTGATTCCCCACCTTTCATTCCCCGCCTCTCTTTCCCTGCCTCTATTTCCGCGCCTCTTTCTCTGCCTCTCTTTCCCCACATCTCTTTTCCTCCCTCTGATTCCCCGCCTCTGATTCCACTCCTCTGATTCCCTGCCTCTGATTCCCTGCCTCTGATTCCCCGCCTCTGATTCTCCGCCTCTGATTCCCCTCCTCTGATTCCCTGATTCTCATTCCCTGCCTCTGATTCCCTGCCTCTGATTCCCCGCCTCTGATTCCCTGCCTCTGATTCCCAGCCTCTGATTCCCTGCCTCTGATTCCGCGCCTCTGATTCCACGCCTCTCTTTCCGTGTCTCTGATTCCCCGCCTCTGATTCGGTGCCTCTGATACCCTGCCTCTCATTCCCTGCCTCTATTTCCGTGCATCTTTCTCTGCATCTTGTTTCACACATCTCATTTCCCCCCTCTGATAAACCGCCTCTGATTCCATGCCTGTGATTCCCTGCCTCAGATTCCCCGCCTCAGATTCCCCGACTCAGATTCCCTCTCTCAGATTCCCCGCCTCAGATTCCCTGCCTCAGATTCCCTGCCTCAGATTCCCTGCCTCAGATTCTCCGCATCTGATTCCCCGCCTCTGATTCCCCACCTCTGATTCCCGCCTCAGATTCCCTGCCTCTGATTCCCTGCCTCTGATTCCCTGCATCTGATTCCCTGCCTCTGAATCCCCGCCTCCGATTCCGCACCCACGTTTCTCCGCCTCTGTTGCTCTGCCTCTTATTTGCTGGCTCAGATTCGCAGGCTCTGATTCCGCACCTCTGATTCCACGCCTCTCTTTCCGTGTCTCTGCCCTGCCTCAGATTCCCTGCCTCAGATTCCCTGCCTCAGATTCCCCGCATCTGATTCCCCGCCTCTGACTCCCCACCTCTGATTCCCTGCCTCCGATTCCCCGTTCTGATTCCCCGCCTCTGATTCCCCGCCTCTGATTCCCGCCTCTGAATCCCAGCCTCTGAATCCCCGCCTCTGATTCCCCGCCTCTGTTTCCCCGCCTCGGATTCCCCGCCTCTGATTACCCGCCTCCTTGTCCGCGCAACTTTCCTGGCCTCCGTTTCCCCACACCTCTTTCCCCGCCTCAGATTCCACGCCTCTGATTCCCCGCCTCTAATTTCCCACCTTTCATTCCCCGCCTCTCTTTCCCTGCCTGTATTTCCGCGCCTCTTTCTCTGCCTCTCTTTCCCCACATCTCTTTTCCTCCCTCTGATTCCCCGCCTCTGATTCCCCTCCTCTGATTCCCTGCCTCTGATTCCCTGCCTCTGATTCCCTGCCTCTGATTCCCCGCCTCCGATTCCCTGCCTCTGATTCCCTGCCTCTGATTCCCTGCCTCTGATTCCGGGCCTCTGATTCCACGCCTCTCTTTCCGTGTCTCTGATTCCCCGCCTCTGATTCCCTGCCTCTGATACCCTGCCTCTCATTCCCTGCCTCTATTTCCGTGCATCCTTCTCTGCATCTTGTTTCCCACATCTCATTTCCCCCCTCTGATAACCCGCCTCTGATTCCATGCCTGTGATTCCCTGCCTCAGATTCCCCGCTTCAGATTCCCCGACTCAGATTCCCCGCCTCAGATTCCCCGCCTCAGATTCCCTGCCTCAGATTCCCTGCCTCAGATTCCCTGCCTCAGATTCCCTGCCTCATATTCCCTTCATCTGATTCCCTTCATTTGATTCCCTGCGTCTGATTCCCCGCCTCTGATTCCCCGCCTCTGATTCCCCGCCTCTGATTCCCCACCTCTGATTCCCTGCCTCAGATTCCCTGGCTCAGATTCCCTGCTTCAGATTCCCTGCCTCAGATTCCCTGCCACTGATTCCCAGCATCTGATTCCCCGCCTCTGATTCCCCGCTTCTGATTCCCGCCTCTGATTCCCTGCCTCTGATTCCCCGCCTCTGAATCCCCGCCTCTAATTCCTCGCCTCTGATTCCCTGCCTCAGATTCCCCGCTCTGATTCCCTGCCTCAGATTCCCTGCCTCAGATTCCCTGCCTCCGATTCCCCGCCTCTGATTCCCCGCCTATGATTCCCCGCCTCTGATTCCCAGCCTCTAAATCCACACTTCTGAATCCCCGCCTCTGATTCCCCGCCTCTGTTTCCCCGCCTCTGATACCCCGCCTCTGATTCCCCGCCTCTGATTCCACGCCTCTGATTCCCCGCCTCTGATTCCAGGCCTCTTATTCCCCGCCTCTGATTCCCCACCTCTGATTGCCTGCCACTGATTGCCCGCCTCTATTTCCCCGCCTCTGATTCCCCGCCTCTAATTCCCCACCTCTGTCTCTATGCCTCTCTTTCGCCTCCGCATTTTCCCCTACACTCTTTCCGCGCCTCTCTTTCCCTCCCTCAATTTCAACAACTCTGTTTTATCTGTTCTGTCTACCTCATTTTCAACACACAAGTTCCAACCACTATGTTTCACCCATCACTTTCCCCGCCTCTATTTCTCCGCCTATGTTTACCCGCCTCTGTTTACCCACCTGTTTCACCGCCTCTGATTCCCCGCCTCTGATTCCCCACCTCTGTCTCGACGCCTCTCTTTCGCCTCCACTCTTTCCCCTCCACTCTTTCCGTGCCTGTCTTTCCCTCCCTCAATTTAAACAACACTGTTTGATCTGTTTTGTGTACCTCATTTTAAACACACAAGTTCCAACCACTATGTTTTGCCCGCCTCTTTCCCCGCCTCTATTTATCCACCTATGTTTACCTGCCTCTGTTTACCCGCCTGTTTCCCCGCCTCTGATTCCCCACCTTTCATTCCCCGCCTCTCTTTCCCTGCCTCTATTTCCGCGCCTCTTTCACTGCCTCTCTTTCCCCACATCTCTTTTCCTCCCGCTGATTCCCCGCCTCTGATTCCCCGCCTCTGATTCCCTGCCTCTGATTCACCGCCTCTGATTCCCTGCCTCAGATTCCCTGCCTCAGATTCCCTGCCTCAGATTCCCTGCCTCTGATTCCCCGCCTCTGATTCCCCGCCTCTGATTCCCCGCCTCTTATTCCCCGCCTCTGATTCCCCGCCTCTGATTCCCCGCCTCTGATTCCCTGCCTCAGATTCCCCGGCTCTGATACCCTTCATCAGCTTCCCTGCCTCAGATTCCCTGCCTCTGATTCCCCGCCTCTGATTCCCTGCCTCTGATTCCCCGCCTCTGATTCCCTGCCTCAGATTCCCTGCCTCAGATTCCCTGCCTCAGATTCCCTGCCTCTGATTCCCCGCCTCTGATTCCCCGCCGCTGATTCCCTGCCTCAGATTCCCTGCCTCTGATTCCCCGCCTCTTATTCCCCACCTCTTATTTCCCGCCTCAGATTCCCCGGCTCTGATTCCCTGCCTCAGATTCCCTGCCTCAAATTCCCTGCCTCTGATTCCCCGCATCTGATTCCCCGCCTCTGATTCCCCGCCTCTGATTCCTCGCATCTGATTCCCCGCCTCAGATTCCCCGCCTCTGATTCCACGCCTCTGATTCCCCGCCTCTGATTCCCCACCTCAGATTCCCCAGCTCTGATTCCCTGCCTCCGATTCCCTGCCTCAGATTCCCTGCCTCCGATTCCCCGCCTCTGATTCCCCGCCTCTGATTCCCCGCCTCTGATTCCCCGCCTCTGAATCCCAGCTTCTGAATCCCCGCCTCTGATTCCCCGCCTCTGTTTCCCCGCCTCGGATTCCCCGCCTCTGATTCCCCGCCTCTGATTCCCCGCCTCTGATTACCCGCCTCCTTGTACGCGCAACTTACCTGGCCTCCGTTTCCCCACACCTCTTTCCCCGCCTCAGATTCCACGCCTCTGATTCCCCGCCTCTAATTTCCCACCTTTCATTCCCCGCCTCTCTTTCCCTGCCTGTATTTCCGCGCCTCTTTCTCTGCCTCTCTTTCCCCACATCTCTTTTCCTCCCTCTGATTCCCCGCCTCTGATTCCCCTCCTCTGATTCCCTGCCTCTGATTCCCTGCCTCTGATTCCCTGCCTCTGATTCCCCGCCTCCGATTCCCTGCCTCTGATTCCCTGCCTCTGATTCCCTGCCTCTGATTCCGGGCCTCTGATTCCACGCCTCTCTTTCCGTGTCTCTGATTCCCCGCCTCTGATTCCCTGCCTCTGATACCCTGCCTCTCATTCCCTGCCTCTATTTCCGTGCATCCTTCTCTGAATCATGTTTCCCACATCTCATTTCCCCCCTCTGATAACCCGCCTATCATTCCATGCCTGTGATTCCCTGCCTCAGATTCCCCGCCTCAGATTCCCCGACTCAGATTCCCCGCCTCAGATTCCCCGCCTCAGATTCCCCGCCTCAGATTCCCTGCCTCAGATTCCCTGCCTCAGATTCCCTGCCTCAGATTCCCTGCCTCAGATTCCCTTCATCTGATTCCCTTCATTTGATTCCCTGCATCTGATTCCCCGCCTCTGATTCCCTGCCTCTGATTCCCCGCCTCTGATTCCCCACCTTTCATTCCCCGCCTCTCTTTCCCTGCCTCTATTTCCGCGCCTCTTTCTCTGCCTCTCTTTCCCCATATCTCTTTTCCTCCCTCTGATTCCCCGCCTCTGATTCCCCTCCTCTGATTCCCTGCCTCTGATTCCCTGCCTCTGATTCCCCGCCTCTGATTCGCCGCCTCTGATTCCCCTCCTCTGATTCCCTGCCTCTGATTCCCTGCCTCTGATTCCCTGCCTCTGATTCCCCGCCTCTGATTCCCTGCCTCTGATTCCCTGCCTCTGATTCCCTGCCTCTGATTCCGGGCCTCTGATTCCACGCCTCTCTTTCCGTGTCTCTGATTCCCCGCCTCTGATTCCCTGCCTCTGATACCCTGCCTCTCATTCTCTGCCTCTATTTCCGTGCATCTTTCTCTGCATCTTGTTTCCCACATCTCATTTCCCCCCTCTGATAACCCGCCTCTGATTCCATGCCTCTGATTCAACGCCTCTGATTCCCCGCCTCTGATTCCCCACCTCTGATTCCCTGCCTCAGATTCCCTGCCTCAGATTCCCTTCATCTGATTCCCTTCATTTGATTCCCTGCGTCTGATTCCCCGCCTCTGATTCCCCGCCTCTGATTCCCCGCATCTGATTCCCCGCCTCTGATTCCCCGCCTCTGATTCCTCGCATCTGATTCCCTGCCTCTGATTCCCCGCCTCTGATTCCACTCCGCTGATTCCCCGCCTCTGATTCCCCGCCTCAGATTCCCTGCCTCTGATTACCCGCCTCCGTTTCCGCGCAACTATCCCGGCCTCCGTTTCCCCACATCTCTTTCCCCACCTCAGATTCCACGCCTCTGATTCCCCGCCTCTGATTCCCCACCTTTCATAGCCCGCCTCTCTTTCCCTGCCTCTATTTCCGCGCCTCTTCCTCTGCCTCTCTTTCCCCACATCTCTTTTCCTCCCTCTGATTCCCTGCCTCTGATTCCCTTCCTCTGATTCCCCGCCTCTGATTCCCCGCCTCTGATTCCCCTCCTCTGATTCCCCGCCTCTGATTCCCTGCCTCTGATTCCCTGCCTCTGATTCCCCGCCTCTGATTCCCTGCCTCTGATTCCCTGCCTCTGATTCCCTGCCTCTGATTCCGCGCCTCTGATTCCACGCCTCTCTTTCCGTGTCTCTGATTCCCCGCCTCTGATTCCCTGCCTCTGATTCCCTGCCTCTGATTCCCTGCCTCTGATTCCCTGCCTCTGATTCCCTGCCACTGATACCCCGCCTCCGATTCCACACCAATGTTTCACCGCCTCTGTTTCTCTGCCTCTTATTTCCCGGCTCAGATTCGCCGGCTCTGATTCCGCGCCTCTGATTCCACGCTTCTCTTTCCGTGTCTCTGATAGCCCGCCTCTGATTCCCCGTCTCTGATTCCCCGCCTCAGATTCCCCGGCTCTGATTCCCTGCATCAGTTTCCCTGCCTCAGATTCCCTGCCTCTGATTCCCTGCATCAGATTCCCTGCCTCTGATTCCCCGCCTCTGGTTCCCCACCTCTGATTCCCTGCATCTGATTCCCCGCCTCTGATTACACGCCTCCCTTTCCGCGCAACTTTCCCGGCCTCCGTTTCCCCACATCTCTTTCCCCGCCTCAGATTCCACGCCTCTGATTCCCCGCCTCTGATTCCCCACCTTTCATTCCCCGCCTCTCTTTCCCTGCCTCTATTTCCGCGCCTCTTTCTCTGCCTCTCTTTCCCCACATCTCTTTTCCTCCCTCTGATTCCCCGCCTCTGATTCCACTCCTCTGATTCCCTGCCTCTGATTCCCTGCCTCTGATTCCCCGCCTCTGATTCTCCGCCTCTGATTCCCCTCCTCTGATTCCCTGATTCTCATTCCCTGCCTCTGATTCCCTGCCTCTGATTCCCCGCCTCTGATTCCCTGCCTCTGATTCCCTGCCTCTGATTCCCTGCCTCTGATTCCGCGCCTCTGATTCCACGCCTCTCTTTCCGTGTCTCTGATTCCCCGCCTCTGATTCGGTGCCTCTGATACCCTGCCTCTCATTCCCTGCCTCTATTTCCGTGCATCTTTCTCTGCATCTTGTTTCACACATCTCATTTCCCCCCTCTGATAAACCGCCTCTGATTCCATGCCTGTGATTCCCTGCCTCAGATTCCCCGCCTCAGATTCCCCGACTCAGATTCCCTCTCTCAGATTCCCCGCCTCAGATTCCCTGCCTCAGATTCCCTGCCTCAGATTCCCTGCCTCAGATTCTCCGCATCTGATTCCCCGCCTCTGATTCCCCACCTCTGATTCCCGCCTCAGATTCCCTGCCTCTGATTCCCTGCCTCTGATTCCCTGCATCTGATTCCCTGCCTCTGAATCCCCGCCTCCGATTCCGCACCCACGTTTCTCCGCCTCTGTTGCTCTGCCTCTTATTTGCTGGCTCAGATTCGCAGGCTCTGATTCCGCACCTCTGATTCCACGCCTCTCTTTCCGTGTCTCTGCCCTGCCTCAGATTCCCTGCCTCAGATTCCCTGCCTCAGATTCCCCGCATCTGATTCCCCGCCTCTGACTCCCCACCTCTGATTCCCTGCCTCCGATTCCCCGTTCTGATTCCCCGCCTCTGATTCCCCGCCTCTGATTCCCGCCTCTGAATCCCAGCCTCTGAATCCCCGCCTCTGATTCCCCGCCTCTGTTTCCCCGCCTCGGATTCCCCGCCTCTGATTACCCGCCTCCTTGTCCGCGCAACTTTCCTGGCCTCCGTTTCCCCACACCTCTTTCCCCGCCTCAGATTCCACGCCTCTGATTCCCCGCCTCTAATTTCCCACCTTTCATTCCCCGCCTCTCTTTCCCTGCCTGTATTTCCGCGCCTCTTTCTCTGCCTCTCTTTCCCCACATCTCTTTTCCTCCCTCTGATTCCCCGCCTCTGATTCCCCTCCTCTGATTCCCTGCCTCTGATTCCCTGCCTCTGATTCCCTGCCTCTGATTCCCCGCCTCCGATTCCCTGCCTCTGATTCCCTGCCTCTGATTCCCTGCCTCTGATTCCGGGCCTCTGATTCCACGCCTCTCTTTCCGTGTCTCTGATTCCCCGCCTCTGATTCCCTGCCTCTGATACCCTGCCTCTCATTCCCTGCCTCTATTTCCGTGCATCCTTCTCTGCATCTTGTTTCCCACATCTCATTTCCCCCCTCTGATAACCCGCCTCTGATTCCATGCCTGTGATTCCCTGCCTCAGATTCCCCGCTTCAGATTCCCCGACTCAGATTCCCCGCCTCAGATTCCCCACCTCAGATTCCCTGCCTCAGATTCCCTGCCTCAGATTCCCTGCCTCAGATTCCCTGCCTCATATTCCCTTCATCTGATTCCCTTCATTTGATTCCCTGCGTCTGATTCCCCGCCTCTGATTCCCCGCCTCTGATTCCCCGCCTCTGATTCCCCACCTCTGATTCCCTGCCTCAGATTCCCTGTCTCAGATTCCCTGCTTCAGATTCCCTGCCTCAGATTCCCTGCCACTGATTCCCAGCATCTGATTCCCCGCCTCTGATTCCCCGCTTCTGATTCCCGCCTCTGATTCCCTGCCTCTGATTCCCCGCCTCTGAATCCCCGCCTCTAATTCCTCGCCTCTGATTCCCTGCCTCAGATTCCCCGCTCTGATTCCCTGCCTCAGATTCCCTGCCTCAGATTCCCTGCCTCCGATTCCCCGCCTCTGATTCCCCGCCTATGATTCCCCGCCTCTGATTCCCAGCCTCTAAATCCACACTTCTGAATCCCCGCCTCTGATTCCCCGCCTCTGTTTCCCCGCCTCTGATACCCCGCCTCTGATTCCCCGCCTCTGATTCCACGCCTCTGATTCCCCGCCTCTGATTCCAGGCCTCTTATTCCCCGCCTCTGATTCCCCACCTCTGATTGCCTGCCACTGATTGCCCGCCTCTATTTCCCCGCCTCTGATTCCCCGCCTCTAATTCCCCACCTCTGTCTCTATGCCTCTCTTTCGCCTCCGCATTTTCCCCTACACTCTTTCCGCGCCTCTCTTTCCCTCCCTCAATTTCAACAACTCTGTTTTATCTGTTCTGTCTACCTCATTTTCAACACACAAGTTCCAACCACTATGTTTCACCCATCACTTTCCCCGCCTCTATTTCTCCGCCTATGTTTACCCGCCTCTGTTTACCCACCTGTTTCACCGCCTCTGATTCCCCGCCTCTGATTCCCCACCTCTGTCTCGACGCCTCTCTTTCGCCTCCACTCTTTCCCCTCCACTCTTTCCGTGCCTGTCTTTCCCTCCCTCAATTTAAACAACACTGTTTGATCTGTTTTGTGTACCTCATTTTAAACACACAAGTTCCAACCACTATGTTTTGCCCGCCTCTTTCCCCGCCTCTATTTATCCACCTATGTTTACCTGCCTCTGTTTACCCGCCTGTTTCCCCGCCTCTGATTCCCCACCTTTCATTCCCCGCCTCTCTTTCCCTGCCTCTATTTCCGCGCCTCTTTCACTGCCTCTCTTTCCCCACATCTCTTTTCCTCCCGCTGATTCCCCGCCTCTGATTCCCCGCCTCTGATTCCCTGCCTCTGATTCACCGCCTCTGATTCCCTGCCTCAGATTCCCTGCCTCAGATTCCCTGCCTCAGATTCCCTGCCTCTGATTCCCCGCCTCTGATTCCCCGCCTCTGATTCCCCGCCTCTTATTCCCCGCCTCTGATTCCCCGCCTCTGATTCCCCGCCTCTGATTCCCTGCCTCAGATTCCCCGGCTCTGATACCCTTCATCAGCTTCCCTGCCTCAGATTCCCTGCCTCTGATTCCCCGCCTCTGATTCCCTGCCTCTGATTCCCCGCCTCTGATTCCCTGCCTCAGATTCCCTGCCTCAGATTCCCTGCCTCAGATTCCCTGCCTCTGATTCCCCGCCTCTGATTCCCCGCCGCTGATTCCCTGCCTCAGATTCCCTGCCTCTGATTCCCCGCCTCTTATTCCCCACCTCTTATTTCCCGCCTCAGATTCCCCGGCTCTGATTCCCTGCCTCAGATTCCCTGCCTCAAATTCCCTGCCTCTGATTCCCCGCATCTGATTCCCCGCCTCTGATTCCCCGCCTCTGATTCCTCGCATCTGATTCCCCGCCTCAGATTCCCCGCCTCTGATTCCACGCCTCTGATTCCCCGCCTCTGATTCCCCGCCTCAGATTCCCCAGCTCTTATTCCCTGCCTCAGATTCCCTGCCTCAGATTCCCTGCCTCCGATTCCCCGCCTCTGATTCCCCGCCTCTGATTCCCCGCCTCTGATTCCCCGCCTCTGAATCCCAGCTTCTGAATCCCCGCCTCTGATTCCCCGCCTCTGTTTCCCCGCCTCGGATTCCCCGCCTCTGATTCCCCGCCTCTGATTCCCTGCCTCTGATTACCCGCCTCCCTTTCCGCGCAACTTTCCCGGCCTCCTTTTCCCCACATATCTTTCCCCGCCTCAGACTCCACGCCTCTGATTCCCCGCCTCTGATTCCCCACCTTTCATTCCCCGCCTCTCTTTCCCTGCCTCTATTTCCGCGCCTCTTTCTCTGCCTCTCTTTCCCCATATATCTTTTCCTCCCTCTGATTCCCCGCCTCTGATTCCCCTCCTCTGATTCCCTTCCTCTGATTCCCTGCCTCTGATTCCCCGCCTCTGATTCCCCGCCTCTGATTCCCCTCCTCTGATTCCCTGCCTCTGATTCCCTGCCTCTGATTCCCTGCCTCTGATTCCCCGCCTCTGATTCCCTGCCTCCGATTCCCTGCCTCTGATTCCCTGCCTCTGATTCCGGGCCTCTGATTCCACGCCTCTGATTCCCCGCCTCTGATTCCCCACCTCTGATTCCCTGCCTCAGATTCCCTGGCTCTGATTCCCTGCTTCAGATTCCCTGCCTCAGATTCCCTGCCACTGATTCCCCGCATCTGATTCCCCGCCTCTGATTCCCCGCTTCTGATTCCCGCCTCTGATTCCCTGCCTCTGATTCCCCTCCTCTGAATCCCCGCCTCTGAATCCTCGCCTCTGATTCCCTGCCTCAGATTCCCCGCTCTGATTCCCTGCCTCCGATTCCCTGCCTCTGATTCCCCGCCTATGATTCCCAGCCTCTGATTCCCAGCCTCTGAATCCCCACCTCTGAATCCCCGCCTCTGATTCCCCGCCTCTGATTCCACGCCTCTGATTCCCCGCCTCTGATTCCAGGCCTCTTATTCCCCGCCTCTGATTCCCCACCTCTGATTGCCTGCCACTGATTGCCTGCCTCTGATTCCCCGCCTCTGATTCCCTGCCTTTGATTCCCCACCTCTGTCTGTATGCCTCTCATTCGCCTCCGCTTTTTCCCCTACACTCTTTCCGCGCCTCTCTTTCCCTCCCTCAATTTCAACAACTCTGTTTGATCTGTTCTGTGTACCTCATTTTCAACACACAAGTTCCAACCACTATGTTTCACCCATAACTTTCCACGCCTCTATTTCTCCGCCTATGTTTACCCGCCTCTGTTTACCCACCTGTTTCACCGCCTCTGATTCCCCGCCTCTGATTCCCCACCTCTGTCTCTACGACTCTCTTTCACCTCCACTCTTTCCCCTCCACTCTTTCCGTGCCTGTCTTTCCCTCCCTCAATTTCAACAACACTGTTTGATCTGTTTTGTGTACCTCATTTTAAACACACAAGTTCCAACCACTATGTTTTGCCCGCCTCTTTCCCAGCCTCTATTTATCCACCTATGTTTACCTGCCTCTGTTTACCCGCCTGTTTCCCCGCCTCTGATTCCCCACCTTTCATTCCACGCCTCTCTTTCCCTGCCTCTATTTCCGTGCCTCTTTGACTGCCTCTCTTTCCCCACATCTCTTTTCCTCCCACTGATTCCCCGCCTCTGATTCCCCGCCTCTGATTCCCTGCCTCTGATTCCCCGCCTCTGATTCCCTGCCTCAGATTCCCTGCCTCAGATTCCCTGCCTCAGATTTCCTGCCTCTGATAACCCCGCCTCTGATTCCCCGCCTCTTATTCCCCGCCTATGATTCCCCGCCTCTGATTCCCCGCCTCTGATTCCCTGCCTCAGATTCCCCGGCTCTGATTCC
Organism: Narcine bancroftii; assembly: GCF_036971445.1. NCBI lineage: Eukaryota > Metazoa > Chordata > Chondrichthyes > Torpediniformes > Narcinidae > Narcine > Narcine bancroftii. The sequence goes on along the minus strand of NW_027211874.1, from coordinate 232,456 downwards.
CTGCATTAGCTTCACTGCCTCAGATTCCCTGCCTCAGATTCCCCGCCTCTGATTCCCTGTCTCTGATTCCCCGCCTCTGATTCCCTGCCTCAGATTCCCTGCCTCAGATTCCCTGCCTCAGATTCCCTGCCTCTGATTCCCCGCCTCTGATTCCCCGCCTCTGATTCCCTGCCTCTGTTTCCCCGCCTCTGATTCCCCGCCTCTGATTCCCTGCCTCAGATTCCCCGGCTCTGATTCCCTGCATTAGCTTCACTGCCTCAGATTCCCTGCCTCAGATTCCCCGCCTCTGATTCCCTGTCTCTGATTCCCCGCCTCTGATTCCCTGCCTCAGATTCCCTGCCTCAGATTCCCTGCCTCAGATTCCCTGCCTCTGATTCCCTGCCTCTGATTCCCTGCCTCTGATTCCGGGCCTCTGATTCCACGCCTCTCTTTCTGTGTCTCTGATTCCCCGCCTCTGATTCCCTGCCTCTGATACCCTGCCTCTCATTCCCTGCCTCTATTTCCGTGCATCCTTCTCTGCATCTTGTTTCCCACATCTCATTTCCCCCCTCTGATAACCCGCCTCTGATTCCATGCCTGTGATTCCCTGCGTCAGATTCCCCACTTCAGATTCCCCGACTCAGATTCCCCGCCTCAGATTCCCCGCCTCAGATTCCCTGCCTCAGATTCCCTGCCTCAGATTCCCTGCCTCAGATTCCCTGCCTCAGATTCCCTGCCTCATATTCCCTTCATCTGATTCCCTTCATTTGATTCCCTGCGTCTGATACCCCGCCTCTGATTCCCCGCCTCTGATTCCCCGCCTCTGATTCCCCACCTCTGATTCCCTGCCTCAGATTCCCTGGCTCAGATTCCCTGCTTCAGATTCCCTGCCTCAGATTCCCTGCCACTGATTCCCCGCATCTGATTCCCCGCCTCTGATTCCCCGCTTCTGATTCCCGCCTCTGATTTCCTGCCTCTGATTCCCCGCCTCTGAATCCCCGCCTCTGATTCCTCGCCTCTGATTCCCTGCCTCAGATTCCCCGCTCTGATTCCCTGCCTCAGATTCCCTGCCTCAGATTCCCTGCCTCCGATTCCCCGCCTCTGATTCCCCGCCTATGATTCCCCGCCTCTGATTCCCAGCCTCTAAATCCACACCTCTGAATCCCCGCCTCTGATTCCCCGCCTCTGTTTCCCCGCCTCTGATTCCCCACCTCTGATTCCCCGCCTCTGATTCCACGCCTCTGATTCCCCGCCTCTGATTCCAGGCCTCTTATTCCTCGCCTCTGATTCCCCACCTCTGATTGCCTGCCACTGATTGCCCGCCTCTATTTCCCCGCCTCTGATTCCACGCCTCTCTTTCCGTGTCTCTGATTCCCCGCCTCAGATTCGGTGCCTCTGATACCCTGCCTCTCATTCCCTGCCTCTATTTCCGTGCATCTTTCTCTGCATCTTGTTTCACACATCTCATTTCCCCCCTCTGATAAACCGCCTCTGATTCCATGCCTGTGATTCCCTGCCTCAGATTCCCCGCCTCAGATTCCCCGACTCAGATTCCCCCTCTCAGATTCCCCGCCTCAGATTCCCTGCCTCAGATTCCCTGCCTCAGATTCCCTGCCTCAGATTCCCCGCATCTGATTCCCCGCCTCTGATTCCCCACCTCTGATTCCCGCCTCAGATTCACTGCCTCTGATTCCCTGCCTCTGATTCCCTGCATCTGATTCCCTGCCTCTGAATCCCCGCCTCCGATTCCGCACCCACGTTTCTCCGCCTCTGTTGCTCTGCCTCTTATTTGCTGGCTCAGATTCGCAGGCTCTGATTCCGCACCTCTGATTCCACGCCTCTCTTTCCGTGTCTCTGCCCTGCCTCAGATTCCCTGCCTCAGATTCCCTGCCTCAGATTCCCTGCCTCAGATTCCCCGCATCTGATTCCCCGCCTCTGACTCCCCACCTCTGATTCCCTGCCTCCGATTCCCCGTTCTGATTCCCCGCCTCTGATTCCCCGCCTCTGATTCCCGCCTCTGAATCCCAGCCTCTGAATCCCCGCCTCTGATTCCCCGCCTCTGTTTCCCCGCCTCGGATTCCCCGCCTCTGATTACCCGCCTCCTTGTCCGCGCAACTTTCCTGGCCTCCGTTTCCCCACACCTCTTTCCCCGCCTCAGATTCCACGCCTCTGATTCCCCGCCTCTAATTTCCCACCTTTCATTCCCCGCCTCTCTTTCCCTGCCTGTATTTCCGCGCCTCTTTCTCTGCCTCTCTTTCCCCACATCTCTTTTCCTCCCTCTGATTCCCCGCCTCTGATTCCCCTCCTCTGATTCCCTGCCTCTGATTCCCTGCCTCTGATTCCCTGCCTCTGATTCCCCGCCTCCGATTCCCTGCCTCTGATTCCCTGCCTCTGATTCCCTGCCTCTGATTCCGGGCCTCTGATTCCACGCCTCTCTTTCCGTGTCTCTGATTCCCCGCCTCTGATTCCCTGCCTCTGATACCCTGCCTCTCATTCCCTGCCTCTATTTCCGTGCATCCTTCTCTGCATCTTGTTTCCCACATCTCATTTCCCCCCTCTGATAACCCGCCTCTGATTCCATGCCTGTGATTCCCTGCCTCAGATTCCCCGCTTCAGATTCCCCGACTCAGATTCCCCGCCTCAGATTCCCCGCCTCAGATTCCCTGCCTCAGATTCCCTGCCTCAGATTCCCTGCCACAGATTCCCTGCCTCATATTCCCTTCATCTGATTCCCTTCATTTGATTCCCTGCGTCTGATTCCCCGCCTCTGATTCCCCGCCTCTGATTCCCCGCCTCTGATTCCCCACCTCTGATTCCCTGCCTCAGATTCCCTGGCTCAGATTCCCTGCTTCAGATTCCCTGCCTCAGATTCCCTGCCACTGATTCCCAGCATCTGATTCCCCGCCTCTGATTCCCCGCTTCTGATTCCCGCCTCTGATTCCCTGCCTCTGATTCCCCGCCTCTGAATCCCCGCCTCTGATTCCTCGCCTCTGATTCCCTGCCTCAGATTCCCCGCTCTGATTCCCTGCCTCAGATTCCCTGCCTCAGATTCCCTGCCTCCGATTCCCCGCCTCTGATTCCCCGCCTATGATTCCCCGCCTCTGATTCCCAGCCTCTAAATCCACACTTCTGAATCCCCGCCTCTGATTCCCCACCTCTGTTTCCCCGCCTCTGATACCCCGCCTCTGATTCCCCGCCTCTGATTCAACGCCTCTGATTCCCCGCCTCTGATTCCAGGCCTCTTATTCCCCGCCTCTGATTCCCCACCTCTGATTGCCTGCCACTGATTGCCCGCCTCTATTTCCCCGCCTCTGATTCCCCGCCTCTAATTCCCCACCTCTGTCTCTATGCCTCTCTTTCGCCTCCGCATTTTCCCCTACACTCTTTCCGCGCCTCTCTTTCCCTCCCTCAATTTCAACAACTCTGTTTTATCTGTTCTGTCTACCTCATTTTCAACACACAAGTTCCAACCACTATGTTTCACCCATCACTTTCCCCGCCTCTATTTCTCCGCCTATGTTTACCCGCCTCTGTTTACCCACCTGTTTCACCGCCTCTGATTCCCCGCCTCTGATTCCCCACCTCTGTCTCGACGCCTCTCTTTCGCCTCCACTCTTTCCCCTCCACTCTTTCCGTGCCTGTCTTTCCCTCCCTCAATTTAAACAACACTGTTTGATCTGTTTTGTGTACCTCATTTTAAACACACAAGTTCCAACCACTATGTTTTGCCCGCCTCTTTCCCCGCCTCTATTTATCCACCTATGTTTACCTGCCTCTGTTTACCCGCCTGTTTCCCCGCCTCTGATTCCCCACCTTTCATTCCCCGCCTCTCTTTCCCTGCCTCTATTTCCGCGCCTCTTTCACTGCCTCTCTTTCCCCACATCTCTTTTCCTCCCGCTGATTCCCCGCCTCTGATTCCCCGCCTCTGATTCCCTGCCTCTGATTCACCGCCTCTGATTCCCTGCCTCAGATTCCCTGCCTCAGATTCCCTGCCTCAGATTCCCTGCCTCTGATTCCCCGCCTCTGATTCCCCGCCTCTGATTCCCCGCCTCTTATTCCCCGCCTCTGATTCCCCGCCTCTGATTCCCCGCCTCTGATTCCCTGCCTCAGATTCCTCGGCTCTGATACCCTTCATCAGCTTCCCTGCCTCAGATTCCCTGCCTCTGATTCCCCGCCTCTGATTCCCTGCCTCTGATTCCCCGCCTCTGATTCCCTGCCTCAGATTCCCTGCCTCAGATTCCCTGCCTCAGATTCCCTGCCTCTGATTCCCCGCCTCTGATTCCCCGCCGCTGATTCCCTGCCTCAGATTCCCTGCCTCTGATTCCCCGCCTCTTATTCCCCACCTCTTATTTCCCGCCTCAGATTCCCCGGCTCTGATTCCCTGCCTCAGATTCCCTGCCTCAAATTCCCTGCCTCTGATTCCCCGCATCTGATTCCCCGCCTCTGATTCCCCGCCTCTGATTCCTCGCATCTGATTCCCCGCCTCAGATTCCCCGCCTCTGATTCCACGCCTCTGATTCCCCGCCTCTGATTCCCCGCCTCAGATTCCCCAGCTCTGATTCCCTGCCTCAGATTCCCTGCCTCAGATTCCCTGCCTCCGATTCCCCGCCTCTGATTCCCCGCCTCTGATTCCCCGCCTCTGATTCCCCGCCTCTGAATCCCAGCTTCTGAATCCCCGCCTCTGATTCCCCGCCTCTGTTTCCCCGCCTCGGATTCCCCGCCTCTGATTCCCCGCCTCTGATTCCCTGCCTCTGATTACCCGCCTCCCTTTCCGCGCAACTTTCCCGGCCTCCTTTTCCCCACATATCTTTCCCCGCCTCAGACTCCACGCCTCTGATTCCCCGCCTCTGATTCCCCACCTTTCATTCCCCGCCTCTCTTTCCCTGCCTCTATTTCCGCGCCTCTTTCTCTGCCTCTCTTTCCCCATATATCTTTTCCTCCCTCTGATTCCCCGCCTCTGATTCCCCTCCTCTGATTCCCTGCCTCTGATTCCCTGCCTCTGATTCCCCGCCTCTGATTCCCCGCCTCTGATTCCCCTCCTCTGATTCCCTGCCTCTGATTCCCTGCCTCTGATTCCCTGCCTCTGATTCCCCGCCTCTGATTCCCTGCCTCCGATTCCCTGCCTCTGATTCCCTGCCTCTGATTCCGGGCCTCTGATTCCACGCCTCTGATTCCCCGCCTCTGATTCCCCACCTCTGATTCCCTGCCTCAGATACCCTGGCTCTGATTCCCTGCTTCAGATTCCCTGCCTCAGATTCCCTGCCACTGATTCCCCGCATCTGATTCCCCGCCTCTGATTCCCCGCTTCTGATTCCCGCCTCTGATTCCCTGCCTCTGATTCCCCTCCTCTGAATCCCCGCCTCTGATTCCTCGCCTCTGATTCCCTGCCTCAGATTCCCCGCTCTGATTCCCTGCCTCCGATTCCCTGCCTCTGATTCCCCGCCTATGATTCCCAGCCTCTGATTCCCAGCCTCTGAATCCCCACCTCTGAATCCCCGCCTCTGATTCCCCGCCTCTGATTCCACGCCTCTGATTCCCCGCCTCTGATTCCAGGCCTCTTATTCCCCGCCTCTGATTCCCCACCTCTGATTGCCTGCCACTGATTGCCTGGCTCTGATTCCCCGCCTCTGATTCCCTGCCTTTGATTCCCCACCTCTGTCTGTATGCCTCTCATTCGCCTCCGCTTTTTCCCCTACACTCTTTCCGCGCCTCTCTTTCCCTCCCTCAATTTCAACAACTCTGTTTGATCTGTTCTGTGTACCTCATTTTCAACACACAAGTTCCAACCACTATGTTTCACCCATAACTTTCCACGCCTCTATTTCTCCGCCTATGTTTACCCGCCTCTGTTTACCCACCTGTTTCACCGCCTCTGATTCCCCGCCTCTGATTCCCCACCTCTGTCTCTACGACTCTCTTTCACCTCCACTCTTTCCCCTCCACTCTTTCCGTGCCTGTCTTTCCCTCCCTCAATTTCAACAACACTGTTTGATCTGTTTTGTGTACCTCATTTTAAACACACAAGTTCCAACCACTATGTTTTGCCCGCCTCTTTCCCAGCCTCTATTTATCCACCTATGTTTACCTGCCTCTGTTTACCCGCCTGTTTCCCCGCCTCTGATTCCCCACCTTTCATTCCACGCCTCTCTTTCCCTGCCTCTATTTCCGCGCCTCTTTGACTGCCTCTCTTTCCCCACATCTCTTTTCCTCCCACTGATTCCCCGCCTCTGATTCCCCGCCTCTGATTCCCTGCCTCTGATTCCCCGCCTCTGATTCCCTGCCTCAGATTCCCTGCCTCAGATTCCCTGCCTCAGATTTCCTGCCTCTGATAACCCCGCCTCTGATTCCCCGCCTCTTATTCCCCGCCTATGATTCCCCGCCTCTGATTCCCCGCCTCTGATTCCCTGCCTCAGATTCCCCGGCTCTGATTCCCTGCATTAGCTTCACTGCCTCAGATTCCCTGCCTCAGATTCCCCGCCTCTGATTCCCTGTCTCTGATTCCCCGCCTCTGATTCCCTGCCTCAGATTCCCTGCCTCAGATTCCCTGCCTCAGATTCCCTGCCTCTGATTCCCCGCCTCTGATTCCCCGCCTCTGATTCCCTGCCTCTGTTTCCCCGCCTCTGATTCCCCGCCTCTGATTCCCTGCCTCAGATTCCCCGGCTCTGATTCCCTGCATTAGCTTCACTGCCTCAGATTCCCTGCCTCAGATTCCCCGCCTCTGATTCCCTGTCTCTGATTCCCCGCCTCTGATTCCCTGCCTCAGATTCCCTGCCTCAGATTCCCTGCCTCAGATTCCCTGCCTCTGATTCCCCGCCTCTGATTCCCCTCCTCTGATTCCCTGCCTCTGATTCCCTGCCTCTGATTCCCTGCCTCTGATTCCGGGCCTCTGATTCCACGCCTCTCTTTCTGTGTCTCTGATTCCCCGCCTCTGATTCCCTGCCTCTGATACCCTGCCTCTCATTCCCTGCCTCTATTTCCGTGCATCCTTCTCTGCATCTTGTTTCCCACATCTCATTTCCCCCCTCTGATAACCCGCCTCTGATTCCATGCCTGTGATTCCCTGCCTCAGATTCCCCGCTTCAGATTCCCCGACTCAGATTCCCCGCCTCAGATTCCCCGCCTCAGATTCCCTGCCTCAGATTCCCTGCCTCAGATTCCCTGCCTCAGATTCCCTGCCTCATATTCCCTTCATCTGATTCCCTTCATTTGATTCCCTGCGTCTGATACCCCGCCTCTGATTCCCCGCCTCTGATTCCCCGCCTCTGATTCCCCACCTCTGATTCCCTGCCTCAGATTCCCTGGCTCAGATTCCCTGCTTCAGATTCCCTGCCTCAGATTCCCTGCCACTGATTCCCCGCATCTGATTCCCCGCCTCTGATTCCCCGCTTCTGATTCCCGCCTCTGATTTCCTGCCTCTGATTCCCCGCCTCTGAATCCCCGCCTCTGATTCCTCGCCTCTGATTCCCTGCCTCAGATTCCCCGCTCTGATTCCCTGCCTCAGATTCCCTGCCTCAGATTCCCTGCCTCCGATTCCCCGCCTCTGATTCCCCGCCTATGATTCCCCGCCTCTGATTCCCAGCCTCTAAATCCACACCTCTGAATCCCCGCCTCTGATTCCCCGCCTCTGTTTCCCCGCCTCTGATTCCCCACCTCTGATTCCCCGCCTCTGATTCCACGCCTCTGATTCCCCGCCTCTGATTCCAGGCCTCTTATTCCTCGCCTCTGATTCCCCACCTCTGATTGCCTGCCACTGATTGCCCGCCTCTATTTCCCCGCCTCTGATTCCCCGCCTCTAATTCCCCACCTCTGTCTCTATGCCTCTCTTTCGCCTCCGCTTTTTCCCCTACACTCTTTCCGCGCCTCTCTTTCCCTCCCTCAATTTCAACAACTCTGTTTGATCTGTTCTGTCTACCTCATTTTCAACACACAAGTTCTAAACACTATGTTTCACCCATCACTTTCCCCGCCTCTATTTCTCCGCCTATGTTTATCCGCCTCTGTTTACCCACCTGTTTCACCGCCTCTGATTCCCCGCCTCTGATTCCCCACCTCTGTCTCGACGCCTCGCTTTCGCCTCCACTCTTTCCCCTCCACTCTTTCCGTGCCTGTCTTTCCCTCCCTCAATTTAAACAACACTGTTTGATCTGTTTTGTGTACCTCATTTTAAACACACAAGTTCCAACCACTATGTTTTGCCCGCCTCTTTCCCCGCCTCTATTTATCCACCTATGTTTACCTGCCTCTGTTTACCCGCCTGTTTCCCCGCCTCTGATTCCCCACCTTTCATTCCCCGCCTCTCTTTCCCTGCCTCTATTTCCGCGCCTCTTTCACTGCCTCTCTTTCCCCACATCTCTTTTCCTCCCGCTGATTCCCCACCTCTGATTCCCCGCTTCTGATTCCCTGCCTCTGATTCACCGCCTCTGATTCCCTGCCTCAGATTCCCTGCCTCAGATTCCCTCCCTCAGATTCCCTGCCCCTGATTCCCCGCCTCTGATTCCCCGCCTCTTATTCCCCGCCTCTGATTCCCCGCCTCTGATTCCCCGCCTCTGATTCCCTGCCTCAGATTCCCCGGCTCTGATACCCTTCATCAGCTTCCCTGCCTCAGATTCCCTGCCTCTGATTCCCCGCCTCTGATTCCCTGCCTCTGATTCCCCGCCTCTGATTCCCTGCCTCAGATTCCCTGCCTCAGATTCCCTGCCTCATATTCCCTGCCTCTGATTCCCCGCCTCTGATTCCCCGCCGCTGATTCCCTGCCTCAGATTCCCTGCCTCTGATTCCCCGCCTCTTATTCCCCACCTCTTATTCCCCGCCTCAGATTCCCCGGCTCTGATTCCCTGCCTCAGATTCGCTGCCTCAAATTCCCTGCCTCTGATTCCCCGCATCTGATTCCCCGCCTCTGATTCCCTGCCTCTGATTCCTCGTATCTGATTCCCCGCCTCAGATTCCCCACCTCAGATTCCACGCCTCTGATTCCCCGCCTCTGATTCCCCGCCTCAGATTCCCCAGCTCTGATTCCCTGCCTCAGATTCCCTGCCTCAGATTCCCTGCCTCCGATTCCCCGCCTCTGATTCCCCGCCTCTGATTCCCCGCCTCTGATTCCCCGCCTCTGAATCCCAGCTTCTGAATCCCCGCCTCTGATTCCCCGCCTCTGTTTCCCCGCCTCGGATTCTCCGCCTCTGATTCCCCGCCTCTGATTCCCTGCCTCTGATTACCCGCCTCCCTTTCCGCGCAACTTTCCCGGCCTCCTTTTCCCCACATATCTTTCCCCGCCTCAGACTCCACGCCTCTGATTCCCCGCCTCTGATTCCCCACCTTTCATTCCCCGCCTCTCTTTCCCTGCCTCTATTTCCGCGCCTCTTTCTCTGCCTCTCTATCCCCACATCTCATTTCCCCCCTCTGATAACCCGCCTCTCATTCCATGCCTGTGATTCCCTGCCTCAGATTCCCCGCCTCAGATTCCCCGACTCAGATTCCCCGCCTCAGATTCCCCGCCTCAGATTCCCTGCCTCAGATTCCCTGCCTCAGATTCCCTTCATCTGATTCCCTTCATTTGATTCCCTGCATCTGATTCCCCGCCTCTGATTCCCCGCCTCTGATTTCCCGCCTCTGATTCCCCACCTTTCATTCCCCGCCTCTCTTTCCCTGCCTCTATTTCCGCGCCTCTTTCTCTGCCTCTCTTTCCCCATATATCTTTTCCTCCCTCTGATTCCCCGCCTCTGATTCCCCTCCTCTGATTCCCTGCCTCTGATTCCCCGCCTTTGATTCCCCTCCTCTGATTCCCTGCCTCTGATTCCCTGCCTCTGATTCCCTGCCTCTGATTCCCCGCCTCTGATTCCCTGCCTCCGATTCCCTGCCTCTGATTCCCTGCCTCTGATTCCGGGCCTCTGATTCCACGCCTCTCTTTCCGTGTCTCTGATTCCCCGCCTCTGATTCCCTGCCTCTGATACCCTGCCTCTCATTCTCTGCCTCTATTTCCGTGCATCTTTCTCTGCATCTTGTTTCCCACATCTCATTTCCCCCCTCTGATAACCCGCCTCTGAATCCATGCCTGTGATTCCCTGCCTCAGATTCCCCGCTTCAGATTCCCCGACTCAGTTTCCCCGCTTCAGATTCCCCACCTCAGATTCCCTGCCTCAGATTCCCTGCCTCAGATTCGCTGCCTCAGATTCCCTTCATCTGATTCCCTTCATTTGATTCCCTGCGTCTGATTCCCCGCCTCTGATTCCCCGCCTCTGATTCCCCGCCTCTGATTCCCCACCTCTGATTCCCTGCCTCAGATTCCCTGGCTCAGATTCCCGGCTTCAGATTCCCTGCCTCAGATTCCCTGCCACTGATTCCCCGCATCTGATTCCCCGCCTCTGATTCCCCGCTTCTGATTCCCGCCTCTGATTCCCTGCCTCTGATTCCCCTCCTCTGAATCCCCACCTCTGATTCCTCGCCTCTGATTCCCTGCCTCAGATTCCCCGCTCTGATTCCCTGCCTCCGATTCCCCGCCTCTGATTCCCCGCCTATGATTCCCAGCCTCTGATTCCCAGCCTCTGAATCCCCACCTCTGAATCCCCGCCTCTGATTCCCCGCCTCTGATTCCACGCCTCTGATTCCCCGCCTCTGATTCCAGGCCTCTTATTCCCCGCCTCTGATTCCCCACCTCTGATTGCCTGCCACTGATTGCCCGCCTCTGATTCCCCGCCTCTGATTCCCAGCCTCTGATTCCCCACCTCTGTCTGTATGCCTCTCTTTCACCTCCGCTTTTTCCCCTACACTCTTTCCGCGCCTCTCTTTCCCTCCCTCAATTTCAACAACTCTGTTTGATCTGTTCTGTGTACCTCATTTTCAACACACAAGTTCCAACCACTATGTTTCACATATAACTTTCCACGCCTCTATTTCTCCGCCTATGTTTACCCGCCTCTGTTTACCCACCTGTTTCACCGCCTCTGATTCCCCGCCTCTGATTCCCCACCTCTGTCTCTACGACTCTCTTTCACCTCCACTCTTTCCCCTCCACTCTTTCCGTGCCTGTCTTTCCCTCCCTCAATTTCAACAACACTGTTTGATCTGTTTTGTGTACCTCATTTTAAACACACAAGTTCCAACCACTATGTTTTGCCCGCCTCTTTCCCCGCCTCTATTTATCCACCTATGTTTACCTGCCTCTGTTTACCCACCTGTTTCCCCGCCTCTGATTCCCCACCTTTCATTCCACGCCTCTCTTTCCCTGCCTCTATTTCCGCGCCTCTTTCACTGCCTCTCTTTCCCCACATCTCTTTTCCTCCCGCTGATTCCCCGCCTCTGATTCCCCGCCTCTGATTCCCTGCCTCTGATTCCCCGCCTCTGATTCCCTGCCTCTGATTCCCTGCCTCAGATTCCCTGCCTCAGATTCCCTGCCTCAGATTTCCTGCCTCTGATAACCCCGCCTCTGATTCCCCGCCTCTTATTCCCCGCCTATGATTCCCCGCCTCTGATTCCCCGCCTCTGATTCCCTGGCTCTGATTCCCTGCATCAGCTTCACTGCCTCAGATTCCCTGCCTCTGATTCCCCGCCTCTGATTCCCTGTCTCTGATTCCCCGCCTCTGATTCCCTGCCTCAGATTCCCTGCCTCAGATTCCCTGCCTCAGATTCCCTGCCTCAGATTCCCCGCCTCAGATTCCCTGCCTCAGATTCCCCGCCTCAGATTCCCCGCCTCAGATTCCCCGCCTCAGATTCCCCGCCTCAGATTCCCCACCTCAGATTCCCCGCCATAGATTCCCCGCCTCAGATTCCCCGCCTCAGATTCCCCGCCTGATTCCCTGCCTCTGATTCCCTGCCTCTGATTCCCTGCCTCTGATTCTGCACCTCTGATTCCACGCATCTCTTTCCGTCTCTCTGATTCCCCGCCTCTGATTCCCTGCCTCTGATACCCTGCCTCTATTTGCCTGCCTCTATTTCCGTACCTCTTTCTCTGCATCTAGTTTCCCACATCTCATTTGCCCCCTCTGATAACCCGCCTCTGATTCCATGCCTCTGATTCCCCGCCTCTGATTCCCTCACTCAGATTCCCCACCTCAGATTCCCCGCCTCAGATTCCCCGCCTCAGATTCCCTGCCTCAGATTCCCTGCCTCAGATTCCCTGCCTCAGTTTCCCTTCATCTGATTCCCTTCATCTGATTCCCTGCCTCTGATTCCCTGCCTCTGATTCCCTGCCTCTGATTCCCCGCCTCTGATTCCCCGCCTCAGATTCCCTGCCTCAGATTCCCTGCCTCAGATTCCCTGCCTCTGATTATCTGCCTCAGATTCCCTGCCTCAGATTCCCTGCCTCAGATTCCCTGCCTCTGATTGCCTGCCTCTGATTCCCTGCCTCTGATTCCCTGCCTCTGATTGCCTGCCTCTGATTCCCTGCCTCTGATTCCCTGCCTCTGATTCCCTGCCTCTGATTCCGCACCTCTGATTCCATGCCTCTCTTTCCTTGTCTCTGATTCCCCGCCTCTGATTCCCTGCCTCTGATTCCCAGCCTCTGATTCCCCACCTCTGATTCCCCACCTCTGATTGCCTGCCACTGATTGCCCGCCTCAGATTCCCCACCTCTGTCTCGACGCCTCTCTTTCACCTCCACTCTTTCCCCTCCACTCTTTCCGCGCCTCTCTTTCCCTCCCTCAATTTCAACAACACTGTTTGATCTGTTTTGTGTACCTCATTTTAAACACACAAGTTCCAACCACTATGTTTTGCCCGCCTCTTTCCCCGCCTCTATATATCCACCTATGTTTACCTGCCTCTGTTTACCCGCCTGTTTCACCACCTCTGATTCCCCACCTTTCATTCCCCGCCTCTCTTTCCCTGCCTCTATTTCCGCGCCTCTTTCTCTGCCTCGCTTTCCCCACATCTCTTTTCCTCCCCCTTATTCCCCGCCTCTGATTCCCCACCTCTGATTCCCTGCCTCTGATTCCCCGCCTCTGATTCCCTGCCTCAGATTCCCTGCCTCAGATTCCCTGCCTCAGATTCCCTGCCTCTGATTCCCCGCCTCTGATTCCCCGCCTCTTATTCCCCGCCTCTGAATCCCCGCCTCTGATTCCCCACCTCTGATTCCCTGCCTCAGATTCCCCGGCTCTGATTCCCTGCATCAGATTCCCTGCCTCAGATTCCCTGCCTCCGATTCCCCGCCTCTGATTCCCTGCCTCTGATTCCCCGCCTCTGATTCCCTGCCTCTGATTCCCTGCCTCTGATACCCTGCCTCTCTTTGCCTGCCTCTATTTCGGTGCCTCTTTCTCTGCATCTAGTTTCCCACATCTCATTTGCCCCCTCTGATAACCCGCCTCTGATTCCATGCCTCTGATTCCCTGCCTCTGATTCCCCGCCTCTGATTCCCCACCTCTGATTCCCCGCCTCAGATTCCCCGGCTCTGATTCCCTGCCTGAGATTCCCTGAATCAGATACCCCGCCTCAGATTCCCCGCCTCAGATTCCCCGCCTCAGATTCCCCGCCTCAGATTCCCCGCCTCAGATTCCCCGCCTCAGATTCCCCGCCTCAGATTTGCCGCCTCAGATTCCCCGCCTCAGATTCCCTGCCTCAGATTCCCTGCCTTTGATTGCCTGCCTCTGATTCCCTGCCTCTGATTCCCTGCCTCTGATACCCTGCCTCTCTTTGCCTGCCTCTATTTCGGTGCCTCTTTCTCTGCATCTAGTTTCCCACATCTAATTTGCCCCCTCTGATAACCCGCCTCTGATTCCATGCCTCTGATTCCCTGCCTCTGATTCCCCACCTCTGATTCCCTGCCTCTGATTCCCCGTCTCTGATTCCCTGCCTCAGATTCCCTGCCTCAGATTCACTGCCTCAGATTCCCTGCCTCAGATTCCCTGCCTCTGATTCCCCGCCTCTGAATCCCCGCCTCTTATTCCCCGCCTCTGATTCTCCGCCGCTGATTCCCCGCCTCTGATTCCCTGCCTCTATTTCCCCGCCTCTGATTCCCCGCCTCTGATTCCCCGCCTCAGATTTCCCGGCTCTGATTCCCTGCCTGAGATTCCCTGCCTGAGATTCCCCGCCTCAGATTCCCTGCCTCAGATTCCCCGCCTCAGATTCCCCGCCTCAGATTCCCCGCCTCAGATTCCCCATCTCAGATTCCCCGCCTCAGATTCCCCGCCTCAGATTCCCCGCCTCAGATTCCCTGCCTCAGATTCCCTGCCTCTGATTGCCTTCCTCTGATTCCCTGCCTCTGATTCCCTGCCTCTGATTCCCTGCCTCTGATTCCCTGCCTCTGATTCCCTGCCTCTAATTCCCTGCCTCTGATTCCGCACCTCTGATTCCACGCCTCTCTTTCCGTGTCTCTGATTCCCCGCCTCTGATTCCCTGCCTCTGATACCCTGCCTCTCTTTGCCTGCCTCTATTTCCGTGCCTCTTGCTCTGCATCTAGTTTCCCACATGTCATTTGCCCCCTCTGATAACCCGCCTCTGATTCCATGCCTCTGATTCCCCGCCTCTGATTCCCCGCCTCTGATTCCCCGCCTCTGATTCCCTGCCTCAGATTCCCTGCCTCAGATTCCTTGCCTCAGATTCCCTGCCTCTGATTCCCCGCCTCTGATTCCCCGCCTCTGATTCCCCGCCTCTGATTCCCTGCCTCTGTTTCCCCGCCTCTGATTCCCCGCGTCTGATTCCCCGCCTCAGATTCCCCGGCTCTGATTCCCTGTGTGAGATTCCCCGCCTCAGATTCCCCGCCTCAGATTCCCCACCTCAGATTCCCTGCCTCAGATTCCCCGCCTCAGATTCCCCGCCTCAGATTCCCCGCCTCAGATTCCCCGCCTCAGATTCCCCGCCTCAGATTCCCTGCCTCAGATTCCCTGCCTCAGATTCCCTTCATCTGATTCCCTTCATCTGATTCCCTGCCTCTGATTCCCTGCCTCTGATTCCCCACCTCTGATTCCCCGCCTCAGATTCCCTGCCTCAGATTCCCTGCCTCAGATTCCCTGCCTCTGATTCCCTGCCTCAGATTCCCTGCCTCAGATTCCCTGCCTCAGATTCCCTGCCTCAGATTCCCTGCCTCTGATTGCCTGCCTCTGATTCCCTGCCTCTGATTCCCTGCCTCTGATTCCCTGCCTCAGATACCCCGACTCAGATTTACCACCTCAGATTCCCCGCCTCAGATTCCCTGCCTCAGATTCCCTGCCTCAGATTCCCTGCCTCAGATTCCCTGCCTCATATTCCCCGCCTCCGATTCCCCGCCTCTGATTCCCCGCCTCTGATTCCCAGCCACTGATTCCCCGCCTCTGATTCCACGCCTCTGATTCCCCGCCTCTGATTCCCCGCCTCTGATTCCACGCCTCTGATTCCCCGCATCTGATTCCAGGCCTCTTATTCCCCGCCTCTGATTCCCCACCTCTGATTGCCTGCCACTGAGTGCCCGCCTCTGATTCCCCGCCTCTGATTCCCCGCCTCTGATTCCCCACCTCTGTCTGTATGCCTCTCTTTTGCCTCCACTTTTTCCCCTACACTCTTTCCGCGCCTCTCTTTCCCTCCCTCAATTTCAACAACTCTGTTTGATCTGTTCTGTGTACCTCATTTTCAACACACAAGTTCCAACCACTATGTTTCACCCATCACTTTCCCCGCCTCTATTTTTCCGCCTATGTTTACCCGCCTCTGTTTATTCACCTGTTTCACTGCCTCTGATTCCCCGCCTCTGATTCCCCACCTCTGTCTCGACGCCTCTCTTTCGCCTCCACTCTTTCCCCTCCACTCTTTCCGTGCCTGTCTTTCCCTCCCTCAATTTCAACAACACTGTTTGATCTGTTTTGTGTACCTCATTTTAAACACACAAGTTCAAACCACTATGTTTTGCCCGCCTCTTTCCCCGCCTCTATTTATCCACCTATGTTTACCTGCCTCTGTTTACCCGCCTGTTTCCCCGCCTCTGATTCCCCACCTTTCATTCCCCGCCTCTCTTTCCCTGCCTCTATTTCCGCGCCTCTTTCTCTGCCTCTCTTTCCCCACATCTCTTTTCCTCCCGCTGATTCCCCGCCTCTGATTCCCCGCCTCTGATTCCCTGCCTCTGATTCCCCGCCTCTGATTCCCTGCCTCAGATTCCCTGCCTCAGATTCCCTGCCTCAGATTCCCTGCCTCTGATTCCCCGCCTCTGATTCCCCGCCTCTTATTCCCCGCCTCGGATTCCCCGCCTCTGATTCCCCGCCTCTGATTCCCTGCCTCAGATTCCCAGGCTCTGATTCCCTGCATCAGATTCCCTGCCTCAGATTCCCTGCCTCTGATTCCCCGCCTCAGATTCCCTGCCTCTGATTCCCCGCCTCTTATTCCCTGCCTCAGATTCTCTGTCTCAGATTCCCTGCCTCAGATTCCCTGCCTCTGATTCCCTGCCTCTGATTCCCCGCCTTTGATTCCCCGCCTCTTTTTCCCCGCCTCTGATTCCCCGCCTCTGATTCCCCACCTCTGATTCCCTGCCTCTGTTTCCCCGCCTCTGATTCCCCGCCTCTGATTCCCCGCCTCAGATTCCCCAGCTCTGATTCCCTGCCTGAGATTCGCTGCCTCAGATACCCCACCTCAGATTCCCCGCCTCAGATTCCCCGCCTCAGATTCCCCGCCTCAGATTCCCCGCCTCAGATTCCCCGCCTCAGATTCCCCGCCTCAGATTCCCCGCCTCAGATTCCCCGCCTCAGATTCCCCGCCTCACATTCCCCGCCTCAGATTCCCTGCCTCAGATTCCCTGCATCTGATTGCGTGCCTCTGATTCCCTGCCTCTGATTCCCTGCCTCTGATTCCCTGCCTCTGATTCCCTGCCTCTGATTCCCTGCCTCTGATTCCCTGCCTCTGATTCCGCGCCTCTGATTCCACGCCTCTCTTTCCGTATCTCTGATTCCCCGCCTCTGATTCCCTGCATCTGATACCCTGCCTCTCTTTGCCTGCCTCTATTTCGGTGCCTCTTTCTCTGCATCTAGTTTCCCACATCTCATTTGCCCACTCTGATAACCCACCTCTGATTCCATGCCTCTGATTCCCCGCCTCTGATTCCCCGCCTCTGATTCCCTGCCTTTGATTCCCCGCCTCTGATTCCCTGCCTCAGATTCCCTGCCTCAGATTCCCTGCCTCAGATTCCCTGCCTCCGATTCCCTGCCTCTGATTCCCCGCCTCTGATTCCCCGCCTCTTATTCCCCGCCTCTGATTCCCCACCTCTGATTCCCCGCCTCTGATTCCCTGCCTCTGATACCCTGCATCTCTTTGCCTGCCTCTATTTCCGTGCCTCTTTCTCTGCATCTAGTTTCCCAAATCTCATTTGCCCCCTCTGATAACCCGCCTCTGATTCCATGCCTCTGATTCACTGCCTCAGATTCCCTGCCTCAGATACCCCGACTCAGATTTACCGCCTCAGATTCCCCGCCTCAGATTCCCTGTCTCAGATTTCCTGCCTCAGATTCCCTGCCTCAGATTCCCTGCCTCAGATTCCCTGCCTCCGATTCCCCGCCTCTGATTCCCCGCCTCTGATTCCCCGCCTCTGATTCCCAGCCTCTGAATCCCCGCCTCTGAATCCCCGCCTCTGATTCCCCGCCTCTGTTTCCCCGCCTCTGATTCCCCGCACCTGATTCCCCGCCTCTGATTCCACGCCTCTGATTCCCCGCCTCTGATTCCAGGCCTCTTATTCCCCGCCTCTGATTCCCCACCTCTGATTGCCTGCCACTGATTGCCCGCCTCTGATTCCCCGCCTCTGATTCCCCGCCTCTGATTCCCCACCTCTGTCTGTATGCCTCTCTTTCGCCTCCGCTTTTTCCCCTACACTCTTTCCGCGCCTCTCTTTCCCTCCGTCAATTTGAACAACTCTGTTTGATCTGTTCTGTGTACCTCATTTTCAACACACAAGTTCCAACCACTATGTTTCACCCATCACTTTCCCCGCCTCTATTTTTCCGCCTATGTTTACCCGCCTCTGTTTACCCACCTGTTTCACCGCCTCTGATTACCCGCCTCTGATTCCCCACCTCTGTCTCGACGCCTCTCTTTTGCCGCCACTCTTTCCCCTCCACTCTTTCTGTGCCTGTCTTTCCCTCCCTCAATTTCAACAACACTGTTTGATCTGTTTTGTGTACATCATTTTAAACACACAACTTCCAACCACTATGTTTTGCCCGCCTCTTTCCCCGCCTCTATTTATCCACCTATGTTTACCTGCCTCTGTTTACCCGCCTGTTTCCCCGCCTCTCTTTCCCTGCCTCTATTTCCGCGCCTCTTTCTCTGCCTCTCTTTCCCCACATCTCTTTTTCTCCAGCTGATTCCCCGCCTCTGATTCCCCGCCTCTGATTCCCTGCCTCTGATTCCCCGCCTCTGATTCCCTGCCTCAGATTCCCTGCCTCAGATTCCCTGCCTCAGATTCCCGGCCTCTGATTCCCCGCCTCTGAATCCCCGCCTCTTATTCCCCGCCTCAGATTCCCCGCCTCTGATTCCTCGGCTCTGATTCCCTGCCTCAGATTCCCCGGCTCTGATTCCCTGCATCAGATTCCCTGCCTCAGATTCCCTGCCTCTGATTCACCGCCTCTGATTCCCTGCCTCTGATTCCCCGCCTCTGATTCCCTGCCTCTGATTCCCTGCCTCAGATTCCCTGCCTCAGATTCCCTGCCTCTGATTCCCCGCCTTTGATTCCCCGCCTCTTATTCCCCGCCTCTGATTCCCCGCCTCTGATTCCCCGCCTCTGAATCCCCGGCTCTGATTCCCTGCATCAGATTCCCTGCCTCAGATTCCCTGCCTCTGATTCCCCGCCTCTGATTCCCTGCCTCTGATTCCCCGCCTCTGATTCCCTGCCTCAGATTCCCTGCCTCAGATTCCCTGCCTCAGATTCCCTGCCTCTGATTCCCCGCCTTTGATTCCCCGCCTCTTATTCCCCGCCTCTGATTCCCCGCCTCTGATTCCCCACCTCTGATTCCCTGCCTCTGTTTCCCCGCCTCTGTTTCCCCGCCTCTGATTCCCCGCCTCAGATTCCCCAGCTCTGATTCCCTGCCTGAGATTCCCTGCCTCAGATACCCCACCTCAGATTCCCCGCCTCAGATTCCCCGCCTCAGATTCCCCGCCTCAGATTCCCCGCCTCAGATTCCCCGCCTCAGATTCCCCGCCTCAGATTCCCCGCCTCAGATTCCCCGCCTCTGATTCCCCGCCTCTGATTCCAGGCCTCTTATTCCCCGCCTCTGATTCCCCACCTCTGATTGCCTGCCACTGATTGCCCGCCTCTGATTGCCCGCCTCTGATTCCCCGCCTCTGATTCCCCACCTCTGTCTGTATGCCTCTCTTTCGCCTCCGCTTTTTCCCCTACACTCTTTCCGCGCCTCTCTTTCCCTCCGTCAATTTGAACAACTCTGTTTGATCTGTTCTGTGTACCTCATTTTCAACACACAAGTTCCAACCACTATGTTTCACCCATCACTTTCCCCGCCTCTATTTTTCCGCCTATGTTTACCCGCCTCTGTTTACCCACCTGTTTCACCGCCTCTGATTACCCGCCTCTGATTCCCCACCTCTGTCTCGACGCCTCTCTTTTGCCGCCACTCTTTCCCCTCCACTCTTTCTGTGCCTGTCTTTCCCTCCCTCAATTTCAACAACACTGTTTGATCTGTTTTGTGTACATCATTTTAAACACACAACTTCCAACCACTATGTTTTGCCCGCCTCTTTCCCCGCCTCTATTTATCCACCTATGTTTACCTGCCTCTGTTTACCCGCCTGTTTCCCCGCCTCTGATTCCCCACCTTTCATTCCCCGCCTCTCTTTCCCTGCCTCTATTTCCGCACCTCTTTCTCTGCCTCTCTTTCCCCACATCTCTTTTTCTCCAGCTGATTCCCCGCCTCTGATTCCCCGCCTCTGATTCCCTGCCTCTGATTCCCCGCCTCTGATTCCCTGCCTCAGATTCCCTGCCTCAGATTCCCTGCCTCAGATTCCCGGCCTCTGATTCCCCGCCTCTGAATCCCCGCCTCTTATTCCCCGCCTCTGATTCCCCGCCTCTGATTCCTCGGCTCTGATTCCCTGCCTCAGATTCCCCGGCTCTGATTCCCTGCATCAGATTCCCTGCCTCAGATTCCCTGCCTCTGATTCACCGCCTCTGATTCCCTGCCTCTGATTCCCCGCCTCTGATTCCCTGCCTCAGATTCCCTGCCTCAGATTCCCTGCCTCAGATTCCCTGCCTCTGATTCCCCGCCTTTGATTCCCCGCCTCTTATTCCCCGCCTCTGATTCCCCGCCTCTGATTCCCCGCCTCTGAATCCCCGGCTCTGATTCCCTGCATCAGATTCCCTGCCTCAGATTTCCTGCCTCTGATTCCCCGCCTCTGATTCCCTGCCTCTGATTCCCCGCCTCTGATTCCCTGCCTCAGATTCCCTGCCTCAGATTCCCTGCCTCAGATTCCCTGCCTCTGATTCCCCGCCTTTGATTCCCCGCCTCTTATTCCCCGCCTCTGATTCCCCGCCTCTGATTCCCCACCTCTGATTCCCTGCCTCTGTTTCCCCGCCTCTGATTCCCCGCCTCTGATTCCCCGCCTCAGATTCCCCAGCTCTGATTCCCTGCCTGAGATTCCCTGCCTCAGATACCCCACCTCAGATTCCCCGCCTCAGATTCCCCGCCTCAGATTCCCCGCCTCAGATTCCCCGCCTCAGATTCCCCGCCACAGATTCCCCGCCTCAGATTCCCCGCCTCAGATTCCCCGCCTCAGATTCCCCGCCTCAGATTCCCCGCCTCAGATTCACCGCCTCAGATTCCCCGCCTCAGATTCCCCGCCTCAGATTCCCCGCCTCAGATTCCCCGCCTCAGATTCCCCGCCTCAGATTCCCTGCATCTGATTGCCTGCCTCTGATTCCCTGCCTCTGATTCCCTGCCTCTGATTCCCTGCCTCTGATTCCCTGCCTCCGATTCCCTGCCTCTGATTCCCTGCCTCTGATTCCGCGCCTCTGATTCCACGCCTCTCTTTCCGTATCTCTGATTCCCCGCCTCTGATTCCCTGCATCTGATACCCTGCCTCTCTTTGCCTGCCTCTATTTCGGTGCCTCTTTCTCTGCATCTAGTTTCCCACATCTCATTTGCCCACTCTGATAACCCGCCTCTGATTCCATGCCTCTGATTCCCCGCCTCTGATTCCCCGCCTCTGATTCCCTGCCTTTGATTCCACGCCTCTGATTCCCTGCCTCAGATTCTCTGCCTCAGATTCCCTGCCTCAGATTCACTGCCTCCGATTCCCCGCCTCTGATTCCCCGCCTCTGATTCCCCGCCTCTGATTCCCAGCCTCTGAATCCCCGCCTCTGAATCCCCGCCTCTGATTCCCCGCCTCTGTTTCCCCGCTTCTGATTCCCCGCCTCTCATTCCCCACCTCTGATTCCACGCCTCTGATTCCCCGCCTCTGATTCCAGGCCTCTGATTCCCCACCTCTGATTCCCCACCTCTGATTGCCTGCCACTGATTGCCCGCCTCTGATTCCCCGCCCCTGATTCCCCGCCTCTGATTCCCCACCTCTGTCTGTATGCCTCTCTTTCGCCTCCACTCTTTCCCCTCCACTCTTTCCGCGCCTCTCTTTCCCTCCCTCAATTTCAACAACACTGTTTGATCTGTTTTGTGTACCTCATTTTAAACACACAAGTTCCAACCACTATGTTTTGCCCGCCTCTTTCCCCGCCTCTATATATCCACCTATGTTTACCTGCCTCTGTTTACCCGCCTGTTTCACCACCTCTGATTCCCCACCTTTCATTCCCCGCCTCTCTTTCCCTGCCTCTATTTCCGCGCCTCTTTCTCTGCCTCGCTTTCCCCACATCTCTTTTCCTCCCCCTGATTCCCCGCCTCTGATTCCCCAAATCTGATTCCCTGCCTCTGATTCCCCGCCTCTGATTCCCTGCCTCAGATTCCCTGCCTCAGATTCCCTGCCTCAAATTCCCTGCCTCTGATTCCCCGCCTCTGATTCCCCGCCTCTTATTCCCCGCCTCTGATTCCCCGCCTCTGATTCCCCACCTCTGATTCCCTGCCTCAGATTCCCCGGCTCTGATTCCCTGCATCAGATTCCCTGCCTCAGATTCCCTGCCTCCGATTCCCCGCCTCTGATTCCCTGCCTCTTATTCCCCGCCTCTGATTCCCTGCCTCTGATTCCCTGCCTCTGATACCCTGCCTCTCTTTGCCTGCCTCTATTTCGGTGCCTCTTTCTCTGCATCTAGTTTCCCACATCTCATTTGCCCCCTCTGATAACCCGCCTCTGATTCCATGCCTCTGATTCCCTGCCTCTGATTCCCCGCCTCTGATTCCCCGCCTCTGATTCCCCGCCTCAGATTCCCCGGCTCTGATTCCCTGCCTGAGATTCCCTGAATCAGATACCCCGCCTCAGATTCCCCGCCTCAGATTCCCCGCCTCAGATTCCCCGCCTCAGATTCCCCGCCTCAGATTCCCCGCCTCAGATTTCCCGCCTCAGATTCCCCGCCTCAGATTCCCCGCCTCAGATTCCCCGCCTCAGATTCCCCGCCTCAGATTCCCCACCTCAGATTCCCCGCCTCAGATTCCCCGCCTCAGATTCCCCGCCTCAGATTCCCTGCCTCAGATTCCCTGCCTTTGATTGCCTGCCTCTGATTCCCTGCCTCTGATTCCCTGCCTCTGATACCCTGCCTCTCTTTGCCTGCCTCTATTTCGGTGCCTCTTTCTCTGCATCTAGTTTCCCACATCTAATTTGCCCCCTCTGATAACCCACCTCTGATTCCCTGCCTCTGATTCCCCACCTCTGATTCCCTGCCTCTGATTCCCCGTCTCTGATTCCCTGCCTCAGATTCACTGCCTCAGATTCCCTGCCTCAGATTCCCTGCCTCTTATTCCCCGCCTCTGATTCCCCGCCGCTGATTCCCCGCCTCTGATTCCCTGCCTCTATTTCCC
Organism: Narcine bancroftii; assembly: GCF_036971445.1. Lineage (NCBI taxonomy): Eukaryota > Metazoa > Chordata > Chondrichthyes > Torpediniformes > Narcinidae > Narcine > Narcine bancroftii. The sequence goes on along the minus strand of NW_027211874.1, from coordinate 209,627 downwards.
CGCCTCTGATTCCCCGCCTCTGATTCCCCGCCTCAGATTTCCCGGCTCTGATTCCCTGCCTGAGATTCCCTGCCTGAGATTCCCCGCCTCAGATTCCCTGCCTCAGATTCCCCGCCTCAGATTCCCCGCCTCAGATTCCCCGCCTCAGATTCCCCATCTCAGATTCCCCGCCTCAGATTCCCCGCCTCAGATTCCCCGCCTCAGATTCCCTGCCTCAGATTCCCTGCCTCTGATTGCCTTCCTCTGATTCCCTGCCTCTGATTCCCTGCCTCTGATACCCTGCCTCTGATTCCCTGCCTCTGATTCCCTGCCTCTAATTCCCTGCCTCTGATTCCGCACCTCTGATTCCACGCCTCTCTTTCCGTGTCTCTGATTCCCCGCCTCTGATTCCCTGCCTCTGATACCCTGCCTCTGATACCCTGCCTCTCTTTGCCTGCCTCTATTTCCGTGCCTCTTGCTCTGCATCTAGTTTCCCACATCTCATTTGCCCCCTCTGATAACCCGCCTCTGATTCCATGCCTCTGATTCCCCGCCTCTGATTCCCCGCCTCTGATTCCCCGCCTCTGATTCCCTGCCTCAGATTCCCTGCCACAGATTCCTTGCCTCAGATTCCCTGCCTCTGATTCCCCGCCTCTGATTCCCCGCCTCTGATTCCCCGCCTCTGATTCCCTGCCTCTGTTTCCCCGCCTCTGATTCCCCGCGTCTGATTCCCCGCCTCAGATTCCCCGGCTCTGATTCCCTGTGTGAGATTCCCCGCCTCAGATTCCCCGCCTCAGATTCCCCGCCTCAGATTCCCTGCCTCAGATTCCCCGCCTCAGATTCCCCGCCTCAGATTCCCCGCCTCAGATTCCCCGCCTCAGATTCCCTGCCTCAGATTCCCTGCCTCAGATTCCCTGCCTCAGATTCCCTTCATCTGATTCCCTTCATCTGATTCCCTGCCTCTGATTCCCTGCCTCTGATTCCCCAACTCTGATTCCCCGCCTCAGATTCCCTGCCTCTGATTCCCTGCCTCAGATTCCCTGCCTCAGATTCCCTGCCTCAGATTCCCTGCCTCTGATTGCCTGCCTCTGATTCCCTGCCTCTGATTCCCTGCCTCTGATTCCCTGCCTCAGATACGCCGACTCAGATTTACCACCTCAGATTCCCCGCCTCAGATTCCCTGCCTCAGATTCCCTGCCTCAGATTCCCTGCCTCAGATTCCCTGCCTCATATTCCCCGCCTCTGATTCCACGCCTCTGATTCCCCGCCTCTGATTCCCCGCCTCTGATTCCACGCCTCTGATTCCCCGCATCTGATTCCAGGCCTCTTATTCCCCGCCTCTGATTCCCCACCTCTGATTGCCTGCCACTGAGTGCCCGCCTCTGATTCCTCGCCTCTGATTCCCCGCCTCTGATTCCCCACCTCTGTCTGTATGCCTCTCTTTTGCCTCCACTTTTTCCCCTACACTCTTTCCGCGCCTCTCTTTCCCTCCCTCAATTTCAACAACTCTGTTTGATCTGTTCTGTGTACCTCATTTTAAACACACAAGTTCCAACCACTATGTTTCACCCATCACTTTCCCCGCCTCTATTTTTCCGCCTATGTTTACCCGCCTCTGTTTATTCACCTGTTTCACTGCCTCTGATTCCCCGCCTCTGATTCCCCACCTCTGTCTCGACGCCTCTCTTTCGCCTCCACTCTTTCCCCTCCACTCTTTCCGTGCCTGTCTTTCCCTCCCTCAATTTCAACAACACTGTTTGATCTGTTTTGTGTACCTCATTTTAAACACACAAGTTCCAACCACCATGTTTTGCCCGCCTCTTTCCCCGCCTCTATTTATCCACCTATGTTTACCTGCCTCTGTTTACCCGCCTGTTTCCCCGCCTCTGATTCCCCACCTTTCATTCCCCGCCTCTCTTTCCCTGCCTCTATTTCCGCGCCTCTTTCTCTGCCTCTCTTTCCCCACATCTCTTTTCCTCCCGCTGATTCCCCGCCTCTGATTCCCCGCCTCTGATTCCCTGCCTCTGATTCCCCGCCTCTGATTCCCTGCCTCAGATTCCCTGCCTCAGATTCCCTGCCTCAGATTCCCTGCCTCTGATTCCCCGCCTCTGATTCCCCGCCTCTTATTCCCCGCCTCAGATTCCCTGCCTCTGATTCCCCGCCTCTGAATCCCCGCCTCTTATTCCCCGCCTCTGATTCGCCGCCGCTGATTCCCCGCCTCTGATTCCCTGCCTCTATTTCCCCGCCTCTGATTCCCCGCCTCTGATTCCCCGCCTCAGATTTCCCGGCTCTGATTCCCTGCCTGAGATTCCCTGCCTGAGATTCCCCGCCTCAGATTCCCTGCCTCAGATTCCCCGCCTCAGATTCCCCGCCTCAGATTCCCCGCCTCAGATTCCCCATCTCAGATTCCCCGCCTCAGATTCCCCGCCTCAGATTCCCCGCCTCAGATTCCCTGCCTCAGATTCCCTGCCTCTGATTGCCTTCCTCTGATTCCCTGCCTCTGATTCCCTGCCTCTGATTCCCTGCCTCTGATTCCCTGCCTCTGATTCCCTGCCTCTAATTCCCTGCCTCTGATTCCGCACCTCTGATTCCACGCCTCTCTTTCCGTGTCTCTGATTCCCCGCCTCTGATTCCCTGCCTCTGATACCCTGCCTCTCTTTGCCTGCCTCTATTTCCGTGCCTCTTGCTCTGCATCTAGTTTCCCACATGTCATTTGCCCCCTCTGATAACCCGCCTCTGATTCCATGCCTCTGATTCCCCGCCTCTGATTCCCCGCCTCTGATTCCCCGCCTCTGATTCCCTGCCTCAGATTCCCTGCCTCAGATTCCTTGCCTCAGATTCCCTGCCTCTGATTCCCCGCCTCTGATTCCCCGCCTCTGATTCCCCGCCTCTGATTCCCTGCCTCTGTTTCCCCGCCTCTGATTCCCCGCGTCTGATTCCCCGCCTCAGATTCCCCGGCTCTGATTCCCTGTGTGAGATTCCCCGCCTCAGATTCCCCGCCTCAGATTCCCCACCTCAGATTCCCTGCATCAGATTCCCCGCCTCAGATTCCCCGCCTCAGATTCCCCGCCTCAGATTCCCCGCCTCAGATTCCCCGCCTCAGATTCCCCGCCTCAGATTCCCTGCCTCAGATTCCCTGCCTCAGATTCCCTTCATCTGATTCCCTTCATCTGATTCCCTGCCTCTGATTCCCTGCCTCTGATTCCCCACCTCTGATTCCCCGCCTCAGATTCCCTGCCTCAGATTCCCTGCCTCAGATTCCCTGCCTCTGATTCCCTGCCTCAGATTCCCTGCCTCAGATTCCCTGCCTCAGATTCCCTGCCTCTGATTGCCTGCCTCTGATTCCCTGCCTCTGATTCCCTGCCTCTGATTCCCTGCCTCAGATACCCCGACTCAGATTTACCACCTCAGATTCCCCGCCTCAGATTCCCTGCCTCAGATTCCCTGCCTCAGATTCCCTGCCTCAGATTCCCTGCCTCATATTCCCCGCCTCCGATTCCCCGCCTCTGATTCCCCGCCTCTGATTCCCAGCCACTGATTCCCCGCCTCTGATTCCACGCCTCTGATTCCCCGCCTCTGATTCCCCGCCTCTGATTCCACGCCTCTGATTCCCCGCATCTGATTCCAGGCCTCTTATTCCCCGCCTCTGATTCCCCACCTCTGATTGCCTGCCACTGAGTGCCCGCCTCTGATTCCCCGCCTCTGATTCCCCGCCTCTGATTCCCCACCTCTGTCTGTATGCCTCTCTTTTGCCTCCACTTTTCCCCCTACACTCTTTCCGCGCCTCTCTTTCCCTCCCTCAATTTCAACAACTCTGTTTGATCTGTTCTGTGTACCTCATTTTCAACACACAAGTTCCAACCACTATGTTTCACCCATCACTTTCCCCGCCTCTATTTTTCCGCCTATGTTTACCCGCCTCTGTTTATTCACCTGTTTCACTGCCTCTGATTCCCCGCCTCTGATTCCCCACCTCTGTCTCGACGCCTCTCTTTCGCCTCCACTCTTTCCCCTCCACTCTTTCCGTGCCTGTCTTTCCCTCCCTCAATTTCAACAACACTGTTTGATCTGTTTTGTGTACCTCATTTTAAACACACAAGTTCAAACCACTATGTTTTGCCCGCCTCTTTCCCCGCCTCTATTTATCCACCTATGTTTACCTGCCTCTGTTTACCCGCCTGTTTCCCCGCCTCTGATTCCCCACCTTTCATTCCCCGCCTCTCTTTCCCTGCCTCTATTTCCGCGCCTCTTTCTCTGCCTCTCTTTCCCCACATCTCTTTTCCTCCCGCTGATTCCCCGCCTCTGATTCCCCGCCTCTGATTCCCTGCCTCTGATTCCCCGCCTCTGATTCCCTGCCTCAGATTCCCTGCCTCAGATTCCCTGCCTCAGATTCCCTGCCTCTGATTCCCCGCCTCTGATTCCCCGCCTCTTATTCCCCGCCTCGGATTCCCCGCCTCTGATTCCCCGCCTCTGATTCCCTGCCTCAGATTCCCAGGCTCTGATTCCCTGCATCAGATTCCCTGCCTCAGATTCCCTGCCTCTGATTCCCCGCCTCAGATTCCCTGCCTCTGATTCCCCGCCTCTTATTCCCTGCCTCAGATTCTCTGTCTCAGATTCCCTGCCTCAGATTCCCTGCCTCTGATTCCCTGCCTCTGATTCCCCGCCTTTGATTCCCCGCCTCTTTTTCCCCGCCTCTGATTCCCCGCCTCAGATTCCCCGCCTCAGATTCCCCGCCTCAGATTCCCCGCCTCAGATTCCCCGCCTCAGATTCCCCGCCTCAGATTCCCCGCCTCAGATTCCCCGCCTCAGATTCCCCGCCTCACATTCCCCGCCTCAGATTCCCTGCCTCAGATTCCCTGCATCTGATTGCCTGCCTCTGATTCCCTGCCTCTGATTCCCTGCCTCTGATTCCCTGCCTCTGATTCCCTGCCTCTGATTCCCTGCCTCTGATTCCCTGCCTCTGATTCCGCGCCTCTGATTCCACGCCTCTCTTTCCGTATCTCTGATTCCCCGCCTCTGATTCCCTGCATCTGATACCCTGCCTCTCTTTGCCTGCCTCTATTTCGGTGCCTCTTTCTCTGCATCTAGTTTCCCACATCTCATTTGCCCACTCTGATAACCCGCCTCTGATTCCATGCCTCTGATTCCCCGCCTCTGATTCCCCGCCTCTGATTCCCTGCCTTTGATTCCCCGCCTCTGATTCCCTGCCTCAGATTCCCTGCCTCAGATTCCCTGCCTCAGATTCCCTGCCTCCGATTCCCTGCCTCTGATTCCCCGCCTCTGATTCCCCGCCTCTTATTCCCCGCCTCTGATTCCCCACCTCTGATTCCCCGCCTCTGATTCCCTGCCTCTGATACCCTGCATCTCTTTGCCTGCCTCTATTTCCGTGCCTCTTTCTCTGCATCTAGTTTCCCAAATCTCATTTGCCCCCTCTGATAACCCGCCTCTGATTCCATGCCTCTGATTCACTGCCTCAGATTCCCTGCCTCAGATACCCCGACTCAGATTTACCGCCTCAGATTCCCCGCCTCAGATTCCCTGTCTCAGATTTCCTGCCTCAGATTCCCTGCCTCAGATTCCCTGCCTCAGATTCCCTGCCTCCGATTCCCCGCCTCTGATTCCCCGCCTCTGATTCCCCGCCTCTGATTCCCAGCCTCTGAATCCCCGCCTCTGAATCCCCGCCTCTGATTCCCCGCCTCTGTTTCCCCGCCTCTGATTCCCCGCCTCTGATTCCACGCCTCTGATTCCCCGCCTCTGATTCCAGGCCTCTTATTCCCCGCCTCTGATTCCCCACCTCTGATTGCCTGCCACTGATTGCCCGCCTCTGATTCCCCGCCTCTGATTCCCCGCCTCTGATTCCCCACCTCTGTCTGTATGCCTCTCTTTCGCCTCCGCTTTTTCCCCTACACTCTTTCCGCGCCTCTCTTTCCCTCCGTCAATTTGAACAACTCTGTTTGATCTGTTCTGTGTACCTCATTTTCAACACACAAGTTCCAACCACTATGTTTCACCCATCACTTTCCCCGCCTCTATTTTTCCGCCTATGTTTACCCGCCTCTGTTTACCCACCTGTTTCACCGCCTCTGATTACCCGCCTCTGATTCCCCACCTCTGTCTCGACGCCTCTCTTTTGCCGCCACTCTTTCCCCTCCACTCTTTCTGTGCCTGTCTTTCCCTCCCTCAATTTCAACAACACTGTTTGATCTGTTTTGTGTACATCATTTTAAACACACAACTTCCAACCACTATGTTTTGCCCGCCTCTTTCCCCGCCTCTATTTATCCACCTATGTTTACCTGCCTCTGTTTACCCGCCTGTTTCCCCGCCTCTCTTTCCCTGCCTCTATTTCCGCGCCTCTTTCTCTGCCTCTCTTTCCCCACATCTCTTTTTCTCCAGCTGATTCCCCGCCTCTGATTCCCCGCCTCTGATTCCCTGCCTCTGATTCCCCGCCTCTGATTCCCTGCCTCAGATTCCCTGCCTCAGATTCCCTGCCTCAGATTCCCGGCCTCTGATTCCCCGCCTCTGAATCCCCGCCTCTTATTCCCCGCCTCAGATTCCCCGCCTCTGATTCCTCGGCTCTGATTCCCTGCCTCAGATTCCCCGGCTCTGATTCCCTGCATCAGATTCCCTGCCTCAGATTCCCTGCCTCTGATTCACCGCCTCTGATTCCCTGCCTCTGATTCCCCGCCTCTGATTCCCTGCCTCAGATTCCCTGCCTCAGATTCCCTGCCTCAGATTCCCTGCCTCTGATTCCCCGCCTTTGATTCCCCGCCTCTTATTCCCCGCCTCTGATTCCCCGCCTCTGATTCCCCGCCTCTGAATCCCCGGCTCTGATTCCCTGCATCAGATTCCCTGCCTCAGATTCCCTGCCTCTGATTCCCCGCCTCTGATTCCCTGCCTCTGATTCCCCGCCTCTGATTCCCTGCCTCAGATTCCCTGCCTCAGATTCCCTGCCTCAGATTCCCTGCCTCTGATTCCCCGCCTTTGATTCCCCGCCTCTTATTCCCCGCCTCTGATTCCCCGCCTCTGATTCCCCACCTCTGATTCCCTGCCTCTGTTTCCCCGCCTCTGTTTCCCCGCCTCTGATTCCCCGCCTCAGATTCCCCAGCTCTGATTCCCTGCCTGAGATTCCCTGCCTCAGATACCCCACCTCAGATTCCCTGCCTCAGATTCCCCGCCTCAGATTCCCCGCCTCAGATTCCCCGCCTCAGATTCCCCGCCTCAGATTCCCCGCCTCAGATTCCCCGCCTCAGATTCCCCGCCTCTGATTCCCCGCCTCTGATTCCAGGCCTCTTATTCTCCGCCTCTGATTCCCCACCTCTGATTGCCTGCCACTGATTGCCCGCCTCTGATTCCCCGCCTCTGATTCCCCGCCTCTGATTCCCCACCTCTGTCTGTATGCCTCTCTTTCGCCTCCGCTTTTTCCCCTACACTCTTTCCGCGCCTCTCTTTCCCTCCGTCAATTTGAACAACTCTGTTTGATCTGTTCTGTGTACCTCATTTTCAACACACAAGTTCCAACCACTATGTTTCACCCATCACTTTCCCCGCCTCTATTTTTCCGCCTATGTTTACCCGCCTCTGTTTACCCACCTGTTTCACCGCCTCTGATTACCCGCCTCTGATTCCCCACCTCTGTCTCGACGCCTCTCTTTTGCCGCCACTCTTTCCCCTCCACTCTTTCTGTGCCTGTCTTTCCCTCCCTCAATTTCAACAACACTGTTTGATCTGTTTTGTGTACATCATTTTAAACACACAACTTCCAACCACTATGTTTTGCCCGCCTCTTTCCCCGCCTCTATTTATCCACCTATGTTTACCTGCCTCTGTTTACCCGCCTGTTTCCCCGCCTCTGATTCCCCACCTTTCATTCCCCGCCTCTCTTTCCCTGCCTCTATTTCCGCGCCTCTTTCTCTGCCTCTCTTTCCCCACATCTCTTTTTCTCCAGCTGATTCCCCGCCTCTGATTCCCCGCCTCTGATTCCCTGCCTCTGATTCCCCGCCTCTGATTCCCTGCCTCAGATTCCCTGCCTCAGATTCCCTGCCTCAGATTCCCGGCCTCTGATTCCCCGCCTCTGAATCCCCGCCTCTTATTCCCCGCCTCTGATTCCCCGCCTCTGATTCCTCGGCTCTGATTCCCTGCCTCAGATTCCCCGGCTCTGATTCCCTGCATCAGATTCCCTGCCTCAGATTCCCTGCCTCTGATTCACCGCCTCTGATTCCCTGCCTCTGATTCCCCGCCTCTGATTCCCTGCCTCAGATTCCCTGCCTCAGATTCCCTGCCTCAGATTCCCTGCCTCTGATTCCCCGCCTTTGATTCCCCGCCTCTTATTCCCCGCCTCTGATTCCCCGCCTCTGATTCCCCGCCTCTGAATCCCCGGCTCTGATTCCCTGCATCAGATTCCCTGCCTCAGATTTCCTGCCTCTGATTCCCCGCCTCTGATTCCCTGCCTCTGATTCCCCGCCTCAGATTCCCTGCCTCAGATTCCCTGCCTCAGATTCCCTGCCTCTGATTCCCCGCCTTTGATACCCCGCCTCTTATTCCCCGCCTCTGATTCCCCGCCTCTGATTCCCCACCTCTGATTCCCTGCCTCTGTTTCCCCGCCTCTGATTCCCCGCCTCTGATTCCCCGCCTCAGATTCCCCAGCTCTGATTCCCTGCCTGAGATTCCCTGCCTCAGATACCCCACCTCAGATTCCCCGCCTCAGATTCCCCGCCTCAGATTCCCCGCCTCAGATTCCCCGCCTCAGATTCCCCGCCACAGATTCCCCGCCTCAGATTCCCCGCCTCAGATTCCCCGCCTCAGATTCCCCGCCTCAGATTCCCCGCCTCAGATTCACCGCCTCAGATTCCCCGCCTCAGATTCCCCGCCTCAGATTCCCCGCCTCAGATTCCCCGCCTCAGATTCCCCGCCTCAGATTCCCTGCATCTGATTGCCTGCCTCTGATTCCCTGCCTCTGATTCCCTGCCTCTGATTCCCTGCCTCTGATTCCCTGCCTCTGATTCCCTGCCTCTGATTCCCTGCCTCTGATTCCGCGCCTCTGATTCCACGCCTCTCTTTCCGTATCTCTGATTCCCCGCCTCTGATTCCCTGCATCTGATACCCTGCCTCTGTTTGCCTGCCTCTATTTCGGTGCCTCTTTCTCTGCATCTAGTTTCCCACATCTCATTTGCCCACTCTGATAACCCGCCTCTGATTCCATGCCTCTGATTCCCCGCCTCTGATTCCCCGCCTCTGATTCCCTGCCTTTGATTCCCCGCCTCTGATTCCCTGCCTCAGATTCTCTGCCTCAGATTCCCTGCCTCAGATTCTCTGCCTCAGATTCCCTGCCTCTGATTCCCCGCCTCTGATTCCCCGCCTCTTATTCCCCGCCTCTGATTCCCCGCCTCTGATTCCCCGCCTCTGATTCCCTGCCTCTGTTTCCCCGCCTCTGATTCCCCGCCTCTGATTCCCTGCCTCTGTTTCCCCGCCTCTGATTCCCTGCCTCTGATACCCTGCCTCTCTTTGCCTGCCTCTATTTCCGTGCCTCTTTCTCTGCATCTAGTTTCCCACATCTCATTTGCCCCCTCTGATTACCCGCCTCTGATTCCATGCCTCTGATTCACTGCCTCAGATTCCCTGCCTCAGATACCCCGACTCAGATTTACCGCATCAAATTCCCCGCCTCAGATTCCCTGCCTCAGATTCACTGCCTCCGATTCCCCGCCTCTGATTCCCCGCCTCTGATTCCCCGCCTCTGATTCCCAGCCTCTGAATCCCCGCCTCTGAATCCCCACCTCTGATTCCCCGCCTCTGTTTCCCCGCTTCTGATTCCCCGCCTCTCATTCCCCACCTCTGATTCCACGCCTCTGATTCCCCGCCTCTGATTCCAGGCCTCTGATTCCCCACCTCTGATTCCCCACCTCTGATTGCCTGCCACTGATTGCCCGCCTCTGATTCCCCGCCCCTGATTCCCCGCCTCTGATTCCCCACCTCTGTCTGTATGCCTCTCTTTCGCCTCCACTCTTTCCCCTCCACTCTTTCCGCGCCTCTCTTTCCCTCCCTCAATTTCAACAACACTGTTTGATCTGTTTTGTGTACCTCATTTTAAACGCACAAGTTCCAACCACTATGTTTTGCCCGCCTCTTTCCCCGCCTCTATATATCCACCTATGTTTACCTGCCTCTGTTTACCCGCCTGTTTCACCACCTCTGATTCCCCACCTTTCATTCCCCGCCTCTCTTTCCCTGCCTCTATTTCCGCGCCTCTTTCTCTGCCTCGCTTTCCCCACATCTCTTTTCCTCCCCCTGATTCCCCGCCTCTGATTCCCCAAATCTGATTCCCTGCCTCTGATTCCCCGCCTCTGATTCCCTGCCTCAGATTCCCTGCCTCAGATTCCCTGCCTCAAATTCCCTGCCTCTGATTCCCAGCCTCTGATTCCCCGCCTCTTATTCCCCGCCTCTGATTCCCCGCCTCTGATTTCCCACCTCTGATTCCCTGCCTCAGATTCCCCGGCTCTGATTCCCTGCATCAGATTCCCTGCCTCAGATTCCCTGCCTGCGATTCCCCGCCTCTGATTCCCTGCCTCTTATTCCCCGCCTCTGATTCCCTGCCTCTGATTCCCTGCCTCTGATACCCTGCCTCTCTTTGCCTGCCTCTATTTCGGTGCCTCTTTCTCTGCATCTAGTTTCCCACATCTCATTTGCCCCCTCTGATAACCCGCCTCTGATTCCATGCCTCTGATTCCCTGCCTCTGATTCCCCGCCTCTGATTCCCCGCCTCTGATTCCCCGCCTCAGATTCCCCGGCTCTGATTCCCTGCCTGAGATTCCCTGAATCAGATACCCCGCCTCAGATTCCCCGCCTCAGATTCCCCGCCTCAGATTCCCCGCCTCAGATTCCCCGCCTCAGATTCCCCGCCTCAGATTTCCCGCCTCAGATTCCCCGCCTCAGATTCCCCGCCTCAGATTCCCTGCCTCAGATTCCCCGCCTCAGATTCCCCGCCTCAGATTCCCCGCCTCAGATTCCCCGCCTCAGATTCCCCGCCTCAGATTCCCTGCCTCAGATTCCCTGCCTTTGATTGCCTGCCTCTGATTCCCTGCCTCTGATTCCCTGCCTCTGATACCCTGCCTCTCTTTGCCTGCCTCTATTTCGGTGCCTCTTTCTCTGCATCTAGTTTCCCACATCTAATTTGCCCCCTCTGATAACCCACCTCTGATTCCCTGCCTCTGATTCCCCACCTCTGATTCCCTGCCTCTGATTCCCCGTCTCTGATTCCCTGCCTCAGATTCACTGCCTCAGATTCCCTGCCTCAGATTCCCTGCCTCTTATTCCCCGCCTCTGATTCCCCGCCGCTGATTCCCCGCCTCTGATTCCCTGCCTCTATTTCCCCGCCTCTGATTCCCCGCCTCTGATTCCCCGCCTCAGATTTCCCGGCACTGATTCCCTGCCTGAGATTCCCTGCCTGAGATTCCCCGCCTCAGATTCCCTGCCTCAGATTCCCCGCCTCAGATTCCCCGCCTCAGATTCCCCGCCTCAGATTCCCCATCTCAGATTCCCCGCCTCAGATTCCCCGCCTCAGATTCACCGCCTCAGATTCCCTGCCTCAGATTCCCTGCCTCTGATTGCCTTCCTCTGATTCCCTGCCTCTGATTCCCTGCCTCTGATACCCTGCCTCTGATTCCCTGCCTCTGATTCCCTGCCTCTAATTCCCTGCCTCTGATTCCGCACCTCTGATTCCACGCCTCTCTTTCCGTGTCTCTGATTCCCCGCCTCTGATTCCCTGCCTCTGATACCCTGCCTCTCTTTGCCTGCCTCTATTTCCGTGCCTCTTGCTCTGCATCTAGTTTCCCACATCTCATTTGCCCCCTCTGATAACCCGCCTCTGATTCCATGCCTCTGATTCCCCGCCTCTGATTCCCCGCCTCTGATTCCCCGCCTCTGATTCCCTGCCTCAGATTCCCTGCCACAGATTCCTTGCCTCAGATTCCCTGCCTCTGATTCCCCGCCTCTGATTCCCCGCCTCTGATTCCCCGCCTCTGATTCCCTGCCTCTGTTTCCCCGCCTCTGATTCCCCGCGTCTGATTCCCCGCCTCAGATTCCCCGGCTCTGATTCCCTGTGTGAGATTCCCCGCCTCAGATTCCCCGCCTCAGATTCCCCGCCTCAGATTCCCTGCCTCAGATTCCCCGCCTCAGATTCCCCGCCTCAGATTCCCCGCCTCAGATTCCCCGCCTCAGATTCCCTGCCTCAGATTCCCTGCCTCAGATTCCCTGCCTCAGATTCCCTTCATCTGATTCCCTTCATCTGATTCCCTGCCTCTGATTCCCTGCCTCTGATTCCCCAACTCTGATTCCCCGCCTCAGATTCCCTGCCTCTGATTCCCTGCCTCAGATTCCCTGCCTCAGATTCCCTGCCTCAGATTCCCTGCCTCTGATTGCCTGCCTCTGATTCCCTGCCTCTGATTCCCTGCCTCTGATTCCCTGCCTCAGATACGCCGACTCAGATTTACCACCTCAGATTCCCCGCCTCAGATTCCCTGCCTCAGATTCCCTGCCTCAGATTCCCTGCCTCAGATTCCCTGCCTCATATTCCCCGCCTCCGATTCCCCGCCTCTGATTCCCCGCCTCTGATTCCCAGCCACTGATTCCCCGCCTCTGATTCCACGCCTCTGATTCCCCGCCTCTGATTCCCCGCCTCTGATTCCACGCCTCTGATTCCCCGCATCTGATTCCAGGCCTCTTATTCCCCGCCTCTGATTCCCCACCTCTGATTGCCTGCCACTGAGTGCCCGCCTCTGATTCCCCGCCTCTGATTCCCCGCCTCTGATTCCCCACCTCTGTCTGTATGCCTCTCTTTTGCCTCCACTTTTTCCCCTACACTCTTTCCGCGCCTCTCTTTCCCTCCCTCAATTTCAACAACTCTGTTTGATCTGTTCTGTGTACCTCATTTTAAACACACAAGTTCCAACCACTATGTTTCACCCATCACTTTCCCCGCCTCTATTTTTCCGCCTATGTTTACCCGCCTCTGTTTATTCACCTGTTTCACTGCCTCTGATTCCCCGCCTCTGATTCCCCACCTAAGTCTCGACGCCTCTCTTTCGCCTCCACTCTTTCCCCTCCACTCTTTCCGTGCCTGTCTTTCCCTCCCTCAATTTCAACAACACTGTTTGATCTGTTTTGTGTACCTCATTTTAAACACACAAGTTCCAACCACTATGTTTTGCCCGCCTCTTTCCCCGCCTCTATTTATCCATCTATGTTTACCTGCCTCTGTTTACCCGCCTGTTTCCCCGCCTCTGATTCCCCACCTTTCATTCCCCGCCTCTCTTTCCCTGCCTCTATTTCCGCGCCTCTTTCTCTGCCTCTCTTTCCCCACATCTCTTTTCCTCCCGCTGATTCCCCGCCTCTGATTCCCCGCCTCTGATTCCCTGCCTCTGATTCCCCGCCTCTGATTCCCCGCCTCGGATTCCCCGCCTCTGATTCCCCGCCTCTGATTCCCTGCCTCAGATTCCCAGGCTCTGATTCCCTGCATCAGATTCCCTGCCTCAGATTCCCTGCCTCTGATTCCCCGCCTCTGATTCCCTGCCTCTGATTCCCCGCCTCTTATTCCCTGCCTCAGATTCTCTGTCTCAGATTCCCTGCCTCAGATTCCCTGCCTCTGATTCCCCGCCTTTGATTCCCCGCCTCTTTTTCCCCGCCTCTGATTCCCCGCCTCTGATTCCCCACCTCTGATTCCCTGCCTCTGTTTCCCCGCCTCTGATTCCCCGCCTCTGATTCCCCGCCTCAGATTCCCCAGCTCTGATTCCCTGCCTGAGATTCGCTGCCTCAGATACCCCACCTCAGATTCCCCGCCTCAGATTCCCCGCCTCAGATTCCCCGCCTCAGATTCCCCGCCTCAGATTCCCCGCCTCAGATTCCCCGCCTCAGATTCCCCGCCTCAGATTCCCCGCCTCACATTCCCCGCCTCAGATTCCCTGCCTCAGATTCCCTGCATCTGATTTCCTGCCTCTGATTCCCTGCCTCTGATTCCCTGCCTCTGATTCCCTGCCTCTGATTCCCTGCCTCTGATTCCCTGCCTCTGATTCCCTGCCTCTGATTCCGCGCCTCTGATTCCACGCCTCTCTTTCCGTATCTCTGATTCCCCGCCTCTGATTCCCTGCATCTGATACCCTGCCTCTCTTTGCCTGCCTCTATTTCGGTGCCTCTTTCTCTGCATCTAGTTTCCCACATCTCATTTGCCCACTCTGATAACCCGCCTCTGATTCCATGCCTCTGATTCCCTGCCTCTGATTCCCCTCCTCTGAATCCCTGCCTTTGATTCCCCGCCTCTGATTCCCTGCCTCAGATTCCCTGCCTCAGATTCCCTGCCTCAGATTCCCTGCCTCCGATTCCCTGCCTCTGTTTCCCCGCCTCTGATTCCCCGCCTCTTATTCCCCGCCTCTGATTCCCCGCCTCTGATTCCCCGCCTCTGATTCCCTGCCTCTGATACCCTGCATCTCTTTGCCTGCCTCTATTTCCGTGCCTCTTTCTCTGCATCTAGTTTCCCAAATCTCATTTGCCCCCTCTGATAACCCGCCTCTGATTCCATGCCTCTGATTCACTGCCTCAGATTCCCTGCCTCAGATACCCCGACTCAGATTTACCGCCTCAGATTCCCCGCCTCAGATTCCCTGTCTCAGATTTCCTGCCTCAGATTCCCTGCCTCAGATTCCCTGCCTCAGATTCCCTGCCTCCGATTCCCCGCCTCTGATTCCCCGCCTCTGATTCCCCGCCTCTGATTCCCTGCCTCTGATTCCCTGCCTCTGATTCCGCGCCTCTGATTCCACGCCTCTCTTTCCGTATCTCTGATTCCCCGCCTCTGATTCCCTGCCTCTGATTCCCTGCCACTGATTCCCTGCCTCTGATTCCCCGCCTCTGATTCCCCGCCTCTGATTCCCTGCCTCTGTTTCCCCGCCTCTGATTCCCCGCCTCTGATTCCCCGCCTCAGATTTCCCGGCTCTGATTCCCTGCCTGAGATTCCCTGCCTGAGATTCCCTGCCTCAGATTCCCTGCCTCAGATTCCCCGCCTCAGATTCCCTGCCTCAGATTCCCTGCCTCTGATTCCCCGCCTCTGATTCCCCGTGGCTTTTTCCAGGCCTCTGATTCCCCGCCTCTGATTCCCCGCCTCTGATTCCCTGCCTCTGTTTCCCCGCCTCTGATTCCCCGCCTCTGATTCCCTGCCTTAGATTCCCTGCCTCAGATTCCCTGCCTCTGAGTCCCCGCCTCAGATTCCCCGGCTCTGATTCCCTACCTGTGATTCCCTGCCTCAGATTTTCCGCCTCAGATTCCCCGCCTCAGATTCCCCGCCTCAGATTCCCCGCCTCAGATTCCCCGCCTCAGATTCCCCGCCTCAGATTCCCCGCCTCAGATTCCCTGCCTCTGATTGCCTGCCTCTGATTCCCTGCCTCTAATTCGCTGCCTCTAAATCCCTGCCTCTGATTCCCTGCCTCTGATTCCCTGCCTCTGATTCCGCGCCTCTGATTCCACACCTATCTTTCCGTGTCTCTGATTCCCCGCCTCTGAATCCCTGCCTCAGATTCCCCGCCTCTGATTCCCCGCCTCTGATTCGCCGCCTCTGATTCCCCGCCTCTGATTCGCCGCCTCTGATTCCCCGCCTCTGATTCCCCGCCTCTGATTCCCCACCTCTGATTCCCCGCCTCAGATACCCTGCCTCATATTCCCTGCCTCAGATTCCCTGCCTCAGATTCCCTGCCTCAGATTCCCCGCCTCTGTTTCCCCGCCTCTTATTCCCCGCCTCTGATTCCCCGCCTCTGATTCCCCGCCTCTGATTTCCTGCCTCGGTTTCCCCGCCTCTGATTCCCCACCTCTGATTCCCTGCCTCAGATTTCCCGGCTCTGATTCCCTACCTGAGATTCCCTGCCTGAGATTCCCCGCCTCAGATTCCCTGCCTCAGATTCCCCGCCTCAGATTCCCCGCCTCAGATTCCCCGCCTCAGATTCCCCGTCTCAGATTCCCCGCCTAAGATTCCCCGCCTGATTCCCTGCCTCTGATTCCCTGCCTCTGATTCCCTGCCTCTGATTCCGCACCTCTGATTCCACGCATCTCTTTCCGTGTCTCTGATTCCCCGCCTCTGATTCCCTGCCTCTGATACCCTGCCTCTATTTGCCTGCCTCTATTTCCGTACCTCTTTCTCTGCATCTAGTTTCCCACATCTCATTTGCCCCCTCTGATAACCCGCCTCTGATTCCATGCCTCTGATTCCCCGCCTCTGATTCCCTGACTCAGATTCCCCGCCTCAGATTCCCCGCCTCAGATTCCCCGCCTCAGATTCCCTGCCTCAGATTCCCTGCCTCAGATTCCCTGCCTCAGATTCCCTGCCTCAGTTTCCCTTCATCTGATTCCCTTCATCTGATTCCCTGCCTCTGATTCCCTGCCTCTGATTCCCTGCCTCTGATTCCCCGCCTCTGATTCCCCGCCTCAGATTCCCTGCCTCAGATTCCCTGCCTCAGATTCCCTGCCTCTGATTATCTGCCTCAGATTCCCTGCCTCAGATTCCCTGCCTCAGATTCCCTGCCTCTGATTGCCTGCCTCTGATTCCCTGCCTCTGATTCCCTGCCTCTGATTCCCTGCCTCTGATTCCCTGCCTCTGATTGCCTGCCTCAGATTCCCTGCCTCAGTTTCCCTTCATCTGATTCCCTTCATCTGATTCCCTGCCTCTGATTCCCTGCCTCTGATTCCCTGCCTCTGATTCCCCGCCTCTGATTCCCCGCCTCAGATTCCCTGCCTCAGATTCCCTGCCTCAGATTCCCTGCCTCTGATTATCTGCCTCAGATTCCCTGCCTCAGATTCCCTGCCTCAGATTCCCTGCCTCTGATTGCCTGCCTCTGATTCCCTGCCTCTGATTCCCTGCCTCTGATTGCCTGCCTCTGATTCCCTGCCTCTGATACCGCACCTCTGATTCCATGCCTCTCTTTCCTTGTCTCTGATTCCCCGCCTCTGATTCCCTGCCTCTGATACCCTGCCTCTCTTTGCCTGCCTCTATTTCCGTGCCTCTTTCTCTGCATCTAGTTTCCCACATCTCATTTGCCCCCTCTGATTACCCGCCTCTGATTCCATGCCTCTGATTCACTGCCTCAGATTCCCTGCCTCAGATACCCCGACTCAGATTTACCGCATCAGATTCCCCGCCTCAGATTCCCTGCCTCAGATTCACTGCCTCCGATTCCCCGCCTCTGATTCCCCGCCTCTGATTCCCCGCCTCTGATTCCCAGCCTCTGAATCCCCGCCTCTGAATCCCCGCCTCTGATTCCCCGCCTCTGTTTCCCCGCTTCTGATTCCCCGCCTCTCATTCCCCACCTCTGATTCCCCGCCTCTGATTCCAGGCCTCTGATTCCCCACCTCTGATTCCCCACCTCTGATTGCCTGCCACTGATTGCCCACCTCTGATTCCCCGCCTCTGATTCCCCGCCTCTGATTCCCCACCTCTGTCTGTATGCCTCTCTTTCGCCTCCACTCTTTCCCCTCCACTCTTTCCGCGCCTCTCTTACCCTCCCTCAATTTCAACAACACTGTTTGATCTGTTTTGTGTACCTCATTTTAAACACACAAGTTCCAACCACTATGTTTTGCCCGCCTCTTTCCCCGCCTCTATATATCCACCTATGTTTACCTGCCTCTGTTTACCCGCCTGTTTCACCACCTCTGATTCCCCACCTTTCATTCCCCGCCTCTCTTTCCCTGCCTCTATTTCCGCGCCTCTTTCTCTGCCTCGCTTTCCCCACATCTCTTTTCCTCCCCCTGATTCCCCGCCTCTGATTCCCCACCTCTGATTCCCTGCCTCTGATTCCCCGCCTCTGATTCCCTGCCTCAGATTCCCTGCCTCAGATTCCCTGCCTCAGATTCCCTGCCTCTGATTCCCCGCCTCTGATTCCCCGCCTCTTATTCCCCGCCTCTGATTCCCCGCCTCTGATTCCCCACCTCTGATTCCCTGCCTCAGATTCCCCGGCTCTGATTCCCTGCATCAGATTCCCTGCCTCAGATTTCCTGCCTCCGATTCCCCGCCTCTGATTCCCTGCCTCTTATTCCCCGCCTCTGATTCCCTGCCTCTGATTCCCTGCCTCTGATACCCTGCCTCTCTTTGCCTGCCTCTATTTCGGTGCCTCTTTCTCTGCATCTAGTTTCCCACATCTCATTTGCCCCCTCTGATAACCCGCCTCTGATTCCATGCCTCTGATTCCCTGCCTCTGATTCCCCGCCTCTGATTCCCCGCCTCTGATTCCCCGCCTCAGATTCCCCGGCTCTGATTCCCTGCCTGAGATTCCCTGAATCAGATACCCCGCCTCAGATTCCCCGCCTCAGATTCCCCGCCTCAGATTCCACGCCTCAGATTCCCCGCCTCAGATTCCCCGCCTCAGATTTCCCGCCTCAGATTCCCCGCCTCAGATTCCCCGCCTCAGATTCCCCGCCTCAGATTCCCCGCCTCAGATTCCCCGCCTCAGATTCCCCGCCTCAGATTCCCCGCCTCAGATTCCCTGCCTCAGATTCCCTGCCTTTGATTGCCTGCCTCTGATTCCCTGCCTCTGATTCCCTGCCTCTGATACCCTGCCTCTCTTTGCCTGCCACTATTTCGGTGCCTCTTTCTCTGCATCTAGTTTCCCACATCTAATTTGCCCCCTCTGATAACCCGCCTCTGATTCCATGCCTCTGATTCCCTGCCTCTGATTCCCCACCTCTGATTCCCTGCCTCTGATTCCCCGTCTCTGATTCGCTGCCTCAGATTCCCTGCCTCAGATTAACTGCCTCAGATTCCCTGCCTCAGATTCCCTGCCTCTTATTCCCCGCCTCTGATTCCCCGCCGCTGATTCCCCGCCTCTGATTCCCTGCCTCTATTTCCCCGCCTCTGATTCCCCGCCTCTGATTCCCCGCCTCAGATTTCCCGGCTCTGATTCCCTGCCTGAGATTCCCTGCCTGAGATTCCCCGCCTCAGATTCCCTGCCTCAGATTCCCCGCCTCAGATTCCCCGCCTCAGATTCCCCGCCTCAGATTCCCCATCTCAGATTCCCCGCCTCAGATTCCCCGCCTCAGATTCCCCGCCTCAGATTCCCTGCCTCAGATTCCCTGCCTCTGATTGCCTTCCTCTGATTCCCTGCCTCTGATTCCCTGCCTATGATACCCTGCCTCTGATTCCCTGCCTCTGATTCCCTGCCTCTAATTCCCTGCCTCTGATTCCGCACCTCTGATTCCACGCCTCTCTTTCCGTGTCTCTGATTCCCCGCCTCTGATTCCCTGCCTCTGATACCCTGCCTCTCTTTGCCTGCCTCTATTTCCGTGCCTCTTGCTCTGCATCTAGTTTCCCACATCTCATTTGCCCCCTCTGATAACCCGCCTCTGATTCCATGCCTCTGATTCCCCGCCTCTGATTCCCCGCCTCTGATTCCCCGCCTCTGATTCCCTGCCTCAGATTCCCTGCCTCAGATTCCTTGCCTCAGATTCCCTGCCTCTGATTCCCCGCCTCTGATTCCCCGCCTCTGATTCCCTGCCTCTGTTTCCCCGCCTCTGATTCCCCGCGTCTGATTCCCCGCCTCAGATTCCCCGGCTCTGATTCCCTGTGTGAGATTCCCCGCCTCAGATTCCCCGCCTCAGATTCCCCGCCTCAGATTCCCTGCCTCAGATTCCCCGCCTCAGATTCCCCGCCTCAGATTCCCCGCCTCAGATTCCCCGCCTCAGATTCCCCGCCTCAGATTCCCTGCCTCAGATTCCCTGCCTCAGATTCCCTTCATCAGATTCCCTTCATCTGATTCCCTGCCTCTGATTCCCTGCCTCTGATTCCCCACCTCTGATTCCCCGCCTCAGATTCCCTGCCTCAGATTCCCTGCCTCAGATTCCCTGCCTCTGATTGCCTGCCTCTGATTCCCTGCCTCTGATTCCCTGCCTCTGATTCCCTGCCTCAGATACCCCGACTCAGATTTACCACCTCAGATTCCCCGCCTCAGATTCCCTGCCTCAGATTCCCTGCCTCAGATTCCCTGCCTCAGATTCCCTGCCTCATATTCCCCGCCTCCGATTCCCCGCCTCTGATTCCCCGCCTCTGATTCCCAGCCACTGATTCCCCGCCTCTGATTCCACGCCTCTGATTCCCCGCCTCTGATTCCCCGCCTCTGATTCCACGCCTCTGATTCCCCGCATCTGATTCCAGGCCTCTTATTCCCCGCCTCTGATTCCCCACCTCTGATTGCCTGCCACTGAGTGCCCGCCTCTGATTC
The DNA here is from genome assembly GCF_036971445.1 of Narcine bancroftii. NCBI lineage: Eukaryota > Metazoa > Chordata > Chondrichthyes > Torpediniformes > Narcinidae > Narcine > Narcine bancroftii. Next base: position 189,405 of record NW_027211874.1, on the reverse strand, counting down.
CCCGCCTCTGATTCCCCGCCTCTGATTCCCCACCTCTGATTCCCTGCCTTAGATTCCCTGCCTCAGATTCCCTGCCTCTGAGTCCCCGCCTCAGATTCCCCGGCTCTGATTCCCTACCTGTGATTCCCTGCCTCAGATTTTCTGCCTCAGATTCCCCGCCTCAGATTCCCCGCCTCAGAATCCCCGCCTCAGATTCCCCGCCTCAGATTCCCCGCCTCAGATTCCCCGCCTCAGATTCCCTGCCTCTGATTGCCTGCCTCTGATTCCCTGCCTCTAATTCGCTGCCTCTAAATCCCTGCCTCTGATTCCCTGCCTCTGATTCCCTGCCTCTGATTCCGCGCCTCTGATTCCACACCTATCTTTCCGTGTCTCTGATTCCCCGCCTCTGAATCCCTGCCTCAGATTCCCCGCCTCTGATTCCCCGCCTCTGATTCGCCGCCTCTGATTCCCCGCCTCTGATTCGCCGCCTCTGATTACCCGCCTCTGATTCCCCTCCTCTGATTCCCCACCTCTGATTCCCCGCCTCAGATACCCTGCCTCATATTCCCTGCCTCAGATTCCCTGCCTCAGATTCCCTGCCTCAGATTCCCCGCCTCTGTTTCCCCGCCTCTTATTCCCCGCCTCTGATTCCCCGCCTCTGATTCCCCGCCTCTGATTTCCTGCCTCGGTTTCCCCGCCTCTGATTCCCCACCTCTGATTCCCTGCCTCAGATTTCCCGGCTCTGATTCCCTACCTGAGATTCCCTGCCTGAGATTCCCCGCCTCAGATTCCCTGCCTCAGATTCCCCGCCTCAGATTCCCCGCCTCAGATTTCCCGCCTCAGATTCCCCGTCTCAGATTCCCCGCCTAAGATTCCCCGCCTGATTCCCTGCCTCTGATTCCCTGCCTCTGATTCCCTGCCTCTGATTCCGCACCTCTGATTCCACGCATCTCTTTCCGTGTCTCTGATTCCCCGCCTCTGATTCCCTGCCTCTGCTACCCTGCCTCTATTTGCCTGCCTCTATTTCCGTACCTCTTTCTCTGCATCTAGTTTCCCACATCTCATTTGCCCCCTCTGATAACCCGCCTCTGATTCCATGCCTCTGATTCCCCGCCTCTGATTCCCTGACTCAGATTCCCCGCCTCAGATTCCCCGCCTCAGATTCCCCGCCTCAGATTCCCTGCCTCAGATTCCCTGCCTCAGATTCCCTGCCTCAGTTTCCCTTCATCTGATTCCCTTCATCTGATTCCCTGCCTCTGATTCCCTGCCTCTGATTCCCTGCCTCTGATTCCCCGCCTCTCATTCCCCGCCTCAGATTCCCTGCCTCAGATTCCCTGCCTCAGATTCCCTGCCTCTGATTATCTGCCTCAGATTCCCTGCCTCAGATTCCCTGCCTCAGATTCCCTGCCTCTGATTGCCTGCCTCTGATTCCCTGCCTCTGATTCCCTGCCTCTCATTCCCTGCCTCTGATTCCCTGCCTCTGATTGCCTGCCTCAGATTCCCTGCCTCAGTTTCCCTTCATCTGATTCCCTTCATCTGATTCCCTGCCTCTGATTCCCTGCCTCTGATTCCCTGCCTCTGATTCCCCGCCTCTGATTCCCCGCCTCAGATTCCCTGCCTCAGATTCCCTGCCTCAGATTCCCTGCCTCTGATTATCTGCCTCAGATTCCCTGCCTCAGATTCCCTGCCTCAGATTCCCTGCCTCTGATTGCCTGCCTCTGATTCCCTGCCTCTGATTCCCTGCCTCTGATTGCCTGCCTCTGATTCCCTGCCTCTGATACCGCACCTCTGATTCCATGCCTCTCTTTCCTTGTCTCTGATTCCCCGCCTCTGATTCCCTGCCTCTGATACCCTGCCTCTCTTTGCCTGCCTCTATTTCCGTGCCTCTTTCTCTGCATCTAGTTTCCCACATCTCATTTGCCCCCTCTGATTACCCGCCTCTGATTCCATGCCTCTGATTCACTGCCTCAGATTCCCTGCCTCAGATACCCCGACTCAGATTTACCGCATCAGATTCCCCGCCTCAGATTCCCTGCCTCAGATTCACTGCCTCCGATTCCCCGCCTCTGATTCCCCGCCTCTGATTCCCCGCCTCTGATTCCCAGCCTCTGAATCCCCGCCTCTGAATCCCCGCCTCTGATTCCCCGCCTCTGTTTCCCCGCTTCTGATTCCCCGCCTCTCATTCCCCACCTCTGATTCCACGCCTCTGATTCCCCGCCTCTGATTCCAGGCCTCTGATTCCCCACCTCTGATTCCCCACCTCTGATTGCCTGCCACTGATTGCCCGCCTCTGATTCCCCGCCTCTGATTCCCCGCCTCTGATTCCCCACCTCTGTCTGTATGCCTCTCTTTCGCCTCCACTCTTTCCCCTCCACTCTTTCCGCGCCTCTCTTTCCCTCCCTCAATTTCAACAACACTGTTTGATCTGTTTTGTGTACCTCATTTTAAACACACAAGTTCCAACCACTATGTTTTGCCCGCCTCTTTCCCCGCCTCTATATATCCACCTATGTTTACCTGCCTCTGTTTACCCGCCTGTTTCACCACCTCTGATTCCCCACCTTTCATTCCCCGCCTCTCTTTCCCTGCCTCTATTTCCGCGCCTCTTTCTCTGCCTCGCTTTCCCCACATCTCATTTCCTCCCCCTGATTCCCCGCCTCTGATTCCCCACCTCTGATTCCCTGCCTCTGATTCCCCGCCTCTGATTCCCTGCCTCAGATTCCCTGCCTCAGATTCCCTGCCTCAGATTCCCTGCCTCTGATTCCCCGCCTCTGATTCCCCGCCTCTTATTCCCCGCCTCTGATTCCCCGCCTCTGATTCCCCACCTCTGATTCCCTGCCTCAGATTCCCCGGCTCTGATTCCCTGCATCAGATTCCCTGCCTCAGATTCCCTGCCTCCGATTCCCCGCCTCTGATTCCCTGCCTCTTATTCCCCGCCTCTGATTCCCTGCCTCTGATTCCCTGCCTCTGATACCCTGCCTCTCTTTGCCTGCCTCTATTTCGGTGCCTCTTTCTCTGCATCTAGTTTCCCACATCTCATTTGCCCCCTCTGATAACCCGCCTCTGATTCCATGCCTCTGATTCCCTGCCTCTGATTCCCCGCCTCTGATTCCCCGCCTCTGATTCCCCGCCTCAGATTCCCCGGCTCTGATTCCCTGCCTGAGATTCCCTGAATCAGATACCCCGCCTCAGATTCCCCGCCTCAGATTCCCCGCCTCAGATTCCCCGCCTCAGATTCCCCGCCTCAGATTCCCCGCCTCAGATTCCCCGCCTCAGATTTCCCGCCTCAGATTCCCCGCCTCAGATTCCCCGCCTCAGATTCCCCGCCTCAGATTCCCCGCCTCAGATTCCCCGCCTCAGATTCCCCGCCTCAGATTCCCCGCCTCAGATTCCCCGCCTCAGATTCCCTGCCTCAGATTCCCTGCCTTTGATTGCCTGCCTCTGATTCCCTGCCTCTGATTCCCTGCCTCTGATACCCTGCCTCTCTTTGCCTGCCACTATTTCGGTGCCTCTTTCTCTGCATCTAGTTTCCCACAGCTAATTTGCCCCCTCTGATAACCCGCCTCTGATTCCATGCCTCTGATTCCCTGCCTCTGATTCCCCACCTCTGATTCCCTGCCTCTGATTCCCCGTCTCTGATTCCCTGCCTCAGATTCCCTGCCTCAGATTCACTGCCTCAGATTCCCTGCCTCAGATTCCCTGCCTCTTATTCCCCGCCTCTGATTCCCCGCCTCTGATTCCCCGCCTCAGATTTCCCGGCTCTGATTCCCTGCCTGAGATTCCCTGCCTGAGATTCCCCGCCTCAGATTCCCTGCCTCAGATTCCCCGCCTCAGATTCCCCGCCTCAGATTCCCCGCCTCAGATTCCCCATCTCAGATCCCCCGCCTCAGATTCCCCGCCTCAGATTCCCCGCCTCAGATTCCCTGCCTCAGATTCCCTGCCTCTGATTGCCTTCCTCTGATTCCCTGCCTCTGATTCCCTGCCTATGATACCCTGCCTCTGATTCCCTGCCTCTGATTCCCTGCCTCTAATTCCCTGCCTCTGATTCCGCACCTCTGATTCCACGCCTCTCTTTCCGTGTCTCTGATTCCCCGCCTCTGATTCCCTGCCTCTGATACCCTGCCTCTCTTTGCCTGCCTCTATTTCCGTGCCTCTTGCTCTGCATCTAGTTTCCCACATCTCATTTGCCCCCTCTGATAACCCGCCTCTGATTCCATGCCTCTGATTCCCCGCCTCTGATTCCCCGCCTCTGATTCCCCGCCTCTGATTCCCTGCCTCAGATTCCCTGCCTCAGATTCCTTGCCTCAGATTCCCTGCCTCTGATTCCCCGCCTCTGATTCCCCGCCTCTGATTCCCCGCCTCTGATTCCCTGCCTCTGTTTCCCCGCCTCTGATTCCCCGCGTCTGATTCCCCGCCTCAGATTCCCCGGCTCTGATTCCCTGTGTGAGATTCCCCGCCTCAGATTCCCCGCCTCAGATTCCCCGCCTCAGATTCCCTGCCTCAGATTCCCCGCCTCAGATTCCCCGCCTCAGATTCCCCGCCTCAGATTCCCCGCCTCAGATTCCCTGCCTCAGATTCCCTGCCTCAGATTCCCTGCCTCAGATTCCCTTCATCTGATTCCCTTCATCTGATTCCCTGCCTCTGATTCCCTGCCTCTGATTCCCCACCTCTGATTCCCCGCCTCAGATTCCCTGACTCAGATTCCCTGCCTCAGATTCCCTGCCTCTGATTGCCTGCCTCTGATTCCCTGCCTCTGATTCCCTGCCTCTGATTCCCTGCCTCAGATACCCCGACTCAGATTTACCACCTCAGATTCCCCGCCTCAGTTTCCCTGCCTCAGATTCCCTGCCTCAGATTCCCTGCCTCAGATTCCCTGCCTCATATTCCCCGCCTCCGATTCCCCGCCTCTGATTCCCCGCCTCTGATTCCCAGCCACTGATTCCCCGCCTCTGATTCCACGCCTCTGATTCCCCGCCTCTGATTCCCCGCCTCTGATTCCACGCCTCTGATTCCCCGCATCTGATTCCAGGCCTCTTATTCCCCGCCTCTGATTCCCCACCTCTGATTGCCTGCCACTGAGTGCCCGCCTCTGATTCCCCGCCTCTGATTCCCCGCCTCTGATTCCCCACCTCTGTCTGTATGCCTCTCTTTTGCCTCCACTTTTTCCCCTACACTCTTTCCGCGCCTCTCTTTCCCTCCCTCAATTTCAACAACTCTGTTTGATCTGTTCTGTGTACCTCATTTTCAACACACAAGTTCCAACCACTATGTTTCACCCATCACTTTCCCCGCCTCTATTTTTCCGCCTATGTTTACCCGCCTCTGTTTACCCACCTGTTTCACCGCCTCTGATTACCCGCCTCTGATTCCCCACCTCTGTCTCGACGCCTCTCTTTTGCCGCCACTCTTTCCCCTCCACTCTTTCTGTGCCTGTCTTTCCCTCCCTCAATTTCAACAACACTGTTTGATCTGTTTTGTGTACATCATTTTAAACACACAACTTCCAACCACTATGTTTTGCCCGCCTCTTTCCCCGCCTCTATTTATCCACCTATGTTTACCTGCCTCTGTTTACCCGCCTGTTTCCCCGCCTCTGATTCCCCACCTTTCATTCCCCGCCTCTCTTTCCCTGCCTCTATTTCCGCGCCTCTTTCTCTGCCTCTCTTTCCCCACATCTCTTTTTCTCCAGCTGATTCCCCGCCTCTGATTCCCCGCCTCTGATTCCCTGCCTCTGATTCCCCGCCTCTGATTCCCTGCCTCAGATTCCCTGCCTCAGATTCCCTGCCTCAGATTCCCGGCCTCTGATTCCCCGCCTCTGAATCCCCGCCTCTTATTCCCCGCCTCTGATTCCCCACCTCTGATTCCCCGCCTCTGATTCCTCGGCTCTGATTCCCTGCCTCAGATTCCCCGGCTCTGATTCCCTGCATCAGATTCCCTGCCTCAGATTCCCTGCCTCTGATTCACCACCTCTGATTTCCTGCCTCTGATTCCCCGCCTCTGATTCCCTGCCTCAGATTCCCTGCCTCAGATTCCCTGCCTCAGATTCCCTGCCTCTGATTCCCCGCCTTTGATTCCCCGCCTCTTATTCCCCGCCTCTGATTCCCCGCCTCTGATTCCCCGCCTCTGAATCCCCGGCTCTGATTCCCTGCATCAGATTCCCTGCCTCAGATTCCCTGCCTCTGATTCCCCGCCTCTGATTCCCTGCCTCTGATTCCCCGCCTCTGATTCCCTGCCTCAGATTCCCTGCCTCAGATTCCCTGCCTCAGATTCCCTGCCTCTGATTCCCCGCCTTTGATTCCCCGCCTCTTATTCCCCGCCTCTGATTCCCCGCCTCTGATTCCCCACCTCTGATTCCCTGCCTCTGTTTCCCCGCCTCTGATTCCCCGCCTCTGATTCCCCGCCTCAGATTCCCCAGCTCTGATTCCCTGCCTGAGATTCCCTGCCTCAGATACCCCACCTCAGATTCCCCGCCTCAGATTCCCCGCCTCAGATTCCCCGCCTCAGATTCCCCGCCTCAGATTCCCCGCCTCAGATTCCCCGCCTCAGATTCCCCACCTCAGATTCCCCGCCTCAGATTCCCCGCCTCAGATTCCCCGCCTCAGATTCACCGCCTCAGATTCCCCGCCTCAGATTCCCCGCCTCAGATTCCCCGCCTCAGATTCCCCGCCTCAGATTCCCCGCCTCAGATTCCCTGCATCTGATTGCCTGCCTCTGATTCCCTGCCTCTGATTCCCTGCCTCTGATTCCCTGCCTCTGATTCCCTGCCTCTGATTCCCTGCCTCTGATTCCCTGCCTCTGATTCCGCGCCTCTGATTCCACGCCTCTCTTTCCGTATCTCTGATTCCCCGCCTCTGATTCCCTGCATCTGATACCCTGCCTCTCTTTGCCTGCCTCTATTTCGGTGCCTCTTTCTCTGCATCTAGTTTCCCACATCTCATTTGCCCACTCTGATAACCCGCCTCTGATTCCATGCCTCTGATTCCCCGCCTCTGATTCCCCGCCTCTGATTCCCTGCCTTTGATTCCCCGCCTCTGATTCCCTGCCTCAGATTCTCTGCCTCAGATTCCCTGCCTCAGATTCTCTGCCTCAGATTCCCTGCCTCTGATTCCCCGCCTCTGATTCCCCGCCTCTTATTCCCCGCCTCTGATTCCCCGCCTCTGATTCCCCGCCTCTGATTCCCTGCCTCTGTTTCCCCGCCTCTGATTCCCCGCCTCTGATTCCCTGCCTCTGTTTCCCCGCCTCTGATTCCCTGCCTCTGATACCCTGCCTCTCTTTGCCTGCCTCTATTTCCGTGCCTCTTTCTCTGCATCTAGTTTCCCACATCTCATTTGCCCCCTCTGATTACCCGCCTCTGATTCCATGCCTCTGATTCACTGCCTCAGATTCCCTGCCTCAGATACCCCGACTCAGATTTACCGCATCAAATTCCCCGCCTCAGATTCCCTGCCTCAGATTCACTGCCTCCGATTCCCCGCCTCTGATTCCCCGCCTCTGATTCCCCGCCTCTGATTCCCAGCCTCTGAATCCCCGCCTCTGAATCCCCGCCTCTGATTCCCCGCCTCTGTTTCCCCGCTTCTGATTCCCCGCCTCTCATTCCCCACCTCTGATTCCACGCCTCTGATTCCCCGCCTCTGATTCCAGGCCTCTGATTCCCCACCTCTGATTCCCCACCTCTGATTGCCTGCCACTGATTGCCCGCCTCTGAATCCCCGCCCCTGATTCCCCGCCTCTGATTCCCCACCTCTGTCTGTATGCCTCTCTTTCGCCTCCACTCTTTCCCCTCCACTCTTTCCGCGCCTCTCTTTCCCTCCCTCAATTTCAACAACACTGTTTGATCTGTTTTGTGTACCTCATTTTAAACACACAAGTTCCAACCACTATGTTTTGCCCGCCTCTTTCCCCGCCTCTATATATCCACCTATGTTTACCTGCCTCTGTTTACCCGCCTGTTTCACCACCTCTGATTCCCCACCTTTCATTCCCCGCCTCTCTTTCCCTGCCTCTATTTCCGCGCCTCTTTCTCTGCCTCGCTTTCCCCACATCTCTTTTCCTCCCCCTGATTCCCCGCCTCTGATTCCCCAAATCTGATTCCCTGCCTCTGATTCCCCGCCTCTGATTCCCTGCCTCAGATTCCCTGCCTCAGATTCCCTGCCTCAGATTCCCTGCCTCTGATTCCCCGCCTCTGATTCCCCGCCTCTTATTCCCCGCCTCTGATTCCCCGCCTCTGATTCCCCACCTCTGATTCCCTGCCTCAGATTCCCCGGCTCTGATTCCCTGCATCAGATTCCCTGCCTCAGATTCCCTGCCTCCGATTCCCCGCCTCTGATTCCCTGCCTCTTATTCCCCGCCTCTGATTCCCTGCCTCTGATTCCCTGCCTCTGATACCCTGCCTCTCTTTGCCTGCCTCTATTTCGGTGCCTCTTTCTCTGCATCTAGTTTCCCACATCTCATTTGCCCCCTCTGATAACCCGCCTCTGATTCCATGCCTCTGATTCCCTGCCTCTGATTCCCCGCCTCTGATTCCCCGCCTCTGATTCCCCGCCTCTGATTCCCCGCCTCAGATTCCCCGGCTCTGATTCCCCGCCTCAGATTCCCCATCTCAGATTCCCCGCCTCAGATTCCCCGCCTCAGATTCCCCGCCTCAGATTCCCTGCCTCAGATTCCCTGCCTCTGATTGCCTTCCTCTGATTCCCTGCCTCTAATTCCCTGCCTCTGATTCCGCACCTCTGATTCCACGCCTCTCTTTCCGTGTCTCTGATTCCCCGCCTTTGATTCCCTGCCTCTGATACCCTGCCTCTCTTTGCCTGCCTCTATTTCCGTGCCTCTTGCTCTGCATCTAGTTTCCCACATCTCATTTGCCCCCTCTGATAACCCGCCTCTGATTCCATGCCTCTGATTCCCCGCCTCTGATTCCCTGCCTCAGATTCCCTGCCTCAGATTCCTTGCCTCAGATTCCCTGCCTCTGATTCCCCGCCTCTGATTCCCCGCCTCTGATTCCCCGCCTCTGATTCCCTGCCTCTGTTTCCCCGCCTCTGATTCCCCGCGTCTGATTCCCCGCCTCAGATTCCCCGGCTCTGATTCCCTGTGTGAGATTCCCCGCCTCAGATTCCCCGCCTCAGATTCCCCGCCTCAGATTCCCTGCCTCAGATTCCCTGCCTCTGATTCCCCGCCTCTGATTCCCCGTGGCTTTTTCCAGGCCTCTGATTCCCCGCCTCTGATTCCCCGCCTCTGATTCCCTGCCTCTGTTTCCCCGCCTCTGATTCCCCGCCTCTGATTCCCTGCCTTAGATTCCCTGCCTCAGATTCCCTGCCTCTGAGTCCCCGCCTCAGATTCCCCGGCTCTGATTCCCTACCTGTGATTCCCTGCCTCAGATTTTCCGCCTCAGATTCCCCGCCTCAGATTCCCCGCCTCAGATTCCCCGCCTCAGATTCCCCGCCTCAGATTCCCCGCCTCAGATTCCCCGCCTCAGATTCCCTGCCTCTGATTGCCTGCCTCTGATTCCCTGCCTCTAATTCGCTGCCTCTAAATCCCTGCCTCTGATTCCCTGCCTCTGATTCCCTGCCTCTGATTCCGCGCCTCTGATTCCACACCTATCTTTCCGTGTCTCTGATTCCCCGCCTCTGAATCCCTGCCTCAGATTCCCCGCCTCTGATTCCCCGCCTCTGATTCGCCGCCTCTGATTCCCCGCCTCTGATTCGCCGCCTCTGATTCCCCGCCTCTGATTCCCCGCCTCTGATTCCCCACCTCTGATTCCCCGCCTCAGATACCCTGCCTCATATTCCCTGCCTCAGATTCCCTGCCTCAGATTCCCTGCCTCAGATTCCCCGCCTCTGTTTCCCCGCCTCTTATTCCCCGCCTCTGATTCCCCGCCTCTGATTCCCCGCCTCTGATTTCCTGCCTCGGTTTCCCCGCCTCTGATTCCCCACCTCTGATTCCCTGCCTCAGATTTCCCGGCTCTGATTCCCTACCTGAGATTCCCTGCCTGAGATTCCCCGCCTCAGATTCCCTGCCTCAGATTCCCCGCCTCAGATTCCCCGCCTCAGATTCCCCGCCTCAGATTCCCCGTCTCAGATTCCCCGCCTAAGATTCCCCGCCTGATTCCCTGCCTCTGATTCCCTGCCTCTGATTCCCTGCCTCTGATTCCGCACCTCTGATTCCACGCATCTCTTTCCGTGTCTCTGATTCCCCGCCTCTGATTCCCTGCCTCTGATACCCTGCCTCTATTTGCCTGCCTCTATTTCCGTACCTCTTTCTCTGCATCTAGTTTCCCACATCTCATTTGCCCCCTCTGATAACCCGCCTCTGATTCCATGCCTCTGATTCCCCGCCTCTGATTCCCTGACTCAGATTCCCCGCCTCAGATTCCCCGCCTCAGATTCCCCGCCTCAGATTCCCTGCCTCAGATTCCCTGCCTCAGATTCCCTGCCTCAGTTTCCCTTCATCTGATTCCCTTCATCTGATTCCCTGCCTCTGATTCCCTGCCTCTGATTCCCTGCCTCTGATTCCCCGCCTCTGATTCCCCGCCTCAGATTCCCTGCCTCAGATTCCCTGCCTCAGATTCCCTGCCTCTGATTATCTGCCTCAGATTCCCTGCCTCAGATTCCCTGCCTCAGATTCCCTGCCTCTGATTGCCTGCCTCTGATTCCCTGCCTCTGATTCCCTGCCTCTGATTCCCTGCCTCTGATTCCCTGCCTCTGATTGCCTGCCTCAGATTCCCTGCCTCAGTTTCCCTTCATCTGATTCCCTTCATCTGATTCCCTGCCTCTGATTCCCTGCCTCTGATTCCCTGCCTCTGATTCCCCGCCTCTGATTCCCCGCCTCAGATTCCCTGCCTCAGATTCCCTGCCTCAGATTCCCTGCCTCTGATTATCTGCCTCAGATTCCCTGCCTCAGATTCCCTGCCTCAGATTCCCTGCCTCTGATTGCCTGCCTCTGATTCCCTGCCTCTGATTCCCTGCCTCTGATTGCCTGCCTCTGATTCCCTGCCTCTGATACCGCACCTCTGATTCCATGCCTCTCTTTCCTTGTCTCTGATTCCCCGCCTCTGATTCCCTGCCTCTGATACCCTGCCTCTCTTTGCCTGCCTCTATTTCCGTGCCTCTTTCTCTGCATCTAGTTTCCCACATCTCATTTGCCCCCTCTGATTACCCGCCTCTGATTCCATGCCTCTGATTCACTGCCTCAGATTCCCTGCCTCAGATACCCCGACTCAGATTTACCGCATCAGATTCCCCGCCTCAGATTCCCTGCCTCAGATTCACTGCCTCCGATTCCCCGCCTCTGATTCCCCGCCTCTGATTCCCCGCCTCTGATTCCCAGCCTCTGAATCCCCGCCTCTGAATCCCCGCCTCTGATTCCCCGCCTCTGTTTCCCCGCTTCTGATTCCCCGCCTCTCATTCCCCACCTCTGATTCCCCGCCTCTGATTCCAGGCCTCTGATTCCCCACCTCTGATTCCCCACCTCTGATTGCCTGCCACTGATTGCCCACCTCTGATTCCCCGCCTCTGATTCCCCGCCTCTGATTCCCCACCTCTGTCTGTATGCCTCTCTTTCGCCTCCACTCTTTCCCCTCCACTCTTTCCGCGCCTCTCTTTCCCTCCCTCAATTTCAACAACACTGTTTGATCTGTTTTGTGTACCTCATTTTAAACACACAAGTTCCAACCACTATGTTTTGCCCGCCTCTTTCCCCGCCTCTATATATCCACCTATGTTTACCTGCCTCTGTTTACCCGCCTGTTTCACCACCTCTGATTCCCCACCTTTCATTCCCCGCCTCTCTTTCCCTGCCTCTATTTCCGCGCCTCTTTCTCTGCCTCGCTTTCCCCACATCTCTTTTCCTCCCCCTGATTCCCCGCCTCTGATTCCCCACCTCTGATTCCCTGCCTCTGATTCCCCGCCTCTGATTCCCTGCCTCAGATTCCCTGCCTCAGATTCCCTGCCTCAGATTCCCTGCCTCTGATTCCCCGCCTCTGATTCCCCGCCTCTTATTCCCCGCCTCTGATTCCCCGCCTCTGATTCCCCACCTCTGATTCCCTGCCTCAGATTCCCCGGCTCTGATTCCCTGCATCAGATTCCCTGCCTCAGATTTCCTGCCTCCGATTCCCCGCCTCTGATTCCCTGCCTCTTATTCCCCGCCTCTGATTCCCTGCCTCTGATTCCCTGCCTCTGATACCCTGCCTCTCTTTGCCTGCCTCTATTTCGGTGCCTCTTTCTCTGCATCTAGTTTCCCACATCTCATTTGCCCCCTCTGATAACCCGCCTCTGATTCCATGCCTCTGATTCCCTGCCTCTGATTCCCCGCCTCTGATTCCCCGCCTCTGATTCCCCGCCTCAGATTCCCCGGCTCTGATTCCCTGCCTGAGATTCCCTGAATCAGATACCCCGCCTCAGATTCCCCGCCTCAGATTCCCCGCCTCAGATTCCCCGCCTCAGATTCCCCGCCTCAGATTCCCCGCCTCAGATTTCCCGCCTCAGATTCCCCGCCTCAGATTCCCCGCCTCAGATTCCCCGCCTCAGATTCCCCGCCTCAGATTCCCCGCCTCAGATTCCCCGCCTCAGATTCCCCGCCTCAGATTCCCTGCCTCAGATTCCCTGCCTTTGATTGCCTGCCTCTGATTCCCTGCCTCTGATTCCCTGCCTCTGATACCCTGCCTCTCTTTGCCTGCCACTATTTCGGTGCCTCTTTCTCTGCATCTAGTTTCCCACATCTAATTTGCCCCCTCTGATTCCCCGTCTCTGATTCCCTGCCTCAGATTCCCTGCCTCAGATTAACTGCCTCAGATTCCCTGCCTCAGATTCCCTGCCTCTTATTCCCCGCCTCTGATTCCCCGCCGCTGATTCCCCGCCTCTGATTCCCTGCCTCTATTTCCCCGCCTCTGATTCCCCGCCTCTGATTCCCCGCCTCAGATTTCCCGGCTCTGATTCCCTGCCTGAGATTCCCTGCCTGAGATTCCCCGCCTCAGATTCCCTTCCTCAGATTCCCCGCCTCAGATTCCCCGCCTCAGATTCCCCGCCTCAGATTCCCCATCTCAGATTCCCCGCCTCAGATTCCCCGCCTCAGATTCCCCGCCTCAGATTCCCTGCCTCAGATTCCCTGCCTCTGATTGCCTTCCTCTGATTCCCTGCCTCTGATTCCCTGCCTATGATACCCTGCCTCTGATTCCCTGCCTCTGATTCCCTGCCTCTAATTCCCTGCCTCTGATTCCGCACCTCTGATTCCACGCCTCTCTTTCCGTGTCTCTGATTCCCCGCCTCTGATTCCCTGCCTCTGATACCCTGCCTCTCTTTGCCTGCCTCTATTTCCGTGCCTCTTGCTCTGCATCTAGTTTCCCACATCTCATTTGCCCCCTCTGATAACCCGCCTCTGATTCCATGCCTCTGATTCCCCGCCTCTGATTCCCCGCCTCTGATTCCCCGCCTCTGATTCCCTGCCTCAGATTCCCTGCCTCAGATTCATTGCCTCAGATTCCCTGCCTCTGATTCCCCGCCTCAGATTCCCCGCCTCAGATTCCCCGCCTCAGATTCCCTGCCTCAGATTCCCTGCCTCAGATTCCCTGCCTCAGATTCCCTTCATCTGATTCCCTTCATCTGATTCCCTGCCTCTGATTCCCTGCCTCTGATTCCCCACCTCTGATTCCCCGCCTCAGATTCCCTGCCTCAGATTCCCTGCCTCAGATTCCCTGCCTCTGATTGCCTGCCTCTGATTCCCTGCCTCTGATTCCCTGCCTCTGATTCCCTGCCTCAGATACCCCGACTCAGATTTACCACCTCAGATTCCCCGCCTCAGATTCCCTGCCTCAGATTCCCTGCCTCAGATTCCCTGCCTCAGATTCCCTGCCTCATATTCCCCGCCTCCGATTCCCCGCCTCTGATTCCCCGCCTCTGATTCCCAGCCACTGATTCCCCGCCTCTGATTCCACGCCTCTGATTCCCCGCCTCTGATTCCCCGCCTCTGATTCCACGCCTCTGATTCCCCGCATCTGATTCCAGGCCTCTTATTCCCCGCCTCTGATTCCCCACCTCTGATTGCCTGCCACTGAGTGCCCGCCTCTGATTCCCCGCCTCTGATTCCCCGCCTCTGATTCCCCACCTCTGATTCCCTGCCTTAGATTCCCTGCCTCAGATTCCCTGCCTCTGAGTCCCCGCCTCAGATTCCCCGGCTCTGATTCCCTACCTGTGATTCCCTGCCTCAGATTTTCTGCCTCAGATTCCCCGCCTCAGATTCCCCGCCTCAGATTCCCCGCCTCAGATTCCCCGCCTCAGATTCCCCGCCTCAGATTCCCCGCCTCAGATTCCCTGCCTCTGATTGCCTGCCTCTGATTCCCTGCCTCTAATTCGCTGCCTCTAAATCCCTGCCTCTGATTCCCTGCCTCTGATTCCCTGCCTCTGATTCCGCGCCTCTGATTCCACACCTATCTTTCCGTGTCTCTGATTCCCCGCCTCTGATTCGCCGCCTCTGATTCCCCGCCTCTGATTCGCCGCCTCTGATTCCCCGCCTCTGATTCCCCGCCTCTGATTCCCCACCTCTGATTCCCCGCCTCAGATACCCTGCCTCATATTCCCTGCCTCAGATTCCCTGCCTCAGATTCCCCGCCTCTGTTTCCCCGCCTCTTATTCCCCGCCTCTGATTCCCCGCCTCTGATTCCCCGCCTCTGATTTCCTGCCTCGGTTTCCCCGCCTCTGATTCCCCACCTCTGATTCCCTGCCTCAGATTTCCCGGCTCTGATTCCCTACCTGAGATTCCCTGCCTGAGATTCCCCGCCTCAGATTCCCTGCCTCAGATTCCCCGCCTCAGATTCCCCGCCTCAGATTTCCCGCCTCAGATTCCCCGTCTCAGATTCCCCGCCTAAGATTCCCCGCCTGATTCCCTGCCTCTGATTCCCTGCCTCTGATTCCCTGCCTCTGATTCCGCACCTCTGATTCCACGCATCTCTTTCCGTGTCTCTGATTCCCCGCCTCTGATTCCCTGCCTCTGATACCCTGCCTCTATTTGCCTGCCTCTATTTCCGTACCTCTTTCTCTGCATCTAGTTTCCCACATCTCATTTGCCCCCTCTGATAACCCGCCTCTGATTCCATGCCTCTGATTCCCAGCCTCTGATTCCCTGACTCAGATTCCCCGCCTCAGATTCCCCGCCTCAGATTCCCCGCCTCAGATTCCCTGCCTCAGATTCCCTGCCTCAGATTCCCTGCCTCAGTTTCCCTTCATCTGATTCCCTTCATCTGATTCCCTGCCTCTGATTCCCTGCCTCTGATTCCCTGCCTCTGATTCCCCGCCTCTGATTCCCCGCCTCAGATTCCCTGCCTCAGATTCCCTGCCTCAGATTCCCTGCCTCTGATTATCTGCCTCAGATTCCCTGCCTCAGATTCCCTGCCTCAGATTCCCTGCCTCTGATTGCCTGCCTCTGATTCCCTGCCTCTGATTCCCTGCCTCTGATTCCCTGCCTCTGATTCCCTGCCTCTGATTGCCTGCCTCAGATTCCCTGCCTCAGTTTCCCTTCATCTGATTCCCTTCATCTGATTCCCTGCCTCTGATTCCCTGCCTCTGATTCCCTGCCTCTGAATCCCCGCCTCTGATTCCCCGCCTCAGATTCCCTGCCTCAGATTCCCTGCCTCAGATTCCCTGCCTCTGATTATCTGCCTCAGATTCCCTGCCTCAGATTCCCTGCCTCAGATTCCCTGCCTCTGATTGCCTGCCTCTGATTCCCTGCCTCTGATTCCCTGCCTCTGATTGCCTGCCACTGATTCCCTGCCTCTGATACCACACCTCTGATTCCATGCCTCTCTTTCCTTGTCTCTGATTCCCCGCCTCTGATTCCCTGCCTCTGATACCCTGCCTCTCTTTGCCTGCCTCTATTTCCGTGCCTCTTTCTCTGCATCTAGTTTCCCACATCTCATTTGCCCCCTCTGATTACCCGCCTCTGATTCCATGCCTCTGATTCACTGCCTCAGATTCCCTGCCTCAGATACCCCGACTCAGATTTACCGCATCAGATTCCCCGCCTCAGATTCCCTGCCTCAGATTCACTGCCTCCGATTCCCCGCCTCTGATTCCCTGCCTCTGATTCCCCGCCTCTGATTCCCAGCCTCTGAATCCCCGCCTCTGAATCCCCGCCTCTGATTCCCCGCCTCTGTTTCCCCGCTTCTGATTCCCCGCCTCTCATTCCCCACCTCTGATTCCACGCCTCTGATTCCCCGCCTCTGATTCCAGGCCTCTGATTCCCCACCTCTGATTCCCCACCTCTGATTGCCTGCCACTGATTGCCCGCCTCTGATTCCCCGCCTCTGATTCCCCGCCTCTGATTCCCCACCTCTGTCTGTATGCCTCTCTTTCGCCTCCACTCTTTCCCCTCCACTCTTTCCGCGCCTCTCTTTCCCTCCCTCAATTTCAACAACACTGTTTGATCTGTTTTGTGTACCTCATTTTAAACACACAAGTTCCAACCACTATGTTTTGCCCGCCTCTTTCCCCGCCTCTATATATCCACCTATGTTTACCTGCCTCTGTTTACTCGCCTGTTTCACCACCTCTGATTCCCCACCTTTCATTCCCCGCCTCTCTTTCCCTGCCTCTATTTCCGCGCCTCTTTCTCTGCCTCGCTTTCCCCACATCTCTTTTCCTCCCCCTGATTCCCCGCCTCTGATTCCCCACCTCTGATTCCCTGCCTCTGATTCCCCGCCTCTGATTCCCTGCCTCAGATTCCCTGCCTCAGATTCCCTGCCTCAGATTCCCTGCCTCTGATTCCCCGCCTCTGATTCCCCGCCTCTTATTCCCCGCCTCTGATTCCCCGCCTCTGATTCCCCACCTCTGATTCCCTGCCTCAGATTCCCCGGCTCTGATTCCCTGCATCAGATTCCCTGCCTCAGATTCCCTGCCTCCGATTCCCCGCCTCTGATTCCCTGCCTCTTATTCCCCGCCTCTGATTCCCTGCCTCTGATTCCCTGCCTCTGATACCCTGCCTCTCTTTGCCTGCCTCTATTTCGGTGCCTCTTTCTCTGCATCTAGTTTCCCACATCTCATTTGCCCCCTCTGATAACCCGCCTCTGATTCCATGCCTCTGATTCCCTGCCTCTGATTCCCCGCCTCTGATTCCCCGCCTCTGATTCCCCGCCTCAGATTCCCCGGCTCTGATTCCCTGCCTGAGATTCCCTGAATCAGATACCCCGCCTCAGATTCCCCGCCTCAGATTCCCCGCCTCAGATTCCCCGCCTCAGATTCCCCGCCTCAGATTCCCCGCCTCAGATTCCCCGCCTCAGATTCCCCGCCTCAGATTTCCCGCCTCAGATTCCCCGCCTCAGATTCCCCGCCTCAGATTCCCCGCCTCAAATTCCCCGCCTCAGATTCCCCGCCTCAGATTCCCCGCCTCAGATTCCCCGCCTCAGATTCCCCGCCTCAGATTCCCTGCCTCAGATTCCCTGCCTTTGATTGCCTGCCTCTGATTCCCTTCCTCTGATTCCCTGCCTCTGATACCCTGCCTCTCTTTGCCTGCCACTATTTCGGTGCCTCTTTCTCTGCATCTAGTTTCCCACATCTAATTTGCCCCCTCTGATAACCCGCCTCTGATTCCATGCCTCTGATTCCCTGCCTCTGATTCCCCACCTCTGATTCCCTGCCTCTGATTCCCCGTCTCTGATTCCCTGCCTCAGATTCCCTGCCTCAGATTCACTGCCTCAGATTCCCTGCCTCAGATTCCCTGCCTCTTATTCCCCGCCTCTGATTCCCCGCCGCTGATTCCCCGCCTCTGATTCCCTGCCTCTATTTCCCCGCCTCTGATTCCCCGCCTCTGATTCCCCGCCTCAGATTTCCCGGCTCTGATTCCCTGCCTGAGATTCCCTGCCTGAGATTCCCCGCCTCAGATTCCCTGCCTCAGATTCCCCGCCTCAGATTCCCCGCCTCAGATTCCCCGCCTCAGATTCCCCATCTCAGATTCCCCGCCTCAGATTCCCCGCCTCAGATTCCCCGCCTCAGATTCCCTGCCTCAGATCCCCTGCCTCTGATTGCCTTCCTCTGATTCCCTGCCTCTGATTCCCTGCCTATGATACCCTGCCTCTGATTCCCTGCCTCTGATTCCCTGCCTCTAATTCCCTGCCTCTGATTCCGCACCTCTGATTCCACGCCTCTCTTTCCGTGTCTCTGATTCCCCGCCTCTGATTCCCTGCCTCTGATACCCTGCCTCTCTTTGCCTGCCTCTATTTCCGTGCCTCTTGCTCTGCATCTAGTTTCCCACATCTCATTTGCCCCCTCTGATAACCCGCCTCTGATTCCCCGCCTCTGATTCCCCGCCTCTGATTCCCCGCCTCTGATTCCCCGCCTCTGATTCCCTGCCTCAGATTCCCTGCCTCAGATTCCTTGCCTCAGATTCCCTGCCTCTGATTCCCCGCCTCTGATTCCCCGCCTCTGATTCCCCGCCTCTGATTCCCTGCCTCTGTTTCCCCGCCTCTGATTCCCCGCGTCTGATTCCCCGCCTCAGATTCCCCGGCTCTGATTCCCTGTGTGAGATTCCCCGCCTTAGATTCCCCGCCTCAGATTCCCCGCCTCAGATTCCCTGCCTCAGATTCCCCGCCTCAGATTCCCCGCCTCAGATTCCCCGCCTCAGATTCCCCGCCTCAGATTCCCTGCCTCAGATTCCCTGCCTCAGATTCCCTGCCTCAGATTCCCTTCATCTGATTCCCTTCATCTGATTCCCTGCCTCTGATTCCCTGCCTCTGATTCCCCACCTCTGATTCCCCGCCTCAGATTCCCTGCCTCAGATTCCCTGCCTCAGATTCCCTGCCTCTGATTGCCTGCCTCTGATTCCCTGCCTCTGATTCCCTGCCTCTGATTCCCTGCCTCAGATACCCCGACTCAGATTTACCACCTCAGATTCCCCGCCTCAGTTTCCCTGCCTCAGATTCCCTGCCTCAGATTCCCTGCCTCAGATTCCCTGCCTCATATTCCCCGCCTCCGATTCCCCGCCTCTGATTCCCCGCCTCTGATTCCCAGCCACTGATTCCCCGCCTCTGATTCCACGCCTCTGATTCCCCGCCTCTGATTCCCCGCCTCTGATTCCACGCCTCTGATTCCCCGCATCTGATTCCAGGCCTCTTATTCCCCGCCTCTGATTCCCCACCTCTGATTGCCTGCCACTGAGTGCCCGCCTCTGATTCCCCGCCTCTGATTCCCCGCCTCTGATTCCCCACCTCTGTCTGTATGCCTCTCTTTTGCCTCCACTTTTTCCCCTACACTCTTTCCGCGCCTCTCTTTCCCTCCCTCAATTTCAACAACTCTGTTTGATCTGTTCTGTGTACCTCATTTTCAACACACAAGTTCCAACCACTATGTTTCACCCATCACTTTCCCCGCCTCTATTTTTCCGCCTATGTTTACCCGCCTCTGTTTACCCACCTGTTTCACCGCCTCTGATTACCCGCCTCTGATTCCCCACCTCTGTCTCGACGCCTCTCTTTTGCCGCCACTCTTTCCCCTCCACTCTTTCTGTGCCTGTCTTTCCCTCCCTCAATTTCAACAACACTGTTTGATCTGTTTTGTGTACATCATTTTAAACACACAACTTCCAACCACTATGTTTTGCCCGCCTCTTTCCCCGCCTCTATTTATCCACCTATGTTTACCTGCCTCTGTTTACCCGCCTGTTTCCCCGCCTCTGATTCCCCACCTTTCATTCCCCGCCTCTCTTTCCCTGCCTCTATTTCCGCGCCTCTTTCTCTGCCTTTCTTTCCCCATATCTCTTTTTCTCCAGCTGATTCCCCGCCTCTGATTCCCCGCCTCTGATTCCCTGCCTCTGATTCCCCGCCTCTGATTCCCTGCCTCAGATTCCCTGCCTCAGATTCCCTGCCTCAGATTCCCGGCCTCTGATTCCCCGCCTCTGAATCCCCGCCTCTTATTCCCCGCCTCTGATTCCCCGCCTCTGATTCCCCGCCTCTGATTCCTCGGCTCTGATTCCCTGCCTCAGATTCCCCGGCTCTGATTCCCTGCATCAGATTCCCTGCCTCAGATTCCCTGCCTCTGATTCACCGCCTCTGATTTCCTGCCTCTGATTCCCCACCTCTGATTCCCTGCCTCAGATTCCCTGCCTCAGATTCCCTGCCTCAGATTCCCTGCCTCTGATTCCCCGCCTTTGATTCCCCGCCTCTTATACCCCGCCTCTGATTCCCCGCCTCTGATTCCCCGCCTCTGAATCCCCGGCTCTGATTCCCTGCATCAGATTCCCTGCCTCAGATTCCCTGCCTCTGATTCCCCGCCTCTGATTCCCTGCCTCTGATTCCCCGCCTCTGATTCCCTGCCTCAGATTCCCTGCCTCAGATTCCCTGCCTCAGATTCCCTGCCTCTGATTCCCCGCCTTTGATTCCCCGCCTCTTATTCCCCGCCTCTGATTCCCCGCCTCTGATTCCCCACCTCTGATTCCCTGCCTCTGTTTCCCCGCCTCTGATTCCCCGCCTCTGATTCCCCGCCTCAGATTCCCCAGCTCTGATTCCCTGCCTGAGATTCCCTGCCTCAGATACCCCACCTCAGATTCCCCGCCTCAGATTCCCCGCCTCAGATTCCCCGCCTCAGATTCCCCGCCTCAGATTCCCCGCCTCAGATTCCCCGCCTCAGATTCCCCGCCTCAGATTCCCCGCCTCAGATTCCCCGCCTCAGATTCCCCGCCTCAGATTCACCGCCTCAGATTCCCCGCCTCAGATTCCCCGCCTCAGATTCCCCGCCTCAGATTCCCCGCCTCAGATTCCCCGCCTCAGATTCCCTGCATCTGATTGCCTGCCTCTGATTCCCTGCCTCTGATTCCCTGCCTCTGATTCCCTGCCTCTGATTCCCTGCCTCTGATTCCCTGCCTCTGATTCCCTGCCTCTGATTCCGCGCCTCTGATTCCACGCCTCTCTTTCCGTATCTCTGATTCCCCGCCTCTGATTCCCTGCATCTGATACCCTGCCTCTCTTTGCCTGCCTCTATTTCGGTGCCTCTTTCTCTGCATCTAGTTTCCCACATCTCATTTGCCCACTCTGATAACCCGCCTCTGATTCCATGCCTCTGATTCCCCGCCTCGGATTCCCCGCCTCTGATTCCCTGCCTTTGATTCCCCGCCTCTGATTCCCTGCCTCAGATTCTCTGCCTCAGATTCCCTGCCTCAGATTCTCTGCCTCAGATTCCCTGCCTCTGATTCCCCGCCTCTGATTCCCCGCCTCTTATTCCCCGCCTCTGATTCCCCGCCTCTGATTCCCCGCCTCTGATTCCCTGCCTCTGTTTCCCCGCCTCTGATTCCCCGCCTCTGATTCCCTGCCTCTGTTTCCCCGCCTCTGATTCCCTGCCTCTGATACCCTGCCTCTCTTTGCCTGCCTCTATTTCCGTGCCTCTTTCTCTGCATCTAGTTTCCCACATCTCATTTGGCCCCTCTGATTACCCGCCTCTGATTCCATGCCTCTGATTCACTGCCTCAGATTCCCTGCCTCAGATACCCCGACTCAGATTTACCGCATCAAATTCCCCGCCTCAGATTCCCTGCCTCAGATTCACTGCCTCCGATTCCCCGCCTCTGATTCCCCGCCTCTGATTCCCCGCCTCTGATTCCCAGCCTCTGAATCCCCGCCTCTGAATCCCCGCCTCTGATTCCCCGCCTCTGTTTCCCCGCTTCTGATTCCCCGCCTCTCATTCCCCACCTCTGATTCCACGCCTCTGATTCCCCGCCTCTGATTCCAGGCCTCTGATTCCCCACCTCTGATTCCCCACCTCTGATTGCCTGCCACTGATTGCCCGCCTCTGAATCCCCGCCCCTGATTCCCCGCCTCTGATTCCCCACCTCTGTCTGTATGCCTCTCTTTCGCCTCCACTCTTTCCCCTCCACTCTTTCCGCGCCTCTCTTTCCCTCCCTCAATTTCAACAACACTGTTTGATATGTTTTGTGTACCTCATTTTAAACACACAAGTTCCAACCACTATGTTTTGCCCGCCTCTTTCCCCGCCTCTATATATCCACCTATGTTTACCTGCCTCTGTTTACCCGCCTGTTTCACCACCTCTGATTCCCCACCTTTCATTCCCCGCCTCTCTTTCCCTGCCTCTATTTCCGCGCCTCTTTCTCTGCCTCGCTTTCCCCACATCTCTTTTCCTCCCCCTGATTCCCCGCCTCTGATTCCCCAAATCTGATTCCCTGCCTCTGATTCCCCGCCTCTGATTCCCTGCCTCAGATTCCCTGCCTCAGATTCCCTGCCTCAGATTCCCTGCCTCTGATTCCCCGCCTCTGATTCCCCGCCTCTTATTCCCCGCCTCTGATTCCCCGCCTCTGATTCCCCACCTCTGATTCCCTGCCTCAGATTCCCCGGCTCTGATTCCCTGCATCAGATTCCCTGCCTCAGATTCCCTGCCTCCGATTCCCCGCCTCTGATTCCCTGCCTCTTATTCCCCGCCTCTGATTCCCTGCCTCTGATTCCCTGCCTCTGATACCCTGCCTCTCTTTGCCTGCCTCTATTTCGGTGCCTCTTTCTCTGCATCTAGTTTCCCACATCTCATTTGCCCCCTCTGATAACCCGCCTCTGATTCCATGCCTCTGATTCCCTGCCTCTGATTCCCCGCCTCTGATTCCCCGCCTCTGATTCCCCGCCTCTGATTCCCCGCCTCAGATTCCCCGGCTCTGATTCCCTGCCTGAGATTCCCTGAATCAGATACCCCGCCTCAGATTCCCCGCCTCAGATTCCCCGCCTCAGATTCCCCGCCTCAGATTCCCCGCCTCAGATTCCCCGCCTCAGATTTCCCGCCTCAGATTCCCCGCCTCAGATTCCCCGCCTCAGATTCCCCGCCTCAGATTCCCCGCCTCAGATTCCCCGCCTCAGATTCCCCGCCTCAGATTCCCCGCCTCAGATTCCCCGCCTCAGATTCCCTGCCTCAGATTCCCTGCCTTTGATTGCCTGCCTCTGATTCCCTGCCTCTGATTCCCTGCCTCTGATACCCTGCCTCTCTTTGCCTGCCTCTATTTCGGTGCCTCTTTCTCTGCATCTAGTTTCCCACATCTAATTTGCCCCCTCTGATAACCCACCTCTGATTCCATGCCTCTGATTCCCTGCCTCTGATTCCCCACCTCTGATTCCCTGCCTCTGATTCCCCGTCTCTAATTCCCTGCCTCAGATTCCCTGCCTCAGATTCACTGCCTCAGATTCCCTGCCTCAGATTCCCTGCCTCTTATTCCCCGCCTCTGATTCCCCGCCGCTGATTCCCCGCCTCTGATTCCCTGCCTCTATTTCCCCGCCTCTGATTCCCCGCCTCTGATTCCCCGCCTCAGATTTCCCGGCTCTGATTCCCTGCCTGAGATTCCCTGCCTGAGATTCCCCGCCTCAGATTCCCTGCCTCAGATTCCCCGCCTCAGATTCCCCGCCTCAGATTCCCCGCCTCAGATTCCCCATCTCAGATTCCCCGCCTCAGATTCCCCGCCTCAGATTCCCCGCCTCAGATTCCCTGCCTCAGATTCCCTGCCTCTGATTGCCTTCCTCTGATTCCCTGCCTCTGATTCCCTGCCTCTGATACCCTGCCTCTGATTCCCTGCCTCTGATTCCCTGCCTCTAATTCCCTGCCTCTGATTCCGCACCTCTGATTCCACGCCTCTCTTTCCGTGTCTCTGATTCCCCGCCTTTGATTCCCTGCCTCTGATACCCTGCCTCTCTTTGCCTGCCTCTATTTCCGTGCCTCTTGCTCTGCATCTAGTTTCCCACATCTCATTTGCCCCCTCTGATAACCCGCCTCTGATTCCATGCCTCTGATTCCCCGCCTCTGATTCCCTGCCTCTGATTCCCCGCCTCTGATTCCCTGCCTCAGATTCCCTGCCTCAGATTCCTTGCCTCAGATTCCCTGCCTCTGATTCCCCGCCTCTGATTCCCCGCCTCTGATTCCCCGCCTCTGATTCCCTGCCTCTGTTTCCCCGCCTCTGATTCCCCGCGTCTGATTCCCCGCCTCAGATTCCCCGGCTCTGATTCCCTGTGTGAGATTCCCCGCCTCAGATTCCCCGCCTCAGATTCCCCGCCTCAGATTCCCTGCCTCAGATTCCCCGCCTCAGATTCCCCGCCTCAGATTCCCCGCCTCAGATTCCCCGCCTCAGATTCCCTGCCTCAGATTCCCTGCCTCAGATTCCCTGCCTCAGATTCCCTTCATCTGATTCCCTTCATCTGATTCCCTGCCTCTGATTCCCTGCCTCTGATTCCCCACCTCTGATTCCCCGCCTCAGATTCCCTGCCTCTGATTCCCTGCCTCAGATTCCCTGCCTCAGATTCCCTGCCTCAGATTCCCTGCCTCTGATTGCCTGCCTCTGATTCCCTGCCTCTGATTCCCTGCCTCTGATTCCCTGCCTCAGATACCCCGACTCAGATTTACCACCTCAGATTCCCCGCCTCAGATTCCCTGCCTCAGATTCCCTGCCTCAGATTCCCTGCCTCAGATTCCCTGCCTCATATTCCCCGCCTCCGATTTCCCGCCTCTGATTCCCCGCCTCTGATTCCCAGCCACTGATTCCCCGCCTCTGATTCCACGCCTCTGATTCCCCGCCTCTGATTCCTCGCCTCTGATTCCACGCCTCTGATTCCCCGCATCTGATTCCAGGCCTCTTATTCCCCGCCTCTGATTCCCCACCTCTGATTGCCTGCCACTGAGTGCCCGCCTCTGATTCCCCGCCTCTGATTCCCCGCCTCTGATTCCCCACCTCTGTCTGTATGCCTCTCTTTTGCCTCCACTTTTTCCCCTACACTCTTTCCGCGCCTCTCTTTCCCTCCCTCAATTTCAACAACTCTGTTTGATCTGTTCTGTGTACCTCATTTTAAACACACAAGTTCCAACCACTATGTTTCACCCATCACTTTCCCCGCCTCTATTTTTCCGCCTATGTTTACCCGCCTCTGTTTATTCACCTGTTTCACTGCCTCTGATTCCCCGCCTCTGATTCCCCACCTCTGTCTCGACGCCTCTCTTTCGCCTCCACTCTTTCCCCTCCACTCTTTCCGTGCCTGTCTTTCCCTCCCTCAATTTCAACAACACTGTTTGATCTGTTTTGTGTACCTCATTTTAAACACACAAGTTCCAACCACTATGTTTTGCCCGCCTCTTTCCCCGCCTCTATTTATCCACCTATGTTTACCTGCCTCTGTTTACCCGCCTGTTTCCCCGCCTCTGATTCCCCACCTTTCATTCCCCGCCTCTCTTTCCCTGCCTCTATTTCCGCGCCTCTTTCTCTGCCTCTCTTTCCCCACATCTCTTTTCCTCCCGCTGATTCCCCGCCTCTGATTCCCCGCCTCTGATTCCCTGCCTCTGATTCCCCGCCTCTGATTCCCTGCCTCAGATTCCCTGCCTCAGATTCCCTGCCTCAGATTCCCTGCCTCTGATTCCCCGCCTCTGATTCCCCGCCTCTTATTCCCCGCCTCGGATTCCCCGCCTCTGATTCCCCGCCTCTGATTCCCTGCCTCAGATTCCCAGGCTCTGATTCCCTGCATCAGATTCCCTGCCTCAGATTCCCTGCCTCTGATTCCCCGCCTCTGATTCCCTGCCTCTGATTCCCCGCCTCTGATTCCCCGCCTTTGATTCCCCGCCTCTTTTTCCCCGCCTCTGATTCCCCGCCTCTGATTCCCCACCTCTGATTCCCTGCCTCTGTTTCCCCGCCTCTGATTCCCCGCCTCTGATTCCCTGCCTCTGATTCCCTGCCTCTGATTCCCTGCCTCTGATTCCCTGCCTCTGATTCCCTGCCTCTGATTCCGCGCCTCTGATTCCACGCCTCTCTTTCCGTATCTCTGATTCCCCGCCTCTGATTCCCTGCATCTGATACCCTGCCTCTCTTTGCCTGCCTCTATTTCGGTGCCTCTTTCTCTGCATCTAGTTTCCCACATCTCATTTGCCCACTCTGATAACCCGCCTCTGATTCCATGCCTCTGATTCCCTGCCTCTGATTCCCCTCCTCTGATTCCCTGCCTTTGATTCCCCGCCTCTGATTCCCTGCCTCAGATTCCCTGCCTCAGATTCCCTGCCTCAGATTCCCTGCCTCCGATTCCCTGCCTCTGTTTCCCCGCCTCTGATTCCCCGCCTCTTATTCCCCGCCTCTGATTCCCCGCCTCTGATTCCCCGCCTCTGATTCCCTGCCTCTGATACCCTGCATCTCTTTGCCTGCCTCTATTTCCGTGCACCTTTCTCTGCATCTAGTTTCCCAAATCTCATTTGCCCCCTCTGATAACCCGCCTCTGATTCCATGCCTCTGATTCACTGCCTCAGATTCCCTGCCTCAGATACCCCGCCTCTGATTCCCCGCCTCTGATTCCCTGCCTCAGATTCCCTGCCTCAGATTCCTTGCCTCAGATTCCCTGCCTCTGATTCCCCGCCTCTGATTCCCCGCCTCTGATTCCCCGCCTCTGATTCCCTGCCTCCGTTTCCCCGCCTCTGATTCCCCGCGTCTGATTCCCCGCCTCAGATTCCCCGGCTCTGATTCCCTGTGTGAGATTCCCCGCCTCAGATTCCCCGCCTCAGATTCCCCGCCTCAGATTCCCTGCCTCAGATTCCCCGCCTCAGATTCCCCGCCTCAGATTCCCCGCCTCAGATTCCCCGCCTCAGATTCCCTGCCTCAGATTCCCTGCCTCAGATTCCCTGCCTCAGATTCCCTTCATCTGATTCCCTTCATCTGATTCCCTGCCTCTGATTCCCTGCCTCTGATTCCCCACCTCTGATTCCCCGCCTCAGATTCCCTGCCTCTGATTCCCTGCCTAAGATTCCCTGCCTCAGATTCCCTGCCTCAGATTCCCTGCCTCTGATTGCCTGCCTCTGATTCCCTGCCTCTGATTCCCTGCCTCTGATTCCCTGCCTCAGATACCCCGACTCAGATTTACCACCTCAGATTCCCCGCCTCAGATTCCCTGCCTCAGATTCCCTGCCTCAGATTCCCTGCCTCAGATTCCCTGCCTCATATTCCCTGCCTCCGATTCCCCGCCTCTGATTCCCCGCCTCTGATTCCCAGCCACTGATTCCCCGCCTCTGATTCCACGCCTCTGATTCCCCGCCTCTGATTCCTCGCCTCTGATTCCACGCCTCTGATTCCCCGCATCTGATTCCAGGCCTCTTATTCCCCGCCTCTGATTCCCCACCTCTGATTGCCTGCCACTGAGTGCCCGCCTCTGATTCCCCGCCTCTGATTCCCCGCCTCTGATTCCCCACCTCTGTCTGTATGCCTCTCTTTTGCCTCCACTTTTTCCCCTACACTCTTTCCGCGCCTCTCTTTCCCTCCCTCAATTTCAACAACTCTGTTTGATCTGTTCTGTGTACCTCATTTTAAACACACAAGTTCCAACCACTATGTTTCACCCATCACTTTCCCCGCCTCTATTTTTCCGCCTATGTTTACCCGCCTCTGTTTATTCACCTGTTTCACTGCCTCTGATTCCCCGCCTCTGATTCCCCACCTCTGTCTCGACGCCTCTCTTTCGCCTCCACTCTTTCCCCTCCACTCTTTCCGTGCCTGTCTTTCCCTCCCTCAATTTCAACAACACTGTTTGATCTGTTTTGTGTACATCATTTTAAACACACAAGTTCCAACCACTATGTTTTGCCCGCCTCTTTCCCCGCCTCTATTTATCCACCTATGTTTACCTGCCTCTGTTTACCCGCCTGTTTCCCCGCCTCTGATTCCCCACCTTTCATTCCCCGCCTCTCTTTCCCTGCCTCTATTTCCGCGCCTCTTTCTCTGCCTCTCTTTCCCCACATCTCTTTTCCTCCCGCTGATTCCCCGCCTCTGATTCCCCGCCTCTGATTCCCTGCCTCTGATTCCCCGCCTCTGATTCCCTGCCTCAGATTCCCTGCCTCAGATTCCCTGCCTCAGATTCCCTGCCTCTGATTCCCCGCCTCTGATTCCCCACCTCTTATTCCCCGCCTCGGATTCCCCGCCTCTGATTCCCCGCCTCTGATTCCCTGCCTCAGATTCCCAGGCTCTGATTCCCTGCATCAGATTCCCTGCCTCAGATTCCCTGCCTCTGATTCCCCGCCTCTGATTCCCTGCCTCTGATTCCCCGCCTCTTATTCCCTGCCTCAGATTCTCTGTCTCAGATTCCCTGCCTCAGATTCCCTGCCTCTGATTCCCCGCCTTTGATTCCCCGCCTCTTTTTCCCCGCCTCTGATTCCCCGCCTCTGATTCCCCACCTCTGATTCCCTGCCTCTGTTTCCCCGCCTCTGATTCCCCGCCTCTGATTCCCCGCCTCAGATTCCCCAGCTCTGATTCGCTGCCTGAGATTCGCTGCCTCAGATACCCCACCTCAGATTCCCCGCCTCAGATTCCCCGCCTCAGATTCCCCGCCTCAGATTCCCCGCCTCAGATTCCCCACCTCAGATTCCCCGCCTCAGATTCCCCGCCTCAGATTCCCCGCCTCAGATTCCCCGCCTCAGATTCCCTGCATCTGATTGCCTGCCTCTGATTCCCTGCCTCTGATTCCCTGCCTCTGATTCCCTGCCTCTGATTCCCTGCCTCTGATTCCCTGCCTCTGATTCCCTGCCTCTGATTCCGCGCCTCTGATTCCACGCCTCTCTTTCCGTATCTCTGATTCCCCGCCTCTGATTCCCTGCATCTGATACCCTGCCTCTCTTTGCCTGCCTCTATTTCGGTGCCTCTTTCTCTGCATCTAGTTTCCCACATCTCATTTGCCCACTCTGATAACCCGCCTCTGATTCCATGCCTCTGATTCCCTGCCTCTGATTCCCCTCCTCTGATTCCCTGCCTTTGATTCCCCGCCTCTGATTCCCTGCCTCAGATTCCCTGCCTCAGATTCCCTGCCTCAGATTCCCTGCCTCCGATTCCCTGCCTCTGTTTCCCCGCCTCTGATTCCCCGCCTCTTATTCCCCGCCTCTGATTCCCCGCCTCTGATTCCCCGCCTCTGATTCCCTGCCTCTGATACCCTGCATCTCTTTGCCTGCCTCTATTTCCGTGCCTCTTTCTCTGCATCTAGTTTCCCAAATCTCATTTGCCCCCTCTGATAACCCGCCTCTGATTCCATGCCTCTGATTCACTGCCTCAGATTCCCTGCCTCAGATACCCCGACTCAGATTTACCGCCTCAGATTCCCCGCCTCAGATTCCCTGCCTCAGATTCCCTGCCTCCGATTCCCCGCCTCTGATTCCCCGCCTCTGATTCCCCGCCTCTGATTCCCTGCCTCTGATTCCCTGCCTCTGATTCCGCGCCTCTGATTCCACGCCTCTCTTTCCGTATCTCTGATTCCCCGCCTCTGATTCCCTGCCTCTGATTCCCTGCCTCTGATTCCCTGCCTCTGATTCCCCGCCTCTGATTCCCCGCCTCTGATTCCCTGCCTCTGTTTCCCCGCCTCTGATTCCCCGCCTCTGATTCCCCGCCTCAGATTTCCCGGCTCTGATTCCCTGCCTGAGATTCCCTGCCTGAGATTCCCCGCCTCAGATTCCCTGCCTCAGATTCCCCGCCTCAGATTCCCTGCCTCAGATTCCCTGCCTCTGATTCCCCGCCTCTGATTCCCCGTGGCTTTTTCCAGGCCTCTGATTCCCCGCCTCTGATTCCCCGCCTCTGATTCCCTGCCTCTGTTTCCCCGCCTCTGATTCCCCGCCTCTGATTCCCTGCCTTAGATTCCCTGCCTCAGATTCCCTGCCTCTGAGTCCCCGCCTCAGATTCCCCGGCTCTGATTCCCTACCTGTGATTCCCTGCCTCAGATTTTCCACCTCAGATTCCCCGCCTCAGATTCCCCGCCTCAGATTCCCCGCCTCAGATTCCCCGCCTCAGATTCCCCGCCTCAGATTCCCCGCCTCAGATTCCCTGCCTCTGATTGCCTGCCTCTGATTCCCTGCCTCTAATTCGCTGCCTCTAAATCCCTGCCTCTGATTCCCTGCCTCTGATTCCCTGCCTCTGATTCCGCGCCTCTGATTCCACACCTATCTTTCCGTGTCTCTGATTCCCCGCCTCTGAATCCCTGCCTCAGATTCCCCGCCTCTGATTCCCCGCCTCTGATTCGCCGCCTCTGATTCTCCGCCTCTGATTCGCCGCCTCTGATTCCCCGCCTCTGATTCCCCGCCTCTGATTCCCCACCACTGATTCCCCGCCTCAGATACCCTGCCTCATATTCCCTGCCTCAGATTCCCTGCCTCAGATTCCCTGCCTCAGATTCCCCGCCTCTGTTTCCCCGCCTCTTATTCCCCGCCTCTGATTCCCCGCCTCTGATTCCCCGCCTCTGATTTCCTGCCTCGGTTTCCCCGCCTCTGATTCCCCACCTCTGATTCCCTGCCTCAGATTTCCCGGCTCTGATTCCCTACCTGAGATTCCCTGCCTGAGATTCCCCGCCTCAGATTCCCTGCCTCAGATTCCCCGCCTCAGATTCCCCGCCTCAGATTCCCCGCCTCAGATTCCCCGTCTCAGATTCCCCGCCTAAGATTCCCCGCCTGATTCCCTGCCTCTGATTCCCTGCCTCTGATTCCCTGCCTCTGATTCCGCACCTCTGATTCCACGCATCTCTTTCCGTGTCTCTGATTCCCCGCCTCTGATTCCCTGCCTCTGATACCCTGCCTCTATTTGCCTGCCTCTATTTCCGTACCTCTTTCTCTGCATCTAGTTTCCCACATCTCATTTGCCCCCTCTGATAACCCGCCTCTGATTCCATGCCTCTGATTCCCCGCCTCTGATTCCCTGACTCAGATTCCCCGCCTCAGATTCCCCGCCTCAGATTCCCCGCCTCAGATTCCCTGCCTCAGATTCCCTGCCTCAGATTCCCTGCCTCAGTTTCCCTTCATCTGATTCCCTTCATCTGATTCCCTGCCTCTGATTCCCTGCCTCTGATTCCCTGCCTCTGATTCCCCGCCTCTGATTCCCCGCCTCAGATTCCCTGCCTCAGATTCCCTGCCTCAGATTCCCTGCCTCTGATTATCTGCCTCAGATTCCCTGCCTCAGATTCCCTGCCTCAGATTCCCTGCCTCTGATTGCCTGCCTCTGATTCCCAGCCTCTGATTCCCTGCCTCTGATTGCCTGCCTCTGATTCCCTGCCTCTGATTCCCTGCCTCTGATTCCCTGCCTCTGATACCGCACCTCTGATTCCATGCCTCTCTTTCCTTGTCTCTGATTCCCCGCCTCTGATTCCCTGCCTCTGATACCCTGCCTCTCTTTGCCTGCCTCTATTTCCGTGCCTCTTTCTCTGCATCTAGTTTCCCACATCTCATTTGCCCCCTCTGATTACCCGCCTCTGATTCCATGCCTCTGATTCACTGCCTCAGATTCCCTGCCTCAGATACCCCGACTCAGATTTACCGCATCAGATTCCCCGCCTCAGATTCCCTGCCTCAGATTCACTGCCTCCGATTCCCCGCCTCTGATTCCCCGCCTCTGATTCCCCGCCTCTGATTCCCAGCCTCTGAATCCCCGCCTCTGAATCCCCGCCTCTGATTCCCCGCCTCTGTTTCCCCGCTTCTGATTCCCCGCCTCTCATTCCCCACCTCTGATTCCACGCCTCTGATTCCCCGCCTCTGATTCCAGGCCTCTGATTCCCCACCTCTGATTCCCCACCTCTGATTGCCTGCCACTGATTGCCCGCCTCTGATTCCCCGCCTCTGATTCCCCACCTCTGTCTGTATGCCTCTCTTTCGCCTCCACTCTTTCCCCTCCACTCTTTCCGCTCCTCTCTTTCCCTCCCTCAATTTCAACAACACTGTTTGATCTGTTTTGTGTACCTCATTTTAAACACACAAGTTCCAACCACTATGTTTTGCCCGCCTCTTTCCCCGCCTCTATATATCCACCTATGTTTACCTGCCTCTGTTTACCCGCCTGTTTCACCACCTCTGATTCCCCACCTTTCATTCCCCGCCTCTCTTTCCCTGCCTCTATTTCCGCGCCTCTTTCTCTGCCTCGCTTTCCCCACATCTCTTTTCCTCCCCCTGATTCCCCGCCTCTGATTCCCCACCTCTGATTCCCTGCCTCTGATTCCCCGCCTCTGATTCCCTGCCTCAGATTCCCTGCCTCAGATTCCCTGCCTCAGATTCCCTGCCTCTGATTCCCCGCCTCTGATTCCCCGCCTCTTATTCCCCGCCTCTGATTCCCCGCCTCTGATTCCCCACCTCTGATTCCCTGCCTCAGATTCCCCGGCTCTGATTCCCTGCATCAGATTCCCTGCCTCAGATTCCCTGCCTCCGATTCCCCGCCTCTGATTCCCTGCCTCTTATTCCCCGCCTCTGATTCCCTGCCTCTGATTCCCTGCCTCTGATACCCTGCCTCTCTTTGCCTGCCTCTATTTCGGTGCCTCTTTCTCTGCATCTAGTTTCCCACATCTCATTTGCCCCCTCTGATAACCCGCCTCTGATTCCATGCCTCTGATTCCCTGCCTCAGATTCCCCGGCTCTGATTCCCTGCCTGAGATTCCCTGAATCAGATACCCCGCCTCAGATTCCCCGCCTCAGATTCCCCGCCTCAGATTCCCCGCCTCAGATTCCCCGCCTCAGATTCCCCGCCTCAGATTTCCCGCCTCAGATTCCCCGCCTCAGATTCCCCGCCTCAGATTCCCCGCCTCAGATTCCCCGCCTCAGATTCCCCGCCTCAGATTCCCCGCCTCAGATTCGCCGCCTCAGATTCCCCGCCTCAGATTCCCTGCCTCAGATTCCCTGCCTTTGATTGCCTGCCTCTGATTCCCTGCCTCTGATTCCCTGCCTCTGATACCCTGCCTCTCTTTGCCTGCCACTATTTCGGTGCCTCTTTCTCTGCATCTAGTTTCCCACATCTAATTTGCCCCCTCTGATAACCCGCCTCTGATTCCATGCCTCTGATTCCCTGCCTCTGATTCCCCACCTCTGATTCCCTGCCTCTGATTCCCCGTCTCTGATTCCCTGCCTCAGATTCCCTGCCTCAGATTCACTGCCTCAGATTCCCTGCCTCAGATTCCCTGCCTCTTATTCCCCGCCTCTGATTCCCCGCCGCTGATTCCCCGCCTCTGATTCCCTGCCTCTATTTCCCCGCCTCTGATTCCCCGCCTCTGATTCCCCGCCTCAGATTTCCCGGCTCTGATTCCCTGCCTGAGATTCCCTGCCTGAGATTCCCCGCCTCAGATTCCCTGCCTCAGATTCCCCGCCTCAGATTCCCCGCCTCAGATTCCCCGCCTCAGATTCCCCATCTCAGATTCCCCGCCTCAGATTCCCCGCCTCAGATTCCCCGCCTCAGATTCCCTGCCTCAGATTCCCTGTCTCTGATTGCCTTCCTCTGATTCCCTGCCTCTGATTCCCTGCCTCTGATACCCTGCCTCTGATTCCCTGCCTCTGATTCCCTGCCTCTAATTCCCTGCCTCTGATTCCGCACCTCTGATTCCACGCCTCTCTTTCCGTGTCTCTGATTCCCCGCCTCTGATTCCCTGCCTCTGATACCCTGCCTCTCTTTGCCTGCCTCTATTTCCGTGCCTCTTGCTCTGCATCTAGTTTCCCACATCTCATTTGCCCCCTCTGATAACCCGCCTCTGATTCCATGCCTCTGATTCCCCGCCTCTGATTCCCCGCCTCTGATTCCCCGCCTCTGATTCCATGCCTCAGATTCCCTGCCTCAGATTCCTTGCCTCAGATTCCCTGCCTCTGATTCCCCGCCTCTGATTCCCCGCCTCTGATTCCCCACCTCTGATTCCCTGCCTCTGTTTCCCCGCCTCTGATTCCCCGCGTCTGATTCCCCGCCTCAGATTCCCCGGCTCTGATTCCCTGTGTGAGATTCCCCGCCTCAGATTCCTTGCCTCAGATTCCCCGCCTCAGATTCCCTGCCTCAGATTCCCCGCCTCAGATTCCCCGCCTCAGATTCCCCGCCTCAGATTCCCCGCCTCAGATTCCCTGCCTCAGATTCCCTGCCTCAGATTCCCTGCCTCAGATTCCCTTCATCTGATTCCCTTCATCTGATTCCCTGCCTCTGATTCCCTGCCTCTGATTCCCCACCTCTGATTCCCCGCCTCAGATTCCCTGCCTCAGATTCCCTGCCTCAGATTCCCTGCCTCTGATTGCCTGCCTCTGATTCCCTGCCTCTGATTCCCTGCCTCTGATTCCCTGCCTCAGATACCCCGACTCAGATTTACCACCTCAGATTCCCCGCCTCAGATTCCCTGCCTCAGATTCCCTGCCTCAGATTCCCTGCCTCAGATTCCCTGCCTCATATTCCCCGCCTCCGATTCCCCGCCTCTGATTCCCCGCCTCTGATTCCCAGCCACTGATTCCCCGCCTCTGATTCCACGCCTCTGATTCCCCGCCTCTGATTCCCAGCCACTGATTCCCCGCCTCTGATTCCACGCCTCTGATTCCCCGCCTCTTATTCCCCGCCTCGGATTCCCCGCCTCTGATTCCCCGCCTCTGATTCCCTGCCTCAGATTCCCAGGCTCTGATTCCCTGCATCAGATTCCCTGCCTCAGATTCCCTGCCTCTGATTCCCCGCCTCTGATTCCCTGCCTCTGATTCCCCGCCTCTTATTCCCTGCCTCAGATTCTCTGTCTCAGATTCCCTGCCTCAGATTCCCTGCCTCTGATTCCCCGCCTTTGATTCCCCGCCTCTTTTTCCCCGCCTCTGATTCCCCGCCTCTGATTCCCCACCTCTGATTCCCTGCCTCTGTTTCCCCGCCTCTGATTCCCCGCCTCTGATTCCCCGCCTCAGATTCCCCAGCTCTGATTCCCTGCCTGAGATTCGCTGCCTCAGATACCCCACCTCAGATTCCCCGCCTCAGATTCCCCGCCTCAGATTCCCCGCCTCAGATTCCCCGCCTCAGATTCCCCGCCTCAGATTCCCCGCCTCAGATTCCCCGCCTCAGATTCCCCGCCTCACATTCCCCGCCTCAGATTCCCTGCCTCAGATTCCCTGCATCTGATTGCCTGCCTCTGATTCCCTGCCTCTGATTCCCTGCCTCTGATTCCCTGCCTCTGATTCCCTGCCTCTGATTCCCTGCCTCTGATTCCCTGCCTCTTATTCCGCGCCTCTGATTCCACGCCTCTCTTTCCGTATCTCTGATTCCCCGCCTCTGATTCCCTGCATCTGATACCCTGCCTCTCTTTGCCTGCCTCTATTTCGGTGCCTCTTTCTCTGCATCTAGTTTCCCACATCTCATTTGCCCACTCTGATAACCCGCCTCTGATTCCATGCCTCTGATTCCCCGCCTCTGATTCCCCTCCTCTGATTCCCTGCCTTTGATTCCCCACCTCTGATTCCCTGCCTCAGATTCCCTGCCTCAGATTCCCTGCCTCAGATTCCCTGCCTCCGATTCCCTGCCTCTGATTCCCCGCCTCTGATTCCCCGCCTCTTATTCCCCACCTCTGATTCCCCGCCTCTGATTCCCCGCCTCTGATTCCCTGCCTCTGATACCCTGCATCTCTTTGCCTGCCTCTATTTCCGTGCCTCTTTCTCTGCATCTAGTTTACCAAATCTCATTTGCCCCCTCTGATAACCCGCCTCTGATTCCATGCCTCTGATTCACTGCCTCAGATTCCCTGCCTCAGATACCCCGACTCAGATTTACCGCCTCAGATTCCCCGCCTCAGATTCCCTGTCTCAGATTTCCTGCCTCAGATTCCCTGCCTCAGATTCCCTGCCTCAGATTCCCTGCCTCCGATTCCCCGCCTCTGATTCCCCGCCTCTGATTCCCCGCCTCTGATTCCCTGCCTCTGATTCCCTGCCTCTGATTCCGCGCCTCTGATTCCACGCCTCTCTTTCCGTATCTCTGATTCCCCGCCTCTGATTCCCTGCCTCTGATTCCCTGCCTCTGATTCCCTGCCTCTGATTCCCCGCCTCTGATTCCCCGCCTCTGATTCCCTGCCTCTGTTTCCCCGCCTCTGATTCCCCGCCTCTGATTCCCCGCCTCAGATTTCCCGGCTCTGATTCCCTGCCTGAGATTCCCTGCCTGAGATTCCCCGCCTCAGATTCCCTGCCTCAGATTCCCCGCCTCAGATTCCCTGCCTCAGATTCCCTGCCTCTGATTCCCCGCCTCTGATTCCCCGTGGCTTTTTCCAGGCCTCTGATTCCCCGCCTCTGATTCCCCGCCTCTGATTCCCTGCCTCTGTTTCCCCGCCTCTGATTCCCCGCCTCTGATTCCCTGCCTCAGATTCCCTGCCTCAGATTCCCTGCCTCTGAGTCCCCGCCTCAGATTCCCCGGCTCTGATTCCCTACCTGTGATTCCCTGCCTCAGATTTTCTGCCTCAGATTCCCCGCCTCAGATTCCCCGCCTCAGATTCCCCGCCTCAGATTCCCCGCCTCAGATTCCCCGCCTCAGATTCCCCGCCTCAGATGCCCCGCCTCAGATTCCCTGCCTCTGATTGCCTGCCTCTGATTCCCTGCCTCTAATTCGCTGCCTCTAAATCCCTGCCTCTGATTCCCTGCCTCTGATTCCCTGCCTCTGATTCCGCGCCTCTGATTCCACACCTATCTTTCCGTGTCTCTGATTCCCCGCCTCTGAATCCCTGCCTCAGATTCCCCGCCTCTGATTCCCCGCCTCTGATTCGCCGCCTCTGATTCCCCGCCTCTGATTCGCCGCCTCTGATTCCCCGCCTCTGATTCCCCGCCTCTGATTCCCCACCTCTGATTCCCCGCCTCAGATACCCTGCCTCATATTCCCTGCCTCAGATTCCCTGCCTCAGATTCCCTGCCTCTGATTCCCCGCCTCTGTTTCCCCGCCTCTTATTCCCCACCTCTGATTCCCCGCCTCTGATTCCCCGCCTCTGATTTCCTGCCTCGGTTTCCCCGCCTCTGATTCCCCACCTCTGATTCCCTGCCTCAGATTTCCCGGCTCTGATTCCCTACCTGAGATTCCCTGCCTGAGATTCCCCGCCTCAGATTCCCTGCCTCAGATTCCCCGCCTCAGATTCCACGCCTCAGATTCCCCGCCTCAGATTCCCCGCCTCAGATTCCCCGTCTCAGATTCCCCGCCTAAGATTCCCCGCCTGATTCCCTGCCTCTGATTCCGCACCTCTGATTCCACGCATCTCTTTCCGTGTCTCTGATTCCCCGCTCTGATTCCCTGCCTCTGATACCCTGCCTCTATTTGCCTGCCTCTATTTCCGTACCTCTTTCTCTGCATCTAGTTTCCCACATCTCATTTGCCCCCTCTGATAACCCGCCTCTGATTCCATGCCTCTGATTCCCCGCCTCTGATTCCCTGACTCAGATTCCC
Source organism: Narcine bancroftii (assembly GCF_036971445.1). Classification (NCBI taxonomy): domain Eukaryota; kingdom Metazoa; phylum Chordata; class Chondrichthyes; order Torpediniformes; family Narcinidae; genus Narcine; species Narcine bancroftii. Next base: position 152,322 of record NW_027211874.1, on the reverse strand, counting down.
CGCCTCAGATTCCCCGCCTCAGATTCCCCGCCTCAGATTCCCTGCCTCAGATTCCCTGCCTCAGATTCCCTGCCTCAGTTTCCCTTCATCTGATTCCCTTCATCTGATTCCCTGCCTCTGATTCCCTGCCTCTGATTCCCTGCCTCTGATTCCCCGCCTCTGATTCCCCGCCTCAGATTCCCTGCCTCAGATTCCCTGCCTCAGATTCCCTGCCTCTGATTATCTGCCTCAGATTCCCTGCCTCAGATTCCCTGCCTCAGATTCCCTGCCTCTGATTGCCTGCCTCTGATTCCCTGCCTCTGATTCCCTGCCTCTGATTGCCTGCCTCTGATTCCCTGCCTCTGATTCCCTGCCTCTGATTCCCTGCCTCTGATTCCGCACCTCTGATTCCATGCCTCTCTTTCCTTGTCTCTGATTCCCCGCCTCTGATTCCCTGCCTCTGATACCCTGCCTCTCTTTGCCTGCCTCTATTTCCGTGCCTCTTTCTCTGCATCTAGTTTCCCACATCTCATTTGCCCCATCTGATTACCCGCCTCTGATTCCATGCCTCTGATTCACTGCATCAGATTCCCTGCCTCAGATACCCCGACTCAGATTTACCGCATCAGATTCCCCGCCTCAGATTCCCTGCCTCAGATTCACTGCCTCCGATTCCCCGCCTCTGATTCCCCGCCTCTGATTCCCCGCCTCTGATTCCCAGCCTCTGAATCCCCGCCTCTGAATCCCCGCCTCTGATTCCCCGCCTCTGTTTCCCCGCTTCTGATTCCCCGCCTCTCATTCCCCACCTCTGATTCCACGCCTCTGATTCCCCGCCTCTGATTCCAGGCCTCTGATTCCCCACCTCTGATTCCCCACCTCTGATTGCCTGCCACTGATTGCCCGCCTCTGATTCCCCGCCTCTGATTCCCCGCCTCTGATTCCCCACCTCTGTCTGTATGCCTCTCTTTCGCCTCCACTCTTTCCCCTCCACTCTTTCCGCGCCTCTCTTTCCCTCCCTCAATTTCAACAACACTGTTTGATCTGTTTTGTGTACCTCATTTTAAACACACAAGTTCCAACCACTATGTTTTGCCCGCCTCTTTCCCCGCCTCTATATATCCACCTATGTTTACCTGCCTTAGTTTACCCGCCTGTTTCACCACCTCTGATTCCCCACCTTTCATTCCCCGCCTCTCTTTCCCTGCCTCTATTTCCGCGCCTCTTTCTCTGCCTCGCTTTCCCCACATCTCTTTTCCTCCCCCTGATTCCCCGCCTCTGATTCCCCACCTCTGATTCCCTGCCTCTGATTCCCCGCCTCTGATTCCCTGCCTCAGATTCCCTGCCTCAGATTCCCTGCCTCAGATTCCCTGCCTCTGATTCCCCGCCTCTGATTCCCCGCCTCTTATTCCCCGCCTCTGATTCCCCGCCTCTGATTCCCCACCTCTGATTCCCTGCCTCAGATTCCCCGGCTCTGATTCCCTGCATCAGATTCCCTGCCTCAGATTCCCTGCCTCCGATTCCCCGCCTCTGATTCCCTGCCTCTTATTCCCCGCCTCTGATTCCCTTCCTCTGATTCCCTGCCTCTGATACCCTGCCTCTTTTTGCCTGCCTCTATTTCGGTGCCTCTTTCTCTGCATCTAGTTTCCCACATCTCATTTGCCCCCTCTGATAACCCGCCTCTGATTCCATGCCTCTGATTCCCTGCCTCTGATTCCCCGCCTCTGATTCCCCGCCTCTGATTCCCCGCCTCAGATTCCCCGGCTCTGATTCCCTGCCTGAGATTCCCTGAATCAGATACCCCGCCTCAGATTCCCCGCCTCAGATTCCCCGCCTCAGATTCCCCGCCTCAGATTCCCCGCCTCAGATTCCCCGCCTCAGATTTCCCGCCTCAGATTCCCCGCCTCAGATTCCCCGCCTCAGATTCCCCGCCTCAGATTCCCCGCCTCAGATTCCCCGCCTCAGATTCCCCGCCTCAGATTCCCCGCCTCAGATTCCCCGCCTCAGATTCCCTGCCTCAGATTCCCTGCCTTTGATTGCCTGCCTCTGATTCCCTGCCTCTGATTCCCTGCCTCTGATTCCCTGCCTCTGATACCCTGCCTCTCTTTGGCTGCCTCTATTTCGGTGCCTCTTTCTCTGCATCTAGTTTCCCACATCTAATTTGCCCCCTCTGATAACCCGCCTCTGATTCCATGCCTCTGATTCCCTGCCTCTGATTCCCCACCTCTGATTCCCTGCCTCTGATTCCCCGTCTCTCATTCCCTGCCTCAGATTCCCTGCCTCAGATTCACTGCCTCAGATTCCCTGCCTCAGATTCCCTGCCTCTTATTCCCCGCCTCTGATTCCCCGCCGCTGATTCCCCGCCTCTGATTCCCTGCCTCTATTTCCCCGCCTCTGATTCCCCGCCTCTGATTCCCCGCCTCAGATTTCCCGGCTCTGATTCCCTGCCTGAGATTCCCTGCCTGAGATTCCCCGCCTCAGATTCCCTGCCTCAGATTCCCCGCCTCAGATTCCCCGCCTCAGATTCCCCGCCTCAGATTCCCCATCTCAGATTCCCCGCCTCAGATTCCCCGCCTCAGATTCCCCGCCTCAGATTCCCTGCCTCAGATTCCCTGCCTCTGATTGCCTTCCTCTGATTCCCTGCCTCTGATTCCCTGCCTCTGATACCCTGCCTCTGATTCCCTGCCTCTGATTCCCTGCCTCTAATTCCCTGCCTCTGATTCCGCACCTCTGATTCCACGCCTCTCTTTCCGTGTCTCTGATTCCCCGCCTCTGATTCCCTGCCTCTGATACCCTGCCTCTCTTTGCCTGCCTCTATTTCCGTGCCTCTTGCTCTGCATCTAGTTTCCCACATCTCATTTGCCCCCTCTGATAACCCGCCTCTGATTCCATGCCTCTGATTCCCCGCCTCAGATTCCCCGCCTCTGATTCCCCGCCTCTGATTCCCTGCCTCAGATTCCCTGCCTCAGATTCCTTGCCTCAGATTCCCTGCCTCTGATTCCCCGCCTCTGATTCCCCGCCTCTGATTCCCCGCCTCTGATTCCCTGCCTCTGTTTCCCCGCCTCTGATTCCCCGCGTCTGATTCCCCGCCTCAGATTCCCCGGCTCTGATTCCCTGTGTGAGATTCCCCGCCTCAGATTCCCCGCCTCAGATTCCCCGCCTCAGATTCCCCGCCTCAGATTCCCTGCCTCAGATTCCCCGCCTCAGATTCCCCGCCTCAGATTCCCCGCCTCAGATTCCCCGCCTCAGATTCCCTGCCTCAGATTCCCTGCCTCAGATTCCCTGCCTCAGATTCCCTTCATCTGATTCCCTTCATCTGATTCCCTGCCTCTGATTCCCTGCCTCTGATTCCCCACCTCTGATTCCCCGCCTCAGATTCCCTGCCTCTGATTCCCTGCCTCAGATTCCCTGCCTCAGATTCCTGCCTCAGATTCCCTGCCTCTGATTGCCTGCCTCTGATTCCCTGCCTCTGATTCCCTGCCTCTGATTCCCTGCCTCAGATACCCCGACTCAGATTTACCACCTCAGATTCCCCGCCTCAGATTCCCTGCCTCAGATTCCCTGCCTCAGATTCCCTGCCTCAGATTCCCTGCCTCATATTCCCCGCCTCCGATTCCCCGCCTCTGATTCCCCGCCTCTGATTCCCAGCCACTGATTCCCCGCCTCTGATTCCACGCCTCTGATTCCCCGCCTCTGATTCCACGCCTCTGATTCCCCGCATCTGATTCCAGGCCTCTTATTCCCCGCCTCTGATTCCCCACCTCTGATTGCCTGCCACTGAGTGCCCGCCTCTGATTCCCCGCCTCTGATTCCCCGCCTCTGATTCCACGCCTCTGATTCCCCGACTCTGATTCCAGGCCTCTGATTCCCCACCTCTGATTCCCCACCTCTGATTGCCTGCCACTGATTGCCCGCCTCTGATTCCCCGCCTCTGATTCCCCGCCTCTGATTCCCCACCTCTGTCTGTATGCCTCTCTTTCGCCTCCACTCTTTCCCCTCCACTCTTTCCGCGCCTCTCTTTCCCTCCCTCAATTTCAACAACACTGTTTGATCTGTTTTGTGTACCTCATTTTAAACACACAAGTTCCAACCACTATGTTTTGCCCGCCTCTTTCCCCGCCTCTATATATCCACCTATGTTTACCTGCCTTAGTTTACCCGCCTGTTTCACCACCTCTGATTCCCCACCTTTCATTCCCCGCCTCTCTTTCCCTGCCTCTATTTCCGCGCCTCTTTCTCTGCCTCGCTTTCCCCACATCTCTTTTCCTCCCCCTGATTCCCCGCCTCTGATTCCCCACCTCTGATTCCCTGCCTCTGATTCCCCGCCTCTGATTCCCTGCCTCAGATTCCCTGCCTCAGATTCCCTGCCTCAGATTCCCTGCCTCTGATTCCCCGCCTCTGATTCCCCGCCTCTTATTCCCCGCCTCTGATTCCCCGCCTCTGATTCCCCACCTCTGATTCCCTGCCTCAGATTCCCCGGCTCTGATTCCCTGCATCAGATTCCCTGCCTCAGATTCCCTGCCTCCGATTCCCCGCCTCTGATTCCCTGCCTCTTATTCCCCGCCTCTGATTCCCTGCCTCTGATTCCCTGCCTCTGATACCCTGCCTCTCTTTGCCTGCCTCTATTTCGGTGCCTCTTTCTCTGCATCTAGTTTCCCACATCTCATTTGCCCCCTCTGATAACCCGCCTCTGATTCCATGCCTCTGATTCCCTGCCTCTGATTCCCCGCCTCTGATTCCCCGCCTCTGATTCCCCGCCTCAGATTCCCCGGCTCTGATTCCCTGCCTGAGATTCCCTGAATCAGATACCCCGCCTCAGATTCCCCGCCTCAGATTCCCCGCCTCAGATTCCCCGCCTCAGATTCCCCGCCTCAGATTCCCCGCCTCAGATTTCCCGCCTCAGATTCCCCGCCTCAGATTCCCCGCCTCAGATTCCCCGCCTCAGATTCCCCGCCTCAGATTCCCCGCCTCAGATTCCCCGCCTCAGATTCCCCGCCTCAGATTCCCCGCCTCAGATTCCCCGCCTCAGATTCCCCGCCTCAGATTCCCTGCCTCAGATTCCCTGCCTTTGATTGCCTGCCTCTGATTCCCTGCCTCTGATTCCCTGCCTCTGATTCCCTGCCTCTGATACCCTGCCTCTCTTTGGCTGCCTCTATTTCGGTGCCTCTTTCTCTGCATCTAGTTTCCCACATCTAATTTGCCCCCTCTGATAACCCGCCTCTGATTCCATGCCTCTGATTCCCTGCCTCTGATTCCCCACCTCTGATTCCCTGCCTCTGATTCCCCGTCTCTGATTCCCTGCCTCAGATTCCCTGCCTCAGATTCACTGCCTCAGATTCCCTGCCTCAGATTCCCTGCCTCTTATTCCCCGCCTCTGATTCCCCGCCGCTGATTCCCCTCCTCTGATTCCCTGCCTCTATTTCCCCACCTCTGATTCCCCGCCTCTGATTCCCCGCCTCAGATTTCCCGGCTCTGATTCCCTGCCTGAGATTCCCTGCCTGAGATTCCCCGCCTCAGATTCCCTGCCTCAGATTCCCCGCCTCAGATTCCCCGCCTCAGATTCCCCGCCTCAGATTCCCCATCTCAGATTCCCCGCCTCAGATTCCCCGCCTCAGATTCCCCGCCTCAGATTCCCTGCCTCAGATTCCCTGCCTCTGATTGCCTTCCTCTGATTCCCTGCCTCTGATTCCCTGCCTCTGATACCCTGCCTCTGATTCCCTGCCTCTGATTCCCTGCCTCTAATTCCCTGCCTCTGATTCCGCACCTCTGATTCCACGCCTCTCTTTCCGTGTCTCTGATTCCCCGCCTCTGATTCCCTGCCTCTGATACCCTGCCTCTCTTTGCCTGCCTCTATTTCCGTGCCTCTTGCTCTGCATCTAGTTTCCCACATCTCATTTGCCCCCTCTGATAACCCGCCTCTGATTCCATGCCTCTGATTCCCCGCCTCTGATTCCCCGCCTCTGATTCCCCGCCTCTGATTCCCTGCCTCAGATTCCCTGCCTCAGATTCCTTGCCTCAGATTCCCTGCCTCTGATTCCCCGCCTCTGATTCCCAGCCTCTGATTCCCCGCCTCTGATTCCCTGCCTCTGTTTCCCCGCCTCTGATTCCCCGCGTCTGATTCCCCGCCTCAGATTCCCCGGCTCTGATTCCCTGTGTGAGATTCCCCGCCTCAGATTCCCCGCCTCAGATTCCCCGCCTCAGATTCCCCGCCTCAGATTCCCTGCCTCAGATTCCCCGCCTCAGATTCCCCGCCTCAGATTCCCCGCCTCAGATTCCCCGCCTCAGATTCCCTGCCTCAGATTCCCTGCCTCAGATTCCCTGCCTCAGATTCCCTTCATCTGATTCCCTTCATCTGATTCCCTGCCTCTGATTCCCTGCCTCTGATTCCCCACCTCTGATTCCCCGCCTCAGATTCCCTGCCTCTGATTCCCTGCCTCAGATTCCCTGCCTCAGATTCCCTGCCTCAGATTCCCTGCCTCTGATTGCCTGCCTCTGATTCCCTGCCTCTGATTCCCTGCCTCTGATTCCCTGCCTCAGATACCCCGACTCAGATTTACCACCTCAGATTCCCCGCCTCAGATTCCCTGCCTCAGATTCCCTGCCTCAGATTCCCTGCCTCAGATTCCCTGCCTCATATTCCCCGCCTCCGATTCCCCGCCTCTGATTCCCCGCCTCTGATTCCCAGCCACTGATTCCCCGCCTCTGATTCCACGCCTCTGATTCCCCGCCTCTGATTCCCCGCCTCTGATTCCACGCCTCTGATTCCCCGCATCTGATTCCAGGCCTCTTATTCCCCGCCTCTGATTCCCCACCTCTGATTGCCTGCCACTGAGTGCCCGCCTCTGATTCCCCGCCTCTGATTCCCCGCCTCTGATTCCCCACCTCTGTCTGTATGCCTCTCTTTTGCCTCCACTTTTTCCCCTACACTCTTTCCGCGCCTCTCTTTCCCTCCCTCAATTTCAACAACTCTGTTTGATCTGTTCTGTGTACCTCATTTTCAACACACAAGTTCCAACCACTATGTTTCACCCATCACTTTCCCCGCCTCTATTTTTCCGCCTATGTTTACCCGCCTCTGTTTATTCACCTGTTTCACTGCCTCTGATTCCCCGCCTCTGATTCCCCACCTCTGTCTCGACGCCTCTCTTTCGCCTCCACTCTTTCCCCTCCACTCTTTCCGTGCCTGTCTTTCCCTCCCTCAATTTCAACAACACTGTTTGATCTGTTTTGTGTACCTCATTTTAAACACACAAGTTCCAACCACTATGTTTTGCCCGCCTCTTTCCCCGCCTCTATTTATCCACCTATGTTTACCTGCCTCTGTTTACCCGCCTGTTTCCCCGCCTCTGATTCCCCACCTTTCATTCCCCGCCTCTCTTTCCCTGCCTCTATTTCCGCGCCTCTTTCTCTGCCTCTCTTTCCCCACATCTCTTTTCCTCCCGCTGATTCCCCGCCTCTGATTCCCCGCCTCTGATTCCCTGCCTCTGATTCCCCGCCTCTGATTCCCTGCCTCAGATTCCCTGCCTCAGATTCCCTGCCTCAGATTCCCTGCCTCTGATTCCCCGCCTCTGATTCCCCGCCTCTTATTCCCCGCCTCGGATTCCCCGCCTCTGATTCCCCGCCTCTGATTCCCTGCCTCAGATTCCCAGGCTCTGATTCCCTGCATCAGATTCCCTGCCTCAGATTCCCTGCCTCTGATTCCCCGCCTCTGATTCCCTGCCTCTGATTCCCCGCCTCTTATTCCCTGCCTCAGATTCTCTGTCTCAGATTCCCTGCCTCAGATTCCCTGCCTCTGATTCCCCGCCTTTGATTCCCCGCCTCTTTTTCCCCGCCTCTGATTCCCCGCCTCTGATTCCCCACCTCTGATTCCCTGCCTCTGTTTCCCCGCCTCTGATTCCCCGCCTCTGATTCCCCGCCTCAGATTCCCCAGCTCTGATTCCCTGCCTGAGATTCGCTGCCTCAGATACCCCACCTCAGATTCCCCGCCTCAGATTCCCCGCCTCAGATTCCCCGCCTCAGATTCCCCGCCTCAGATTCCCCGCCTCAGATTCCCCGCCTCAGATTCCCCGCCTCACATTCCCCGCCTCACATTCCCCGCCTCAGATTCCCTGCCTCAGATTCCCTGCATCTGATTGCCTGCCTCTGATTCCCTGCCACTGATTCCCTGCCTCTGATTCCCTGCCTCTGATTCCCTGCCTCTGATTCCCTGCCTCTGATTCCCTGCCTCTGATTCCGCGCCTCTGATTCCACGCCTCTCTTTCCGTATCTCTGATTCCCCGCCTCTGATTCCCTGCATCTGATACCCTGCCTCTCTTTGCCTGCCTCTATTTCGGTGCCTCTTTCTCTGCATCTAGTTTCCCACATCTCATTTGCCCACTCTGATAACCCGCCTCTGATTCCATGCCTCTGATTCCCCGCCTCTGATTCCCCTCCTCTGATTCCCTGCCTTTGATTCCCCGCCTCTGATTCCCTGCCTCAGATTCCCTGCCTCAGATTCCCTGCCTCAGATTCCCTGCCTCCGATTCCCTGCCTCTGATTCCCCGCCTCTGATTCCCCGCCTCTTATTCCCCGCCTCTGATTCCCCGCCTCTGATTCCCCGCCTCTGATTCCCTGCCTCTGATACCCTGCATCTCTTTGCCTGCCTCTATTTCCGTGCCTCTTTCTCTGCATCTAGTTTCCCAAATCTCATTTGCCCCCTCTGATAACCCGCCTCTGATTCCATGCCTCTGATTCACTGCCTCAGATTCCCTGCCTCAGATACCCCGACTCAGATTTACCGCCTCAGATTCCCCGCCTCAGATTCCCTGTCTCAGATTTCCTGCCTCAGATTCCCTGCCTCAGATTCCCTGCCTCAGATTCCCTGCCTCCGATGCCCCGCCTCTGATTCCCCGCCTCTGATTCCCCGCCTCTGATTCCCAGCCTCTGAATCCCCGCCTCTGAATCCCCGCCTCTGATTCCCCGCCTCTGTTTCCCCGCCTCTGATTCCCCGCACCTGATTCCCCGCCTCTGATTCCACGCCTCTGATTCCCCGCCTCTGATTCCAGGCCTCTTATTCCCCGCCTCTGATTCCCCACCTCTGATTGCCTGCCACTGATTGCCCGCCTCTGATTCCCCGCCTCTGATTCCCCGCCTCTGATTCCCCACCTCTGTCTGTATGCCTCTCTTTCGCCTCCGCTTTTTCCCCTACACTCTTTCCGTGCCTCTCTTTCCCTCCCTCAATTTGAACAACTCTGTTTGATCTGTTCTGTGTACCTCATTTTCAACACACAAGTTCCAACCACTATGTTTCACCCATCACTTTCCCCGCCTCTATTTTTCCGCCTATGTTTACCCGCCTCTGTTTACCCACCTGTTTCACCGCCTCTGATTACCCGCCTCTGATTCCCCACCTCTGTCTCGACGCCTCTCTTTTGCCGCCACTCTTTCCCCTCCACTCTTTCTGTGCCTGTCTTTCCCTCCCTCAATTTCAACAACACTGTTTGATCTGTTTTGTGTACATCATTTTAAACACACAACTTCCAACCACTATGTTTTGCCCGCCTCTTTCCCCGCCTCTATTTATCCACCTATGTTTACCTGCCTCTGTTTACCCGCCTGTTTCCCCGCCTCTGATTCCCCACCTTTCATTCCCCGCCTCTCTTTCCCTGCCTCTATTTCCGCGCCTCTTTCTCTGCCTCTCTTTCCCCACATCTCTTTTTCTCCAGCTGATTCCCCGCCTCTGATTCCCCGCCTCTGATTCCCTGCCTCTGATTCCCCGCCTCTGATTCCCTGCCTCAGATTCCCTGCCTCAGATTCCCTGCCTCAGATTCCCGGCCTCTGATTCCCCGCCTCTGATTCCCCGCCTCTTATTCCCCGCCTCTGATTCCCCGCCTCTGATTCCTCGGCTCTGATTCCCTGCCTCAGATTCCCCGGCTCTGATTCCCTGCATCAGATTCCCTGCCTCAGATTCCCTGCCTCTGATTCACCGCCTCTGATTCCCTGCCTCTGATTCCCCGCCTCTGATTCCCTGCCTCAGATTCCCTGCCTCAGATTCCCTGCCTCAGATTCACTGCCTCTGATTCCCCGCCTTTGATTCCCCGCCTCTTATTCCCCGCCTCTGATTCCCCGCCTCTGATTCCCCGCCTCTGAATCCCCGGCTCTGATTCCCTGCATCAGATTCCCTGCCTCAGATTCCCTGCCTCTGATTCCCCGCCTCTGATTCCCTGCCTCTGATTCCCCGCCTCTGATTCCCTGCCTCAGATTCCCTGCCTCAGATTCCCTGCCTCAGATTCCCTGCCTCTGATTCCCCGCCTTTGATTCCCCGCCTCTTATTCCCCGCCTCTGATTCCCCGCCTCTGATTCCCCACCTCTGATTCCCTGCCTCTGTTTCCCCGCCTCTGATTCCCCACCTCTGATTCCCCGCCTCAGATTCCCCAGCTCTGATTCCCTGCCTGAGATTCCCTGCCTCAGATACCCCACCTCAGATTCCCCGCCTCAGATTCCCCGCCTCAGATTCCCCGCCTCAGATTCCCCGCCTCAGATTCCCCGCCTCAGATTCCCCGCCTCAGATTCCCCGCCTCAGATTCCCCGCCTCAGATACCCGCCTCAGATTCCCCGCCTCAGATTCCCCGCCTCAGATTCCCCGCCTCAGATTCCCCGCCTCAGATTCCCTGCCTCAGATTCCCCGCCTCAGATTCCCTGCATCTGATTGCCTGCCTCTGATTCCCTGCCTCTGATTCCCTGCCTCTGATTCCCTGCCTCTGATTCCCTGCCTCTGATTCCCTGCCTCTGATTCCCTGCCTCTGATTCCGCGCCTCTGATTCCACGCCTCTCTTTCCGTATCTCTGATTCCCCGCCTCTGATTCCCTGCATCTGATACCCTGCCTCTCTTTGCCTGCCTCTATTTCGGTGCCTCTTTCTCTGCATCTAGTTTCCCACATCTCATTTGCCCACTCTGATAACCCGCCTCTGATTCCATGCCTCTGATTCCCCGCCTCTGATTCCCCGCCTCTGATTCCCTGCCTTTGATTCCCCGCCTCTGATTCCCTGCCTCAGATTCTCTGCCTCAGATTCCCTGCCTCAGATTCCCTGCCTCAGATTCCCTGCCTCTGATCCTCCACCTCTGATTCTCTGCCTCAGATTCCCTGCCTCAGATTCCCTGCCTCAGATTCCCTTCATCTGATTCCCTGCCTCTGTTTCCCCGCCTCTGATTCCCCGCCTCTGATTCCCCGCCTCAGATTTCCCGGCTCTGATTCCCTGCCTGAGATTCCCTGCCTGAGATACCCCGCCTCAGATTCCCTGCCTCAGATTCCCCGCCTCAGATTCCCCGCCTCAGATTCCCCGCTTCAGATTCCCCGTCTCAGATTCCCCGCCTCAGATTCACCGCCTCAGATTCCCCGCCTCATATTCCCTGCCTCAGATTCCCTGCCTCTGATTGCCTTCCTCTGATTCCCTGCCTCTGATTCCCTGCCTCTGATTCCCTGCCTCTGATTCCCTGCCTCTGATTCCCTGCCTCTGATTCCCTGCCTCTGATTCCGCACCTCTGATTCCACGCCTCTCTTTCCGTGTCTCTGATTCCCTGCCTCTGATTCCCTGCCTCTGATACCCTGCCTCTCTTTGACTGCCTCTATTTCCGTGCCTCTTCCTCTGCATCTAGTTTCCCACATCTCATTTGCACCCTCTGATAACCCACCTCTGATTCCATGCCTCTGATTCCCCGCCTCAGATTCCCCGCCTCTGATTCCCTGCCTCAGATTCCCTGCCTCAGATTCCATGCCTCAGATTCCCTGCCTCTGATTCCCCGCTTCTGATTCCCCGCCTCTTATTCCCCGCCTCTGATTATCCGCCTCTGATTCCCCGCCTCTGATTCCCTGCCTCTGTTTCCCCGCCTCTGGTTCCCCGCGTCTGATTCCCCGCCTCAGATTCCCCGGCTCTTATTCCCTGCCTGAGATTCCATGCCTCAGAATCCCCGCCTCAAATTCCCTGCCTCAGATTCCCCGCCGCAGATTCCCCGCCTCAGATTCCCCGCCTCAGATTCCCTGCCTCAGATTCCCCGCCTCAGATTCCCTGCCTCAGATTCCCTGCATCTGATTGCCTGCCTCTGATTCCCTGCCTCTGATTCCCTGCCTCTGATTCCCTGCCTCTGATTCCCTGCCTCTGATTCCCTGCCTCTGATTCCCTGCCTCTGATTCCGCGCCTCTGATTCCACGCCTGTCTTTCCGTATCTCTGATTCCCCGCCTCTGATTCCCTGCATCTGATACCCTGCCTCTCTTTGCCTGCCTCTATTTCGGTGCCTCTTTCTCTGCATCTAGTTTCCCACATCTCATTTGCCCACTCTGATAACCCGCCTCTGATTCCATGCCTCTGATTCCCCGCCTCTGATTCCCCGCCTCTGATTCCCCGCCTCTGATTCCCTGCCTCAGATTCCCTGCCTCAGATTCCTTGCCTCAGATTCCCTGCCTCTGATTCCCCGCCTCTGATTCCCCGCCTCTGATTCCCCGCCTCTGATTCCCTGCCTCTGTTTCCCCGCCTCTGATTCCCCGCGTCTGATTCCCCGCCTCAGATTCCCCGGCTCTGATTCCCTGTGTGAGATTCCCCGCCTCAGATTCCCCGCCTCAGATTCCCCGCCTCAGATTCCCCGCCTCAGATTCCCTGCCTCAGATTCCCCGCCTCAGATTCCCCGCCTCAGATTCCCCGCCTCAGATTCCCCGCCTCAGATTCCCTGCCTCAGATTCCCTGCCTCAGATTCCCTGCCTCAGATTCCCTTCATCTGATTCCCTTCATCTGATTCCCTGCCTCTGATTCCCTGCCTCTGATTCCCCACCTCTGATTCCCCGCCTCAGATTCCCTGCCTCTGATTCCCTGCCTCAGATTCCCTGCCTCAGATTCCCTGCCTCAGATTCCCTGCCTCTGATTGCCTGCCTCTGATTCCCTGCCTCTGATTCCCTGCCTCTGATTCCCTGCCTCAGATACCCCGACTCAGATTTACCACCTCAGATTCCCCGCCTCAGATTCCCTGCCTCAGATTCCCTGCCTCAGATTCCCTGCCTCAGATTCCCTGCCTCATATTCCCCGCCTCCGATTCCCCGCCTCTGATTCCCCGCCTCTGATTCCCAGCCACTGATTCCCCGCCTCTGATTCCACGCCTCTGATTCCCCGCCTCTGATTCCCCGCCTCTGATTCCACGCCTCTGATTCCCCGCATCTGATTCCAGGCCTCTTATTCCCCGCCTCTGATTCCCCACCTCTGATTGCCTGCCACTGAGTGCCCGCCTCTGATTCCCCGCCTCTGATTCCCCGCCTCTGATTCCCCACCTCTGTCTGTATGCCTCTCTTTTGCCTCCACTTTTTCCCCTACACTCTTTCCGCGCCTCTCTTTCCCTCCCTCAATTTCAACAACTCTGTTTGATCTGTTCTGTGTACCTCATTTTCAACACACAAGTTCCAACCACTATGTTTCACCCATCACTTTCCCCGCCTCTATTTTTCCGCCTATGTTTACCCGCCTCTGTTTATTCACCTGTTTCACTGCCTCTGATTCCCCGCCTCTGATTCCCCACCTCTGTCTCGACGCCTCTCTTTCGCCTCCACTCTTTCCCCTCCACTCTTTCCGTGCCTGTCTTTCCCTCCCTCAATTTCAACAACACTGTTTGATCTGTTTTGTGTACCTCATTTTAAACACACAAGTTCCAACCACTATGTTTTGCCCGCCTCTTTCCCCGCCTCTATTTATCCACCTATGTTTACCTGCCTCTGTTTACCCGCCTGTTTCCCCGCCTCTGATTCCCCACCTTTCATTCCCCGCCTCTCTTTCCCTGCCTCTATTTCCGCGCCTCTTTCTCTGCCTCTCTTTCCCCACATCTCTTTTCCTCCCGCTGATTCCCCGCCTCTGATTCCCCGCCTCTGATTCCCTGCCTCTGATTCCCCGCCTCTGATTCCCTGCCTCAGATTCCCTGCCTCAGATTCCCTGCCTCAGATTCCCTGCCTCTGATTCCCCGCCTCTGATTCCCCGCCTCTTATTCCCCGCCTCGGATTCCCCGCCTCTGATTCCCCGCCTCTGATTCCCGTCCTCAGATTCCCAGGCTCTGATTCCCTGCATCAGATTCCCTGCCTCAGATTCCCTGCCTCTGATTCCCCGCCTCTGATTCCCTGCCTCTGATTCCCCGCCTCTTATTCCCTGCCTCAGATTCTCTGTCTCAGATTCCCTGCCTCAGATTCCCTGCCTCTGATTCCCCGCCTTTGATTCCCCGCCTCTTTTGCCCCGCCTCTGATTCCCCGCCTCTGATTCCCCACCTCTGATTCCCTGCCTCTGTTTCCCCGCCTCTGATTCCCCGCCTCTGATTCCCCGCCTCAGATTCCCCAGCTCTGATTCCCTGCCTGAGATTCGCTGCCTCAGATACCCCACCTCAGATTCCCCGCCTCAGATTCCCCGCCTCAGATTCCCCGCCTCAGATTCCCCGCCTCAGATTCCCCGCCTCAGATTCCCCGCCTCAGATTCCCCGCCTCACATTCCCCGCCTCACATTCCCCGCCTCAGATTCCCTGCCTCAGATTCCCTGCATCTGATTGCCTGCCTCTGATTCCCTGCCTCTGATTCCCTGCCTCTGATTCCCTGCCTCTGATTCCCTGCCTCTGATTCCCTGCCTCTGATTCCCTGCCTCTGATTCCGCGCCTCTGATTCCACGCCTCTCTTTCCGTATCTCTGATTCCCCGCCTCTGATTCCCTGCATCTGATACCCTGCCTCTCTTTGCCTGCCTCTATTTCGGTGCCTCTTTCTCTGCATCTAGTTTCCCACATCTCATTTGCCCACTCTGATAACCCGCCTCTGATTCCATGCCTCTGATTCCCCGCCTCTGATTCCCCTCCTCTGATTCCCTGCCTTTGATTCCCCGCCTCTGATTCCCTGCCTCAGATTCCCTGCCTCAGATTCCCTGCCTCAGATTCCCTGCCTCCGATTCCCTGCCTCTGATTCCCCGCCTCTTATTCCCCGCCTCTGATTCCCCGCCTCTGATTCCCCGCCTCTGATTCCCTGCCTCTGATACCCTGCATCTCTTTGCCTGCCTCTATTTCCGTGCCTCTTTCTCTGCATCTAGTTTCCCAAATCTCATTTGCCCCCTCTGATAACCCGCCTCTGATTCCATGCCTCTGATTCACTGCCTCAGATTCCCTGCCTCAGATACCCCGACTCAGATTTACCACCTCAGATTCCCCGCCTCAGATTCCCTGTCTCAGATTTCCTGCCTCAGATTCCCTGCCTCAGATTCCCTGCCTCAGATTCCCTGCCTCCGATGCCCCGCCTCTGATTCCCCGCCTCTGATTCCCCGCCTCTGATTCCCAGCCTCTGAATCCCCGCCTCTGAATCCCCGCCTCTGATTCCCCGCCTCTGTTTCCCCGCCTCTGATTCCCCGCACCTGATTCCCCGCCTCTGATTCCACGCCTCTGATTCCCCGCCTCTGATTCCAGGCCTCTTATTCCCCGCCTCTGATTCCCCACCTCTGATTGCCTGCCACTGATTGCCCGCCTCTGATTCCCCGCCTCTGATTCCCCGCCTCTGATTCCCCACCTCTGTCTGTATGCCTCTCTTTCGCCTCCGCTTTTTCCCCTACACTCTTTCCGTGCCTCTCTTTCCCTCCCTCAATTTGAACAACTCTGTTTGATCTGTTCTGTGTACCTCATTTTCAACACACAAGTTCCAACCACTATGTTTCACCCATCACTTTCCCCGCCTCTATTTTTCCGCCTATGTTTACCCGCCTCTGTTTACCCACCTGTTTCACCGCCTCTGATTACCCGCCTCTGATTCCCCACCTCTGTCTCGACGCCTCTCTTTTGCCGCCACTCTTTCCCCTCCACTCTTTCTGTGCCTGTCTTTCCCTCCCTCAATTTCAACAACACTGTTTGATCTGTTTTGTGTACATCATTTTAAACACACAACTTCCAACCACTATGTTTTGCCCGCCTCTTTCCCCGCCTCTATTTATCCACCTATGTTTACCTGCCTCTGTTTACCCGCCTGTTTCCCCGCCTCTGATTCCCCACCTTTCATTCCCCGCCTCTCTTTCCCTGCCTCTATTTCCGCGCCTCTTTCTCTGCCTCTCTTTCCCCACATCTCTTTTTCTCCAGCTGATTCCCCGCCTCTGATTCCCCGCCTCTGATTCCCTGCCTCTGATTCCCCGCCTCTGATTCCCTGCCTCAGATTCCCTGCCTCAGATTCCCTGCCTCAGATTCCCGGCCTCTGATTCCCCGCCTCTGATTCCCCGCCTCTTATTCCCCGCCTCTGATTCCCCGCCTCTGATTCCTCGGCTCTGATTCCCTGCCTCAGATTCCCCGGCTCTGATTCCCTGCATCAGATTCCCTGCCTCAGATTCCCTGCCTCTGATTCACCGCCTCTGATTCCCTGCCTCTGATTCCCCGCCTCTGATTCCCTGCCTCAGATTCCCTGCCTCAGATTCCCTGCCTCAGATTCCCTGCCTCTGATTCCCCGCCTTTGATTCCCCGCCTCTTATTCCCCGCCTCTGATTCCCCGCCTCTGATTCCCCGCCTCTGAATCCCCGGCTCTGATTCCCTGCATCAGATTCCCTGCCTCAGATTCCCTGCCTCTGATTCCCCGCCTCTGATTCCCTGCCTCTGATTCCCCGCCTCTGATTCCCTGCCTCAGATTCCCTGCCTCAGATTCCCTGCCTCAGATTCCCTGCCTCTGATTCCCCGCCTTTGATTCCCCGCCTCTTATTCCCCGCCTCTGATTCCCCGCCTCTGATTCCCCACCTCTGATTCCCTGCCTCTGTTTCCCCGCCTCTGATTCCCCACCTCTGATTCCCCGCCTCAGATTCCCCAGCTCTGATTCCCTGCCTGAGATTCCCTGCCTCAGATACCCCACCTCAGATTCCCCGCCTCAGATTCCCCGCCTCAGATTCCCCGCCTCAAATTCCCCGCCTCAGATTCCCCGCCTCAGATTCCCCGCCTCAGATTCCCCGCCTCAGATTCCCCGCCTCAGATACCCGCCTCAGATTCCCCGCCTCAGATTCCCCGCCTCAGATTCCCCGCCTCAGATTCCCCGCCTCAGATTCCCTGCCTCAGATTCCCCGCCTCAGATTCCCTGCATCTGATTGCCTGCCTCTGATTCCCTGCCTCTGATTCCCTGCCTCTGATTCCCTGCCTCTGATTCCCTGCCTCTGATTCCCTGCCTCTGATTCCCTGCCTCTGATTCCGCGCCTCTGATTCCACGCCTCTCTTTCCGTATCTCTGATTCCCCGCCTCTGATTCCCTGCATCTGATACCCTGCCTCTCTTTGCCTGCCTCTATTTCGGTGCCTCTTTCTCTGCATCTAGTTTCCCACATCTCATTTGCCCACTCTGATAACCCGCCTCTGATTCCATGCCTCTGATTCCCCGCCTCTGATTCCCCGCCTCTGATTCCCTGCCTTTGATTCCCCGCCTCTGATTCCCTGCCTCAGATTCTCTGCCTCAGATTCCCTGCCTCAGATTCCCTGCCTCAGATTCCCTGCCTCTGATCCTCCGCCTCTGATTCTCTGCCTCAGATTCCCTGCCTCAGATTCCCTGCCTCAGATTCCCTTCATCTGATTCCCTGCCTCTGTTTCCCCGCCTCTGATTCCCCGCCTCTGATTCCCAGCCTCAGATTTCCCGGCTCTGATTCCCTGCCTGAGATTCCCTGCCTGAGATTCCCCGCCTCAGATTCCCTGCCTCAGATTCCCCGCCTCAGATTCCCCGCCTCAGATTCCCCGCTTCAGATTCCCCGTCTCAGATTCCCCGCCTCAGATTCACCGCCTCAGATTCCCCGCCTCATATTCCCTGCCTCAGATTCCCTGCCTCTGATTGCCTTCCTCTGATTCCCTGCCTCTGATTCCCTGCCTCTGATTCCCTGCCTCTGATTCCCTGCCTCTGATTCCCTGCCTCTGATTCCCTGCCTCTGATTCCGCACCTCTGATTCCACGCCTCTCTTTCCGTGTCTCTGATTCCCTGCCTCTGATTCCCTGCCTCTGATACCCTGCCTCTCTTTGACTGCCTCTATTTCCGTGCCTCTTCCTCTGCATCTAGTTTCCCACATCTCATTTGCACCCTCTGATAACCCACCTCTGATTCCATGCCTCTGATTCCCCGCCTCTGATTCCCCGCCTCTGATTCCCTGCCTCAGATTCCCTGCCTCAGATTCCATGCCTCAGATTCCCTGCCTCTGATTCCCCGCTTCTGATTCCCCGCCTCTTATTCCCCGCCTCTGATTATCCGCCTCTGATTCCCCGCCTCTGATTCCCTGCCTCTGTTTCCCCGCCTCTGGTTCCCCGCGTCTGATTCCCCGCCTCAGATTCCCCGGCTCTGATTCCCTGCCTGAGATTCCATGCCTCAGAATCCCCGCCTCAAATTCACTGCCTCAGATTCCCCGCCGCAGATTCCCCGCCTCAGATTCCCCGCCTCAGATTCCCTGCCTCAGATTCCCCGCCTCAGATTCCCTGCCTCAGATTCCCTGCATCTGATTGCCTGCCTCTGATTCCCTGCCTCTGATTCCCTGCCTCTGATTCCCTGCCTCTGATTCCCTGCCTCTGATTCCCTGCCTCTGATTCCCTGCCTCTGATTCCGCGCCTCTGATTCCACGCCTGTCTTTCCGTATCTCTGATTCCCCGCCTCTGATTCCCTGCATCTGATACCCTGCCTCTCTTTGCCTGCCTCTATTTCGGTGCCTCTTTCTCTGCATCTAGTTTCCCACATCTCATTTGCCCACTCTGATAACCCGCCTCTGATTCCATGCCTCTTATTCCCCGCCTCTGATTCCCCGCCTCTGATTCCCCGCCTCTGATTCCCTGCCTCTGTTTCCCCGCCTCTGATTCCCCGCCTCTGATTCCCCGCCTCAGATTTCCCGGCTCTGATTCCCTGCCTGAGATTCCCTGCCTGAGATTCCCCGCCTCAGATTCCCTGCCTCAGATTCCCCGCCTCAGATTCCCCGCCTCAGATTCCCCGCTTCAGATTCCCCGTCTCAGATTCCCCGCCTCAGATTCCCCGCCTCAGATTCACCGCCTCAGATTCCCCGCCTCATATTCCCTGCCTCAGATTCCCTGCCTCTGATTGCCTTCCTCTGATTCCCTGCCTCTGATTCCCTGCCTCTGAATCCCTGCCTCTGATTCCCTGCCTCTGATTCCCTTCCTCTGATTCCCTGCCTCTGATTCCGCGCCTCTGATTCCACGCCTCTCTTTCCGTATCTCTGATTCCCCGCCTCTGATTCCCTGCATCTGATACCCTGCCTCTCTTTGCCTGCCTCTATTTCGGCGCCTCTTTCTCTGCATCTAGTTTCCCACATCTCATTTGCCCACTCTGATAACCCGCCTCTGATTCCATGCCTCTGATTCCCCGCCTCTGATTCCCCGCCTCTGATTCCCTGCCGTTGATTCCCCGCCTCTGATTCCCTGCCTCAGATTCTCTGCCTCAGATTCCCTGCCTCAGATTCCCTGCCTCAGATTCCCTGCCTCTGATTCCCCGCCTCTGATTCCCTGCCGTTGATTCCCCGCCTCTGATTCCCTGCCTCAGATTCTCTGCCTCAGATTCCCTGCCTCAGATTCCCTGCCTCAGATTCCCTTCATCTGATTCCCTTCATCTGATTCCCTGCCTCTGTTACCCTGCCTCTGATTCCCTGCCTCTGATTCCCCGCCTCTGATTCCCTGCCTCTGATTCCCTGCCTCTGATTGCCTGCCTCTGATTCCCCGTCTCTGATTCCCTGCCTCAGATTCCCTGCCTCAGATTCACTGCCTCAGATTCCCTGCCTCAGATTCCCTGCCTCTGATTCCATGCCTCAGATTCCCTTCATCTGATTCCCTTCATCTGATTCCCTGCCTCTGTTACCCTGCCTCTGATTCCCTGCCTTTGATTGCCTGTCTCTGATTCCCTGCCTCTGATTCCCCGTCTCTGATTCCCTGCCTCAGATTCCCTGCCTCAGATTCACTGCCTCAGATTCCCTGCCTCAGATTCCCTGCCTCTGATTCCCCGCCTCTGAATCCCCGCCTCTTATTCCCCGCCTCTGATTCCCCGCCGCTGATTCCCCGCCTCTGATTCCCTGCCTCTATTTCCCCGCCTCTGATTCCCCGCCTCTGATTCCCCGCCTCTGATTCCCCGCCGCTGATTCCCCGCCTCTGATTCCCTGCCTCTATTTCCCCGCCTCTGTTTCCCCGCCTCTGATTCCCCGCACCTGATTCCCCGCCTCTGATTCCACGCCTCTGATTCCCCGCCTCTGATTCCAGGCCTCTTATTCCCCGCCTCTGATTCCCCACCTCTGATTGCCTGCCACTGATTGCCCGCCTCTGATTCCCCGCCTCTGATTCCCCGCCTCTGATTCCCCACCTCTGTCTGTATGCCTCTCTTTTGCCTCCGCTTTTTCCCCTACACTCTTTCCGTGCCTCTCTTTCCCTCCCTCAATTTGAACAACTCTGTTTGATCTGTTCTGTGTACCTCATTTTCAACACACAAGTTCCAACCACTATGTTTCACCCATCACTTTCCCCGCCTCTATTTTTCCGCCTATGTTTACCCGCCTCTGTTTACCCACCTGTTTCACCGCCTCTGATTACCCGCCTCTGATTCCCCACCTCTGTCTCGACGCCTCTCTTTTGCCGCCACTCTTTCCCCTCCACTCTTTCTGTGCCTGTCTTTCCCTCCCTCAATTTCAACAACACTGTTTGATCTGTTTTGTGTACATCATTTTAAACACACAACTTCCAACCACTATGTTTTGCCCGCCTCTTTCCCCGCCTCTATTTATCCACCTATGTTTACCTGCCTCTGTTTACCCGCCTGTTTCCCCGCCTCTGATTCCCCACCTTTCATTCCCCGCCTCTCTTTCCCTGCCTCTATTTCCGCGCCTCTTTCTCTGCCTCTCTTTCCCCACATCTCTTTTTCTCCAGCTGATTCCCCGCCTCTGATTCCCCGCCTCTGATTCCCTGCCTCTGATTCCCCGCCTCTGATTCCCTGCCTCAGATTCCCTGCCTCAGATTCCCTGCCTCAGATTCCCGGCCTCTGATTCCCCGCCTCTGATTCCCCGCCTCTTATTCCCCGCCTCTGATTCCCCGCCTCTGATTCCTCGGCTCTGATTCCCTGCCTCAGATTCCCCGGCTCTGATTCCCTGCATCAGATTCCCTGCCTCAGATTCCCTGCCTCTGATTCACCGCCTCTGATTCCCTGCCTCTGATTCCCCGCCTCTGATTCCCTGCCTCAGATTCCCTGCCTCAGATTCCCTGCCTCAGATTCCCTGCCTCTGATTCCCCGCCTTTGATTCCCCGCCTCTTATTCCCCGCCTCTGATTCCCCGCCTCTGATTCCCCGCCTCTGAATCCCCGGCTCTGATTCCCTGCATCAGATTCCCTGCCTCAGATTCCCTGCCTCTGATTCCCCGCCTTTGATTCCCCGCCTCTTTTTCCCCGCCTCTGATTCCCCGCCTCTGATTCCCCACCTCTGATTCCCTGCCTCTGTTTCCCCGCCTCTGATTCCCCGCCTCTGATTCCCCGCCTCAGATTCCCCAGCTCTGATTCCCTGCCTGAGATTCGCTGCCTCAGATACCCCACCTCAGATACCCCGCCTCAGATTCCCCGCCTCAGATTCCCCGCCTCAGATTCCCCGCCTCAGATTCCCCGCCTCAGATTCCCCGCCTCAGATTCCCCGCCTCACATTCCCCGCCTCACATTCCCCGCCTCAGATTCCCTGCCTCAGATTCCCTGCATCTGATTGCCTGCCTCTGATTCCCTGCCACTGATTCCCTGCCTCTGATTCCCTGCCTCTGATTCCCTGCCTCTGATTCCCTGCCTCTGATTCCCTGCCTCTGATTCCGCGCCTCTGATTCCACGCCTCTCTTTCCGTATCTCTGATTCCCCGCCTCTGATTCCCTGCATCTGATACCCTGCCTCTCTTTGCCTGCCTCTATTTCGGTGCCTCTTTCTCTGCATCTAGTTTCCCACATCTCATTTGCCCACTCTGATAACCCGCCTCTGATTCCATGCCTCTGATTCCCCGCCTCTGATTCCCCTCCTCTGATTCCCTGCCTTTGATTCCCCGCCTCTGATTCCCTGCCTCAGATTCCCTGCCTCAGATTCCCTGCCTCAGATTCCCTGCCACCGATTCCCTGCCTCTGATTCCCCGCCTCTGATTCCCCGCCTCTTATTCCCCGCCTCTGATTCCCCGCCTCTGATTCCCCGCCTCTGATTCCCTGCCTCTGATACCCTGCATCTCTTTGCCTGCCTCTATTTCCGTGCCTCTTTCTCTGCATCTAGTTTCCCAAATCTCATTTGCCCCCTCTGATAACCCGCCTCTGATTCCATGCCTCTGATTCACTGCCTCAGATTCCCTGCCTCAGATACCCCGACTCAGATTTACCGCCTCAGATTCCCCGCCTCAGATTCCCTGTCTCAGATTTCCTGCCTCAGATTCCCTGCCTCAGATTCCCTGCCTCAGATTCCCTGCCTCCGATGCCCCGCCTCTGATTCCCCGCCTCTGATTCCCCGCCTCTGATTCCCAGCCTCTGAATCCCCGCCTCTGAATCCCCGCCTCTGATTCCCCGCCTCTGTTTCCCCGCCTCTGATTCCCCGCACCTGATTCCCCGCCTCTGATTCCACGCCTCTGATTCCCCGCCTCTGATTCCAGGCCTCTTATTCCCCGCCTCTGATTCCCCACCTCTGATTGCCTGCCACTGATTGCCCGCCTCTGATTCCCCGCCTCTGATTCCCCGCCTCTGATTCCCCACCTCTGTCTGTATGCCTCTCTTTCGCCTCCGCTTTTTCCCCTACACTCTTTCCGTGCCTCTCTTTCCCTCCCTCAATTTGAACAACTCTGTTTGATCTGTTCTGTGTACCTCATTTTCAACACACAAGTTCCAACCACTATGTTTCACCCATCACTTTCCCCGCCTCTATTTTTCCGCCTATGTTTACCCGCCTCTGTTTACCCACCTGTTTCACCGCCTCTGATTACCCGCCTCTGATTCCCCACCTCTGTCTCGACGCCTCTCTTTTGCCGCCACTCTTTCCCCTCCACTCTTTCTGTGCCTGTCTTTCCCTCCCTCAATTTCAACAACACTGTTTGATCTGTTTTGTGTACATCATTTTAAACACACAACTTCCAACCACTATGTTTTGCCCGCCTCTTTCCCCGCCTCTATTTATCCACCTATGTTTACCTGCCTCTGTTTACCCGCCTGTTTCCCCGCCTCTGATTCCCCACCTTTCATTCCCCGCCTCTCTTTCCCTGCCTCTATTTCCGCGCCTCTTTCTCTGCCTCTCTTTCCCCACATCTCTTTTTCTCCAGCTGATTCCCCGCCTCTGATTCCCCGCCTCTGATTCCCTGCCTCTGATTCCCCGCCTCTGATTCCCTGCCTCAGATTCCCTGCCTCAGATTCCCTGCCTCAGATTCCCGGCCTCTGATTCCCCGCCTCTGATTCCCCGCCTCTTATTCCCCGCCTCTGATTCCCCGCCTCTGATTCCTCGGCTCTGATTCCCTGCCTCAGATTCCCCGGCTCTGATTCCCTGCATCAGATTCCCTGCCTCAGATTCCCTGCCTCTGATTCACCGCCTCTGATTCCCTGCCTCTGATTCCCCGCCTCTGATTCCCTGCCTCAGATTCCCTGCCTCAGATTCCCTGCCTCAGATTCCCTGCCTCTGATTCCCCGCCTTTGATTCCCCGCCTCTTATTCCCCGCCTCTGATTCCCCGCCTCTGATTCCCCGCCTCTGAATCCCCGGCTCTGATTCCCTGCATCAGATTCCCTGCCTCAGATTCCCTGCCTCTGATTCCCCGCCTCTGATTCCCTGCCTCTGATTCCCCGCCTCTGATTCCCTGCCTCAGATTCCCTGCCTCAGATTCCCTGCCTCAGATTCCCTGCCTCTGATTCCCCGCCTTTGATTCCCCGCCTCTTATTCCCCGCCTCTGATTCCCCGCCTCTGATTCCCCACCTCTGATTCCCTGCCTCTGTTTCCCCGCCTCTGATTCCCCACCTCTGATTCCCCGCCTCAGATTCCCCAGCTCTGATTCCCTGCCTGAGATTCCCTGCCTCAGATACCCCACCTCAGATTCCCCGCCTCAGATTCCCCGCCTCAGATTCCCCGCCTCAGATTCCCCGCCTCAGATTCCCCGCCTCAGATTCCCCGCCTCAGATTCCCCGCCTCAGATTCCCCGCCTCAGATACCCGCCTCAGATTCCCCGCCTCAGATTCCCCGCCTCAGATTCCCCGCCTCAGATTCCCCGCCTCAGATTCCCTGCCTCAGATTCCCCGCCTCAGATTCCCTGCATCTGATTGCCTGCCTCTGATTCCCTGCCTCTGATTCCCTGCCTCTGATTCCCTGCCTCTGATTCCCTGCCTCTGATTCCCTGCCTCTGATTCCCTGCCTCTGATTCCGCGCCTCTGATTCCACGCCTCTCTTTCCGTATCTCTGATTCCCCGCCTCTGATTCCCTGCATCTGATACCCTGCCTCTCTTTGCCTGCCTCTATTTCGGTGCCTCTTTCTCTGCATCTAGTTTCCCACATCTCATTTGCCCACTCTGACAACCCGCCTCTGATTCCATGCCTCTGATTCCCCGCCTCTGATTCCCCGCCTCTGATTCCCTGCCTTTGATTCCCCGCCTCTGATTCCCTGCCTCAGATTCTCTGCCTCAGATTCCCTGCCTCAGATTCCCTGCCTCAGATTCCCTGCCTCTGATCCTCCGCCTCTGATTCTCTGCCTCAGATTCCCTGCCTCAGATTCCCTGCCTCAGATTCCCTTCATCTGATTCCCTGCCTCTGTTTCCCCGCCTCTGATTCCCCGCCTCTGATTCCCAGCCTCAGATTTCCCGGCTCTGATTCCCTGCCTGAGATTCCCTGCCTGAGATTCCCCGCCTCAGATTCCCTGCCTCAGATTCCCCGCCTCAGATTCCCCGCCTCAGATTCCCCGCTTCAGATTCCCCGTCTCAGATTCCCCGCCTCAGATTCACCGCCTCAGATTCCCCGCCTCATATTCCCTGCCTCAGATTCCCTGCCTCTGATTGCCTTCCTCTGATTCCCTGCCTCTGATTCCCTGCCTCTGATTCCCTGCCTCTGATTCCCTGCCTCTGATTCCCTGCCTCTGATTCCCTGCCTCTGATTCCGCACCTCTGATTCCACGCCTCTCTTTCCGTGTCTCTGATTCCCTGCCTCTGATTCCCTGCCTCTGATACCCTGCCTCTCTTTGACTGCCTCTATTTCCGTGCCTCTTCCTCTGCATCTAGTTTCCCACATCTCATTTGCACCCTCTGATAACCCACCTCTGATTCCATGCCTCTGATTCCCCGCCTCTGATTCCCCGCCTCTGATTCCCTGCCTCAGATTCCCTGCCTCAGATTCCATGCCTCAGATTCCCTGCCTCTGATTCCCCGCTTCTGATTCCCCGCCTCTTATTCCCCGCCTCTGATTATCCGCCTCTGATTCCCCGCCTCTGATTCCCTGCCTCTGTTTCCCCGCCTCTGGTTCCCCGCGTCTGATTCCCCGCCTCAGATTCCCCGGCTCTGATTCCCTGCCTGAGATTCCATGCCTCAGAATCCCCGCCTCAAATTCACTGCCTCAGATTCCCCGCCGCAGATTCCCCGCCTCAGATTCCCCGCCTCAGATTCCCTGCCTCAGATTCCCCGCCTCAGATTCCCTGCCTCAGATTCCCTGCATCTGATTGCCTGCCTCTGATTCCCTGCCTCTGATTCCCTGCCTCTGATTCCCTGCCTCTGATTCCCTGCCTCTGATTCCCTGCCTCTGATTCCCTGCCTCTGATTCCGCG
Source organism: Narcine bancroftii (assembly GCF_036971445.1). Classification (NCBI taxonomy): domain Eukaryota; kingdom Metazoa; phylum Chordata; class Chondrichthyes; order Torpediniformes; family Narcinidae; genus Narcine; species Narcine bancroftii. Next base: position 126,610 of record NW_027211874.1, on the reverse strand, counting down.
CCTCTGATTCCACGCCTGTCTTTCCGTATCTCTGATTCCCCGCCTCTGATTCCCTGCATCTGATACCCTGCCTCTCTTTGCCTGCCTCTATTTCGGTGCCTCTTTCTCTGCATCTAGTTTCCCACATCTCATTTGCCCACTCTGATAACCCGCCTCTGATTCCATGCCTCTGATTCCCCGCCTCTGATTCCCCGCCTCTGATTCCCTGCCGTTGATTCCCCGCCTCTGATTCCCTGCCTCAGATTCTCTGCCTCAGATTCCCTGCCTCAGATTCCCTGCCTCAGATTCCCTGCCTCTGATTCCCCGCCTCTGATTCCCTGCCGTTGATTCCCCGCCTCTGATTCCCTGCCTCAGATTCTCTGCCTCAGATTCCCTGCCTCAGATTCCCTGCCTCAGATTCCCTTCATCTGATTCCCTTCATCTGATTCCCTGCCTCTGTTACCCTGCCTCTGATTCCCTGCCTCTGATTCCCCGCCTCTGATTCCCTGCCTCTGATTCCCTGCCTCTGATTGCCTGCCTCTGATTCCCCGTCTCTGATTCCCTGCCTCAGATTCCCTGCCTCAGATTCACTGCCTCAGATTCCCTGCCTCAGATTCCCTGCCTCTGATTCCATGCCTCAGATTCCCTTCATCTGATTCCCTTCATCTGATTCCCTGCCTCTGTTACCCTGCCTCTGATTCCCTGCCTTTGATTGCCTGTCTCTGATTCCCTGCCTCTGATTCCCCGTCTCTGATTCCCTGCCTCAGATTCCCTGCCTCAGATTCACTGCCTCAGATTCCCTGCCTCAGATTCCCTGCCTCTGATTCCCCGCCTCTGAATCCCCGCCTCTTATTCCCCGCCTCTGATTCCCCGCCGCTGATTCCCCGCCTCTGATTCCCTGCCTCTATTTCCCCGCCTCTGATTCCCCGCCTCTGATTCCCCGCCTCTGATTCCCCGCCGCTGATTCCCCGCCTCTGATTCCCTGCCTCTATTTCCCCGCCTCTGTTTCCCCGCCTCTGATTCCCCGCACCTGATTCCCCGCCTCTGATTCCACGCCTCTGATTCCCCGCCTCTGATTCCAGGCCTCTTATTCCCCGCCTCTGATTCCCCACCTCTGATTGCCTGCCACTGATTGCCCGCCTCTGATTCCCCGCCTCTGATTCCCCGCCTCTGATTCCCCACCTCTGTCTGTATGCCTCTCTTTCGCCTCCGCTTTTTCCCCTACACTCTTTCCGTGCCTCTCTTTCCCTCCCTCAATTTGAACAACTCTGTTTGATCTGTTCTGTGTACCTCATTTTCAACACACAAGTTCCAACCACTATGTTTCACCCATCACTTTCCCCGCCTCTATTTTTCCGCCTATGTTTACCCGCCTCTGTTTACCCACCTGTTTCACCGCCTCTGATTACCCGCCTCTGATTCCCCACCTCTGTCTCGACGCCTCTCTTTTGCCGCCACTCTTTCCCCTCCACTCTTTCTGTGCCTGTCTTTCCCTCCCTCAATTTCAACAACACTGTTTGATCTGTTTTGTGTACATCATTTTAAACACACAACTTCCAACCACTATGTTTTGCCCGCCTCTTTCCCCGCCTCTATTTATCCACCTATGTTTACCTGCCTCTGTTTACCCGCCTGTTTCCCCGCCTCTGATTCCCCACCTTTCATTCCCCGCCTCTCTTTCCCTGCCTCTATTTCCGCGCCTCTTTCTCTGCCTCTCTTTCCCCACATCTCTTTTTCTCCAGCTGATTCCCCGCCTCTGATTCCCCGCCTCTGATTCCCTGCCTCTGATTCCCCGCCTCTGATTCCCTGCCTCAGATTCCCTGCCTCAGATTCCCTGCCTCAGATTCCCGGCCTCTGATTCCCCGCCTCTGATTCCCCGCCTCTTATTCCCCGCCTCTGATTCCCCGCCTCTGATTCCTCGGCTCTGATTCCCTGCCTCAGATTCCCCGGCTCTGATTCCCTGCATCAGATTCCCTGCCTCAGATTCCCTGCCTCTGATTCACCGCCTCTGATTCCCTGCCTCTGATTCCCCGCCTCTGATTCCCTGCCTCAGATTCCCTGCCTCAGATTCCCTGCCTCAGATTCCCTGCCTCTGATTCCCCGCCTTTGATTCCCCGCCTCTTATTCCCCGCCTCTGATTCCCCGCCTCTGATTCCCCGCCTCTGAATCCCCGGCTCTGATTCCCTGCATCAGATTCCCTGCCTCAGATTCCCTGCCTCTGATTCCCCGCCTCTGATTCCCTGCCTCTGATTCCCCGCCTCTGATTCCCTGCCTCAGATTCCCTGCCTCAGATTCCCTGCCTCAGATTCCCTGCCTCTGATTCCCCGCCTTTGATTCCCCGCCTCTTATTCCCCGCCTCTGATTCCCCGCCTCTGATTCCCCACCTCTGATTCCCTGCCTCTGTTTCCCCGCCTCTGATTCCCCACCTCTGATTCCCCGCCTCAGATTCCCCAGCTCTGATTCCCTGCCTGAGATTCCCTGCCTCAGATACCCCACCTCAGATTCCCCGCCTCAGATTCCCCGCCTCAGATTCCCCGCCTCAGATTCCCCGCCTCAGATTCCCCGCCTCAGATTCCCCGCCTCAGATTCCCCGCCTCAGATTCCCCGCCTCAGATACCCGCCTCAGATTCCCCGCCTCAGATTCCCCGCCTCAGATTCCCCGCCTCAGATTCCCCGCCTCAGATTCCCTGCCTCAGATTCCCCGCCTCAGATTCCCTGCATCTGATTGCCTGCCTCTGATTCCCTGCCTCTGATTCCCTGCCTCTGATTCCCTGCCTCTGATTCCCTGCCTCTGATTCCCTGCCTCTGATTCCCTGCCTCTGATTCCGCGCCTCTGATTCCACGCCTCTCTTTCCGTATCTCTGATTCCCCGCCTCTGATTCCCTGCATCTGATACCCTGCCTCTCTTTGCCTGCCTCTATTTCGGTGCCTCTTTCTCTGCATCTAGTTTCCCACATCTCATTTGCCCACTCTGATAACCCGCCTCTGATTCCATGCCTCTGATTCCCCGCCTCAGATTCCCCGCCTCAGATACCCGCCTCAGATTCCCCGCCTCAGATTCCCCGCCTCAGATTCCCCGCCTCAGATTCCCCGCCTCAGATTCCCTGCCTCAGATTCCCCGCCTCAGATTCCCTGCATCTGATTGCCTGCCTCTGATTCCCTGCCTCTGATTCCCTGCCTCTGATTCCCTGCCTCTGATTCCCTGCCTCTGATTCCCTGCCTCTGATTCCCTGCCTCTGATTCCGCGCCTCTGATTCCACGCCTCTCTTTCCGTATCTCTGATTCCCCGCCTCTGATTCCCTGCATCTGATACCCTGCCTCTCTTTGCCTGCCTCTATTTCGGTGCCTCTTTCTCTGCATCTAGTTTCCCACATCTCATTTGCCCACTCTGATAACCCGCCTCTGATTCCATGCCTCTGATTCCCCGCCTCTGATTCCCCGCCTCTGATTCCCTGCCTTTGATTCCCCGCCTCTGATTCCCTGCCTCAGATTCTCTGCCTCAGATTCCCTGCCTCAGATTCCCTGCCTCAGATTCCCTGCCTCTGATCCTCCGCCTCTGATTCTCTGCCTCAGATTCCCTGCCTCAGATTCCCTGCCTCAGATTCCCTTCATCTGATTCCCTGCCTCTGTTTCCCCGCCTCTGATTCCCCGCCTCTGATTCCCAGCCTCAGATTTCCCGGCTCTGATTCCCTGCCTGAGATTCCCTGCCTGAGATTCCCCGCCTCAGATTCCCTGCCTCAGATTCCCCGCCTCAGATTCCCCGCCTCAGATTCCCCGCTTCAGATTCCCCGTCTCAGATTCCCCGCCTCAGATTCACCGCCTCAGATTCCCCGCCTCATATTCCCTGCCTCAGATTCCCTGCCTCTGATTGCCTTCCTCTGATTCCCTGCCTCTGATTCCCTGCCTCTGATTCCCTGCCTCTGATTCCCTGCCTCTGATTCCCTGCCTCTGATTCCCTGCCTCTGATTCCGCACCTCTGATTCCACGCCTCTCTTTCCGTGTCTCTGATTCCCTGCCTCTGATTCCCTGCCTCTGATACCCTGCCTCTCTTTGACTGCCTCTATTTCCGTGCCTCTTCCTCTGCATCTAGTTTCCCACATCTCATTTGCACCCTCTGATAACCCACCTCTGATTCCATGCCTCTGATTCCCCGCCTCTGATTCCCCGCCTCTGATTCCCTGCCTCAGATTCCCTGCCTCAGATTCCATGCCTCAGATTCCCTGCCTCTGATTCCCCGCTTCTGATTCCCCGCCTCTTATTCCCCGCCTCTGATTATCCGCCTCTGATTCCCCGCCTCTGATTCCCTGCCTCTGTTTCCCCGCCTCTGGTTCCCCGCGTCTGATTCCCCGCCTCAGATTCCCCGGCTCTGATTCCCTGCCTGAGATTCCATGCCTCAGAATCCCCGCCTCAAATTCACTGCCTCAGATTCCCCGCCGCAGATTCCCCGCCTCAGATTCCCCGCCTCAGATTCCCTGCCTCAGATTCCCCGCCTCAGATTCCCTGCCTCAGATTCCCTGCATCTGATTGCCTGCCTCTGATTCCCTGCCTCTGATTCCCTGCCTCTGATTCCCTGCCTCTGATTCCCTGCCTCTGATTCCCTGCCTCTGATTCCCTGCCTCTGATTCCGCGCCTCTGATTCCACGCCTGTCTTTCCGTATCTCTGATTCCCCGCCTCTGATTCCCTGCATCTGATACCCTGCCTCTCTTTGCCTGCCTCTATTTCGGTGCCTCTTTCTCTGCATCTAGTTTCCCACATCTCATTTGCCCACTCTGATAACCCGCCTCTGATTCCATGCCTCTTATTCCCCGCCTCTGATTCCCCGCCTCTGATTCCCCGCCTCTGATTCCCTGCCTCTGTTTCCCCGCCTCTGATTCCCCGCCTCTGATTCCCCGCCTCAGATTTCCCGGCTCTGATTCCCTGCCTGAGATTCCCTGCCTGAGATTCCCCGCCTCAGATTCCCTGCCTCAGATTCCCCGCCTCAGATTCCCCGCCTCAGATTCCCCGCTTCAGATTCCCCGTCTCAGATTCCCCGCCTCAGATTCCCCGCCTCAGATTCACCGCCTCAGATTCCCCGCCTCATATTCCCTGCCTCAGATTCCCTGCCTCTGATTGCCTTCCTCTGATTCCCTGCCTCTGATTCCCTGCCTCTGAATCCCTGCCTCTGATTCCCTGCCTCTGATTCCCTTCCTCTGATTCCCTGCCTCTGATTCCGCGCCTCTGATTCCACGCCTCTCTTTCCGTATCTCTGATTCCCCGCCTCTGATTCCCTGCATCTGATACCCTGCCTCTCTTTGCCTGCCTCTATTTCGGCGCCTCTTTCTCTGCATCTAGTTTCCCACATCTCATTTGCCCACTCTGATAACCCGCCTCTGATTCCATGCCTCTGATTCCCCGCCTCTGATTCCCCGCCTCTGATTCCCTGCCGTTGATTCCCCGCCTCTGATTCCCTGCCTCAGATTCTCTGCCTCAGATTCCCTGCCTCAGATTCCCTGCCTCAGATTCCCTGCCTCTGATTCCCCGCCTCTGATTCCCTGCCGTTGATTCCCCGCCTCTGATTCCCTGCCTCAGATTCTCTGCCTCAGATTCCCTGCCTCAGATTCCCTGCCTCAGATTCCCTTCATCTGATTCCCTTCATCTGATTCCCTGCCTCTGTTACCCTGCCTCTGATTCCCTGCCTCTGATTCCCCGCCTCTGATTCCCTGCCTCTGATTCCCTGCCTCTGATTGCCTGCCTCTGATTCCCCGTCTCTGATTCCCTGCCTCAGATTCCCTGCCTCAGATTCACTGCCTCAGATTCCCTGCCTCAGATTCCCTGCCTCTGATTCCATGCCTCAGATTCCCTTCATCTGATTCCCTTCATCTGATTCCCTGCCTCTGTTACCCTGCCTCTGATTCCCTGCCTTTGATTGCCTGTCTCTGATTCCCTGCCTCTGATTCCCCGTCTCTGATTCCCTGCCTCAGATTCCCTGCCTCAGATTCACTGCCTCAGATTCCCTGCCTCAGATTCCCTGCCTCTGATTCCCCGCCTCTGAATCCCCGCCTCTTATTCCCCGCCTCTGATTCCCCGCCGCTGATTCCCCGCCTCTGATTCCCTGCCTCTATTTCCCCGCCTCTGATTCCCCGCCTCTGATTCCCCGCCTCTGATTCCCCGCCGCTGATTCCCCGCCTCTGATTCCCTGCCTCTATTTCCCCGCCTCTGTTTCCCCGCCTCTGATTCCCCGCACCTGATTCCCCGCCTCTGATTCCACGCCTCTGATTCCCCGCCTCTGATTCCAGGCCTCTTATTCCCCGCCTCTGATTCCCCACCTCTGATTGCCTGCCACTGATTGCCCGCCTCTGATTCCCCGCCTCTGATTCCCCGCCTCTGATTCCCCACCTCTGTCTGTATGCCTCTCTTTCGCCTCCGCTTTTTCCCCTACACTCTTTCCGTGCCTCTCTTTCCCTCCCTCAATTTGAACAACTCTGTTTGATCTGTTCTGTGTACCTCATTTTCAACACACAAGTTCCAACCACTATGTTTCACCCATCACTTTCCCCGCCTCTATTTTTCCGCCTATGTTTACCCGCCTCTGTTTACCCACCTGTTTCACCGCCTCTGATTACCCGCCTCTGATTCCCCACCTCTGTCTCGACGCCTCTCTTTTGCCGCCACTCTTTCCCCTCCACTCTTTCTGTGCCTGTCTTTCCCTCCCTCAATTTCAACAACACTGTTTGATCTGTTTTGTGTACATCATTTTAAACACACAACTTCCAACCACTATGTTTTGCCCGCCTCTTTCCCCGCCTCTATTTATCCACCTATGTTTACCTGCCTCTGTTTACCCGCCTGTTTCCCCGCCTCTGATTCCCCACCTTTCATTCCCCGCCTCTCTTTCCCTGCCTCTATTTCCGCGCCTCTTTCTCTGCCTCTCTTTCCCCACATCTCTTTTTCTCCAGCTGATTCCCCGCCTCTGATTCCCCGCCTCTGATTCCCTGCCTCTGATTCCCCGCCTCTGATTCCCTGCCTCAGATTCCCTGCCTCAGATTCCCTGCCTCAGATTCCCGGCCTCTGATTCCCCGCCTCTGATTCCCCGCCTCTTATTCCCCGCCTCTGATTCCCCGCCTCTGATTCCTCGGCTCTGATTCCCTGCCTCAGATTCCCCGGCTCTGATTCCCTGCATCAGATTCCCTGCCTCAGATTCCCTGCCTCTGATTCACCGCCTCTGATTCCCTGCCTCTGATTCCCCGCCTCTGATTCCCTGCCTCAGATTCCCTGCCTCAGATTCCCTGCCTCAGATTCCCTGCCTCTGATTCCCCGCCTTTGATTCCCCGCCTCTTATTCCCCGCCTCTGATTCCCCGCCTCTGATTCCCCGCCTCTGAATCCCCGGCTCTGATTCCCTGCATCAGATTCCCTGCCTCAGATTCCCTGCCTCTGATTCCCCGCCTTTGATTCCCCGCCTCTTTTTCCCCGCCTCTGATTCCCCGCCTCTGATTCCCCACCTCTGATTCCCTGCCTCTGTTTCCCCGCCTCTGATTCCCCGCCTCTGATTCCCCGCCTCAGATTCCCCAGCTCTGATTCCCTGCCTGAGATTCGCTGCCTCAGATACCCCACCTCAGATTCCCCGCCTCAGATTCCCCGCCTCAGATTCCCCGCCTCAGATTCCCCGCCTCAGATTCCCCGCCTCAGATTCCCCGCCTCAGATTCCCCGCCTCACATTCCCCGCCTCACATTCCCCGCCTCAGATTCCCTGCCTCAGATTCCCTGCATCTGATTGCCTGCCTCTGATTCCCTGCCACTGATTCCCTGCCTCTGATTCCCTGCCTCTGATTCCCTGCCTCTGATTCCCTGCCTCTGATTCCCTGCCTCTGATTCCGCGCCTCTGATTCCACGCCTCTCTTTCCGTATCTCTGATTCCCCGCCTCTGATTCCCTGCATCTGATACCCTGCCTCTCTTTGCCTGCCTCTATTTCGGTGCCTCTTTCTCTGCATCTAGTTTCCCACATCTCATTTGCCCACTCTGATAACCCGCCTCTGATTCCATGCCTCTGATTCCCCGCCTCTGATTCCCCTCCTCTGATTCCCTGCCTTTGATTCCCCGCCTCTGATTCCCTGCCTCAGATTCCCTGCCTCAGATTCCCTGCCTCAGATTCCCTGCCACCGATTCCCTGCCTCTGATTCCCCGCCTCTGATTCCCCGCCTCTTATTCCCCGCCTCTGATTCCCCGCCTCTGATTCCCCGCCTCTGATTCCCTGCCTCTGATACCCTGCATCTCTTTGCCTGCCTCTATTTCCGTGCCTCTTTCTCTGCATCTAGTTTCCCAAATCTCATTTGCCCCCTCTGATAACCCGCCTCTGATTCCATGCCTCTGATTCACTGCCTCAGATTCCCTGCCTCAGATACCCCGACTCAGATTTACCGCCTCAGATTCCCCGCCTCAGATTCCCTGTCTCAGATTTCCTGCCTCAGATTCCCTGCCTCAGATTCCCTGCCTCAGATTCCCTGCCTCCGATGCCCCGCCTCTGATTCCCCGCCTCTGATTCCCCGCCTCTGATTCCCAGCCTCTGAATCCCCGCCTCTGAATCCCCGCCTCTGATTCCCCGCCTCTGTTTCCCCGCCTCTGATTCCCCGCACCTGATTCCCCGCCTCTGATTCCACGCCTCTGATTCCCCGCCTCTGATTCCAGGCCTCTTATTCCCCGCCTCTGATTCCCCACCTCTGATTGCCTGCCACTGATTGCCCGCCTCTGATTCCCCGCCTCTGATTCCCCGCCTCTGATTCCCCACCTCTGTCTGTATGCCTCTCTTTCGCCTCCGCTTTTTCCCCTACACTCTTTCCGTGCCTCTCTTTCCCTCCCTCAATTTGAACAACTCTGTTTGATCTGTTCTGTGTACCTCATTTTCAACACACAAGTTCCAACCACTATGTTTCACCCATCACTTTCCCCGCCTCTATTTTTCCGCCTATGTTTACCCGCCTCTGTTTACCCACCTGTTTCACCGCCTCTGATTACCCGCCTCTGATTCCCCACCTCTGTCTCGACGCCTCTCTTTTGCCGCCACTCTTTCCCCTCCACTCTTTCTGTGCCTGTCTTTCCCTCCCTCAATTTCAACAACACTGTTTGATCTGTTTTGTGTACATCATTTTAAACACACAACTTCCAACCACTATGTTTTGCCCGCCTCTTTCCCCGCCTCTATTTATCCACCTATGTTTACCTGCCTCTGTTTACCCGCCTGTTTCCCCGCCTCTGATTCCCCACCTTTCATTCCCCGCCTCTCTTTCCCTGCCTCTATTTCCGCGCCTCTTTCTCTGCCTCTCTTTCCCCACATCTCTTTTTCTCCAGCTGATTCCCCGCCTCTGATTCCCCGCCTCTGATTCCCTGCCTCTGATTCCCCGCCTCTGATTCCCTGCCTCAGATTCCCTGCCTCAGATTCCCTGCCTCAGATTCCCGGCCTCTGATTCCCCGCCTCTGATTCCCCGCCTCTTATTCCCCGCCTCTGATTCCCCGCCTCTGATTCCTCGGCTCTGATTCCCTGCCTCAGATTCCCCGGCTCTGATTCCCTGCATCAGATTCCCTGCCTCAGATTCCCTGCCTCTGATTCACCGCCTCTGATTCCCTGCCTCTGATTCCCCGCCTCTGATTCCCTGCCTCAGATTCCCTGCCTCAGATTCCCTGCCTCAGATTCCCTGCCTCTGATTCCCCGCCTTTGATTCCCCGCCTCTTATTCCCCGCCTCTGATTCCCCGCCTCTGATTCCCCGCCTCTGAATCCCCGGCTCTGATTCCCTGCATCAGATTCCCTGCCTCAGATTCCCTGCCTCTGATTCCCCGCCTCTGATTCCCTGCCTCTGATTCCCCGCCTCTGATTCCCTGCCTCAGATTCCCTGCCTCAGATTCCCTGCCTCAGATTCCCTGCCTCTGATTCCCCGCCTTTGATTCCCCGCCTCTTATTCCCCGCCTCTGATTCCCCGCCTCTGATTCCCCACCTCTGATTCCCTGCCTCTGTTTCCCCGCCTCTGATTCCCCACCTCTGATTCCCCGCCTCAGATTCCCCAGCTCTGATTCCCTGCCTGAGATTCCCTGCCTCAGATACCCCACCTCAGATTCCCCGCCTCAGATTCCCCGCCTCAGATTCCCCGCCTCAGATTCCCCGCCTCAGATTCCCCGCCTCAGATTCCCCGCCTCAGATTCCCCGCCTCAGATTCCCCGCCTCAGATACCCGCCTCAGATTCCCCGCCTCAGATTCCCCGCCTCAGATTCCCCGCCTCAGATTCCCCGCCTCAGATTCCCTGCCTCAGATTCCCCGCCTCAGATTCCCTGCATCTGATTGCCTGCCTCTGATTCCCTGCCTCTGATTCCCTGCCTCTGATTCCCTGCCTCTGATTCCCTGCCTCTGATTCCCTGCCTCTGATTCCCTGCCTCTGATTCCGCGCCTCTGATTCCACGCCTCTCTTTCCGTATCTCTGATTCCCCGCCTCTGATTCCCTGCATCTGATACCCTGCCTCTCTTTGCCTGCCTCTATTTCGGTGCCTCTTTCTCTGCATCTAGTTTCCCACATCTCATTTGCCCACTCTGATAACCCGCCTCTGATTCCATGCCTCTGATTCCCCGCCTCTGATTCCCCGCCTCTGATTCCCTGCCTTTGATTCCCCGCCTCTGATTCCCTGCCTCAGATTCTCTGCCTCAGATTCCCTGCCTCAGATTCCCTGCCTCAGATTCCCTGCCTCTGATCCTCCGCCTCTGATTCTCTGCCTCAGATTCCCTGCCTCAGATTCCCTGCCTCAGATTCCCTTCATCTGATTCCCTGCCTCTGTTTCCCCGCCTCTGATTCCCCGCCTCTGATTCCCAGCCTCAGATTTCCCGGCTCTGATTCCCTGCCTGAGATTCCCTGCCTGAGATTCCCCGCCTCAGATTCCCTGCCTCAGATTCCCCGCCTCAGATTCCCCGCCTCAGATTCCCCGCTTCAGATTCCCCGTCTCAGATTCCCCGCCTCAGATTCACCGCCTCAGATTCCCCGCCTCATATTCCCTGCCTCAGATTCCCTGCCTCTGATTGCCTTCCTCTGATTCCCTGCCTCTGATTCCCTGCCTCTGATTCCCTGCCTCTGATTCCCTGCCTCTGATTCCCTGCCTCTGATTCCCTGCCTCTGATTCCGCACCTCTGATTCCACGCCTCTCTTTCCGTGTCTCTGATTCCCTGCCTCTGATTCCCTGCCTCTGATACCCTGCCTCTCTTTGACTGCCTCTATTTCCGTGCCTCTTCCTCTGCATCTAGTTTCCCACATCTCATTTGCACCCTCTGATAACCCACCTCTGATTCCATGCCTCTGATTCCCCGCCTCTGATTCCCCGCCTCTGATTCCCTGCCTCAGATTCCCTGCCTCAGATTCCATGCCTCAGATTCCCTGCCTCTGATTCCCCGCTTCTGATTCCCCGCCTCTTATTCCCCGCCTCTGATTATCCGCCTCTGATTCCCCGCCTCTGATTCCCTGCCTCTGTTTCCCCGCCTCTGGTTCCCCGCGTCTGATTCCCCGCCTCAGATTCCCCGGCTCTGATTCCCTGCCTGAGATTCCATGCCTCAGAATCCCCGCCTCAAATTCACTGCCTCAGATTCCCCGCCGCAGATTCCCCGCCTCAGATTCCCCGCCTCAGATTCCCTGCCTCAGATTCCCCGCCTCAGATTCCCTGCCTCAGATTCCCTGCATCTGATTGCCTGCCTCTGATTCCCTGCCTCTGATTCCCTGCCTCTGATTCCCTGCCTCTGATTCCCTGCCTCTGATTCCCTGCCTCTGATTCCCTGCCTCTGATTCCGCGCCTCTGATTCCACGCCTGTCTTTCCGTATCTCTGATTCCCCGCCTCTGATTCCCTGCATCTGATACCCTGCCTCTCTTTGCCTGCCTCTATTTCGGTGCCTCTTTCTCTGCATCTAGTTTCCCACATCTCATTTGCCCATTCTGATAACCCGCCTCTGATTCCATGCCTCTTATTCCCCGCCTCTGATTCCCCGCCTCTGATTCCCCGCCTCTGATTCCCTGCCTCTGTTTCCCCGCCTCTGATTCCCCGCCTCTGATTCCCCGCCTCAGATTTCCCGGCTCTGATTCCCTGCCTGAGATTCCCTGCCTGAGATTCCCCGCCTCAGATTCCCTGCCTCAGATTCCCCGCCTCAGATTCCCCGCCTCAGATTCCCCGCTTCAGATTCCCCGTCTCAGATTCCCCGCCTCAGATTCCCCGCCTCAGATTCACCGCCTCAGATTCCCCGCCTCATATTCCCTGCCTCAGATTCCCTGCCTCTGATTGCCTTCCTCTGATTCCCTGCCTCTGATTCCCTGCCTCTGAATCCCTGCCTCTGATTCCCTGCCTCTGATTCCCTTCCTCTGATTCCCTGCCTCTGATTCCGCGCCTCTGATTCCACGCCTCTCTTTCCGTATCTCTGATTCCCCGCCTCTGATTCCCTGCATCTGATACCCTGCCTCTCTTTGCCTGCCTCTATTTCGGCGCCTCTTTCTCTGCATCTAGTTTCCCACATCTCATTTGCCCACTCTGATAACCCGCCTCTGATTCCATGCCTCTGATTCCCCGCCTCTGATTCCCCGCCTCTGATTCCCTGCCGTTGATTCCCCGCCTCTGATTCCCTGCCTCAGATTCTCTGCCTCAGATTCCCTGCCTCAGATTCCCTGCCTCAGATTCCCTGCCTCTGATTCCCCGCCTCTGATTCCCTGCCGTTGATTCCCCGCCTCTGATTCCCTGCCTCAGATTCTCTGCCTCAGATTCCCTGCCTCAGATTCCCTGCCTCAGATTCCCTTCATCTGATTCCCTTCATCTGATTCCCTGCCTCTGTTACCCTGCCTCTGATTCCCTGCCTCTGATTCCCCGCCTCTGATTCCCTGCCTCTGATTCCCTGCCTCTGATTGCCTGCCTCTGATTCCCCGTCTCTGATTCCCTGCCTCAGATTCCCTGCCTCAGATTCACTGCCTCAGATTCCCTGCCTCAGATTCCCTGCCTCTGATTCCATGCCTCAGATTCCCTTCATCTGATTCCCTTCATCTGATTCCCTGCCTCTGTTACCCTGCCTCTGATTCCCTGCCTTTGATTGCCTGTCTCTGATTCCCTGCCTCTGATTCCCCGTCTCTGATTCCCTGCCTCAGATTCCCTGCCTCAGATTCACTGCCTCAGATTCCCTGCCTCAGATTCCCTGCCTCTGATTCCCCGCCTCTGAATCCCCGCCTCTTATTCCCCGCCTCTGATTCCCCGCCGCTGATTCCCCGCCTCTGATTCCCTGCCTCTATTTCCCCGCCTCTGATTCCCCGCCTCTGATTCCCCGCCTCTGATTCCCCGCCGCTGATTCCCCGCCTCTGATTCCCTGCCTCTATTTCCCCGCCTCTGTTTCCCCGCCTCTGATTCCCCGCACCTGATTCCCCGCCTCTGATTCCACGCCTCTGATTCCCCGCCTCTGATTCCAGGCCTCTTATTCCCCGCCTCTGATTCCCCACCTCTGATTGCCTGCCACTGATTGCCCGCCTCTGATTCCCCGCCTCTGATTCCCCGCCTCTGATTCCCCACCTCTGTCTGTATGCCTCTCTTTCGCCTCCGCTTTTTCCCCTACACTCTTTCCGTGCCTCTCTTTCCCTCCCTCAATTTGAACAACTCTGTTTGATCTGTTCTGTGTACCTCATTTTCAACACACAAGTTCCAACCACTATGTTTCACCCATCACTTTCCCCGCCTCTATTTTTCCGCCTATGTTTACCCGCCTCTGTTTACCCACCTGTTTCACCGCCTCTGATTACCCGCCTCTGATTCCCCACCTCTGTCTCGACGCCTCTCTTTTGCCGCCACTCTTTCCCCTCCACTCTTTCTGTGCCTGTCTTTCCCTCCCTCAATTTCAACAACACTGTTTGATCTGTTTTGTGTACATCATTTTAAACACACAACTTCCAACCACTATGTTTTGCCCGCCTCTTTCCCCGCCTCTATTTATCCACCTATGTTTACCTGCCTCTGTTTACCCGCCTGTTTCCCCGCCTCTGATTCCCCACCTTTCATTCCCCGCCTCTCTTTCCCTGCCTCTATTTCCGCGCCTCTTTCTCTGCCTCTCTTTCCCCACATCTCTTTTTCTCCAGCTGATTCCCCGCCTCTGATTCCCCGCCTCTGATTCCCTGCCTCTGATTCCCCGCCTCTGATTCCCTGCCTCAGATTCCCTGCCTCAGATTCCCTGCCTCAGATTCCCGGCCTCTGATTCCCCGCCTCTGATTCCCCGCCTCTTATTCCCCGCCTCTGATTCCCCGCCTCTGATTCCTCGGCTCTGATTCCCTGCCTCAGATTCCCCGGCTCTGATTCCCTGCATCAGATTCCCTGCCTCAGATTCCCTGCCTCTGATTCACCGCCTCTGATTCCCTGCCTCTGATTCCCCGCCTCTGATTCCCTGCCTCAGATTCCCTGCCTCAGATTCCCTGCCTCAGATTCCCTGCCTCTGATTCCCCGCCTTTGATTCCCCGCCTCTTATTCCCCGCCTCTGATTCCCCGCCTCTGATTCCCCGCCTCTGAATCCCCGGCTCTGATTCCCTGCATCAGATTCCCTGCCTCAGATTCCCTGCCTCTGATTCCCCGCCTCTGATTCCCTGCCTCTGATTCCCCGCCTCTGATTCCCTGCCTCAGATTCCCTGCCTCAGATTCCCTGCCTCAGATTCCCTGCCTCTGATTCCCCGCCTTTGATTCCCCGCCTCTTATTCCCCGCCTCTGATTCCCCGCCTCTGATTCCCCACCTCTGATTCCCTGCCTCTGTTTCCCCGCCTCTGATTCCCCACCTCTGATTCCCCGCCTCAGATTCCCCAGCTCTGATTCCCTGCCTGAGATTCCCTGCCTCAGATACCCCACCTCAGATTCCCCGCCTCAGATTCCCCGCCTCAGATTCCCCGCCTCAGATTCCCCGCCTCAGATTCCCCGCCTCAGATTCCCCGCCTCAGATTCCCCGCCTCAGATTCCCCGCCTCAGATACCCGCCTCAGATTCCCCGCCTCAGATTCCCCGCCTCAGATTCCCCGCCTCAGATTCCCCGCCTCAGATTCCCTGCCTCAGATTCCCCGCCTCAGATTCCCTGCATCTGATTGCCTGCCTCTGATTCCCTGCCTCTGATTCCCTGCCTCTGATTCCCTGCCTCTGATTCCCTGCCTCTGATTCCCTGCCTCTGATTCCCTGCCTCTGATTCCGCGCCTCTGATTCCACGCCTCTCTTTCCGTATCTCTGATTCCCCGCCTCTGATTCCCTGCATCTGATACCCTGCCTCTCTTTGCCTGCCTCTATTTCGGTGCCTCTTTCTCTGCATCTAGTTTCCCACATCTCATTTGCCCACTCTGATAACCCGCCTCTGATTCCATGCCTCTGATTCCCCGCCTCTGATTCCCCGCCTCTGATTCCCTGCCTTTGATTCCCCGCCTCTGATTCCCTGCCTCAGATTCTCTGCCTCAGATTCCCTGCCTCAGATTCCCTGCCTCAGATTCCCTGCCTCTGATCCTCCGCCTCTGATTCTCTGCCTCAGATTCCCTGCCTCAGATTCCCTGCCTCAGATTCCCTTCATCTGATTCCCTGCCTCTGTTTCCCCGCCTCTGATTCCCCGCCTCTGATTCCCAGCCTCAGATTTCCCGGCTCTGATTCCCTGCCTGAGATTCCCTGCCTGAGATTCCCCGCCTCAGATTCCCTGCCTCAGATTCCCCGCCTCAGATTCCCCGCCTCAGATTCCCCGCTTCAGATTCCCCGTCTCAGATTCCCCGCCTCAGATTCACCGCCTCAGATTCCCCGCCTCATATTCCCTGCCTCAGATTCCCTGCCTCTGATTGCCTTCCTCTGATTCCCTGCCTCTGATTCCCTGCCTCTGATTCCCTGCCTCTGATTCCCTGCCTCTGATTCCCTGCCTCTGATTCCCTGCCTCTGATTCCGCACCTCTGATTCCACGCCTCTCTTTCCGTGTCTCTGATTCCCTGCCTCTGATTCCCTGCCTCTGATACCCTGCCTCTCTTTGACTGCCTCTATTTCCGTGCCTCTTCCTCTGCATCTAGTTTCCCACATCTCATTTGCACCCTCTGATAACCCACCTCTGATTCCATGCCTCTGATTCCCCGCCTCTGATTCCCCGCCTCTGATTCCCTGCCTCAGATTCCCTGCCTCAGATTCCATGCCTCAGATTCCCTGCCTCTGATTCCCCGCTTCTGATTCCCCGCCTCTTATTCCCCGCCTCTGATTATCCGCCTCTGATTCCCCGCCTCTGATTCCCTGCCTCTGTTTCCCCGCCTCTGGTTCCCCGCGTCTGATTCCCCGCCTCAGATTCCCCGGCTCTGATTCCCTGCCTGAGATTCCATGCCTCAGAATCCCCGCCTCAAATTCACTGCCTCAGATTCCCCGCCGCAGATTCCCCGCCTCAGATTCCCCGCCTCAGATTCCCTGCCTCAGATTCCCCGCCTCAGATTCCCTGCCTCAGATTCCCTGCATCTGATTGCCTGCCTCTGATTCCCTGCCTCTGATTCCCTGCCTCTGATTCCCTGCCTCTGATTCCCTGCCTCTGATTCCCTGCCTCTGATTCCCTGCCTCTGATTCCGCGCCTCTGATTCCACGCCTGTCTTTCCGTATCTCTGATTCCCCGCCTCTGATTCCCTGCATCTGATACCCTGCCTCTCTTTGCCTGCCTCTATTTCGGTGCCTCTTTCTCTGCATCTAGTTTCCCACATCTCATTTGCCCACTCTGATAACCCGCCTCTGATTCCATGCCTCTTATTCCCCGCCTCTGATTCCCCGCCTCTGATTCCCCGCCTCTGATTCCCTGCCTCTGTTTCCCCGCCTCTGATTCCCCGCCTCTGATTCCCCGCCTCAGATTTCCCGGCTCTGATTCCCTGCCTGAGATTCCCTGCCTGAGATTCCCCGCCTCAGATTCCCTGCCTCAGATTCCCCGCCTCAGATTCCCCGCCTCAGATTCCCCGCTTCAGATTCCCCGTCTCAGATTCCCCGCCTCAGATTCCCCGCCTCAGATTCACCGCCTCAGATTCCCCGCCTCATATTCCCTGCCTCAGATTCCCTGCCTCTGATTGCCTTCCTCTGATTCCCTGCCTCTGATTCCCTGCCTCTGAATCCCTGCCTCTGATTCCCTGCCTCTGATTCCCTTCCTCTGATTCCCTGCCTCTGATTCCGCGCCTCTGATTCCACGCCTCTCTTTCCGTATCTCTGATTCCCCGCCTCTGATTCCCTGCATCTGATACCCTGCCTCTCTTTGCCTGCCTCTATTTCGGCGCCTCTTTCTCTGCATCTAGTTTCCCACATCTCATTTGCCCACTCTGATAACCCGCCTCTGATTCCATGCCTCTGATTCCCCGCCTCTGATTCCCCGCCTCTGATTCCCTGCCGTTGATTCCCCGCCTCTGATTCCCTGCCTCAGATTCTCTGCCTCAGATTCCCTGCCTCAGATTCCCTGCCTCAGATTCCCTGCCTCTGATTCCCCGCCTCTGATTCCCTGCCGTTGATTCCCCGCCTCTGATTCCCTGCCTCAGATTCTCTGCCTCAGATTCCCTGCCTCAGATTCCCTGCCTCAGATTCCCTTCATCTGATTCCCTTCATCTGATTCCCTGCCTCTGTTACCCTGCCTCTGATTCCCTGCCTCTGATTCCCCGCCTCTGATTCCCTGCCTCTGATTCCCTGCCTCTGATTGCCTGCCTCTGATTCCCCGTCTCTGATTCCCTGCCTCAGATTCCCTGCCTCAGATTCACTGCCTCAGATTCCCTGCCTCAGATTCCCTGCCTCTGATTCCATGCCTCAGATTCCCTTCATCTGATTCCCTTCATCTGATTCCCTGCCTCTGTTACCCTGCCTCTGATTCCCTGCCTTTGATTGCCTGTCTCTGATTCCCTGCCTCTGATTCCCCGTCTCTGATTCCCTGCCTCAGATTCCCTGCCTCAGATTCACTGCCTCAGATTCCCTGCCTCAGATTCCCTGCCTCTGATTCCCCGCCTCTGAATCCCCGCCTCTTATTCCCCGCCTCTGATTCCCCGCCGCTGATTCCCCGCCTCTGATTCCCTGCCTCTATTTCCCCGCCTCTGATTCCCCGCCTCTGATTCCCCGCCTCTGATTCCCCGCCGCTGATTCCCCGCCTCTGATTCCCTGCCTCTATTTCCCCGCCTCTGTTTCCCCGCCTCTGATTCCCCGCACCTGATTCCCCGCCTCTGATTCCACGCCTCTGATTCCCCGCCTCTGATTCCAGGCCTCTTATTCCCCGCCTCTGATTCCCCACCTCTGATTGCCTGCCACTGATTGCCCGCCTCTGATTCCCCGCCTCTGATTCCCCGCCTCTGATTCCCCACCTCTGTCTGTATGCCTCTCTTTCGCCTCCGCTTTTTCCCCTACACTCTTTCCGTGCCTCTCTTTCCCTCCCTCAATTTGAACAACTCTGTTTGATCTGTTCTGTGTACCTCATTTTCAACACACAAGTTCCAACCACTATGTTTCACCCATCACTTTCCCCGCCTCTATTTTTCCGCCTATGTTTACCCGCCTCTGTTTACCCACCTGTTTCACCGCCTCTGATTACCCGCCTCTGATTCCCCACCTCTGTCTCGACGCCTCTCTTTTGCCGCCACTCTTTCCCCTCCACTCTTTCTGTGCCTGTCTTTCCCTCCCTCAATTTCAACAACACTGTTTGATCTGTTTTGTGTACATCATTTTAAACACACAACTTCCAACCACTATGTTTTGCCCGCCTCTTTCCCCGCCTCTATTTATCCACCTATGTTTACCTGCCTCTGTTTACCCGCCTGTTTCCCCGCCTCTGATTCCCCACCTTTCATTCCCCGCCTCTCTTTCCCTGCCTCTATTTCCGCGCCTCTTTCTCTGCCTCTCTTTCCCCACATCTCTTTTTCTCCAGCTGATTCCCCGCCTCTGATTCCCCGCCTCTGATTCCCTGCCTCTGATTCCCCGCCTCTGATTCCCTGCCTCAGATTCCCTGCCTCAGATTCCCTGCCTCAGATTCCCGGCCTCTGATTCCCCGCCTCTGATTCCCCGCCTCTTATTCCCCGCCTCTGATTCCCCGCCTCTGATTCCTCGGCTCTGATTCCCTGCCTCAGATTCCCCGGCTCTGATTCCCTGCATCAGATTCCCTGCCTCAGATTCCCTGCCTCTGATTCACCGCCTCTGATTCCCTGCCTCTGATTCCCCGCCTCTGATTCCCTGCCTCAGATTCCCTGCCTCAGATTCCCTGCCTCAGATTCCCTGCCTCTGATTCCCCGCCTTTGATTCCCCGCCTCTTATTCCCCGCCTCTGATTCCCCGCCTCTGATTCCCCGCCTCTGAATCCCCGGCTCTGATTCCCTGCATCAGATTCCCTGCCTCAGATTCCCTGCCTCTGATTCCCCGCCTCTGATTCCCTGCCTCTGATTCCCCGCCTCTGATTCCCTGCCTCAGATTCCCTGCCTCAGATTCCCTGCCTCAGATTCCCTGCCTCTGATTCCCCGCCTTTGATTCCCCGCCTCTTATTCCCCGCCTCTGATTCCCCGCCTCTGATTCCCCACCTCTGATTCCCTGCCTCTGTTTCCCCGCCTCTGATTCCCCGCCTCTGATTCCCCGCCTCAGATTTCCCGGCTCTGATTCCCTGCCTGAGATTCCCTGCCTGAGATTCCCCGCCTCAGATTCCCTGCCTCAGATTCCCCGCCTCAGATTCCCCGCCTCAGATTCCCCGCTTCAGATTCCCCGTCTCAGATTCCCCGCCTCAGATTCACCGCCTCAGATTCCCCGCCTCATATTCCCTGCCTCAGATTCCCTGCCTCTGATTGCCTTCCTCTGATTCCCTGCCTCTGATTCCCTGCCTCTGATTCCCTGCCTCTGATTCCCTGCCTCTGATTCCCTGCCTCTGATTCCGCACCTCTGATTCCACGCCTCTCTTTCCGTGTCTCTGATTCCCTGCCTCTGATTCCCTGCCTCTGATACCCTGCCTCTCTTTGACTGCCTCTATTTCCGTGCCTCTTCCTCTGCATCTAGTTTCCCACATCTCATTTGCACCCTCTGATAACCCACCTCTGATTCCATGCCTCTGATTCCCCGCCTCTGATTCCCCGCCTCTGATTCCCTGCCTCAGATTCCCTGCCTCAGATTCCATGCCTCAGATTCCCTGCCTCTGATTCCCCGCTTCTGATTCCCCGCCTCTTATTCCCCGCCTCTGATTATCCGCCTCTGATTCCCTGCCTCTGTTTCCCCGCCTCTGGTTCCCCGCGTCTGATTCCCCGCCTCAGATTCCCCGGCTCTGATTCCCTGCCTGAGATTCCATGCCTCAGAATCCCCGCCTCAAATTCCCTGCCTCAGATTCCCCGCCGCAGATTCCCCG
Source organism: Narcine bancroftii (assembly GCF_036971445.1). Lineage (NCBI taxonomy): Eukaryota > Metazoa > Chordata > Chondrichthyes > Torpediniformes > Narcinidae > Narcine > Narcine bancroftii. Next base: position 106,302 of record NW_027211874.1, on the reverse strand, counting down.
CCTCAGATTCCCCGCCTCAGATTCCCTGCCTCAGATTCCCCGCCTCAGATTCCCTGCCTCAGATTCCCTGCATCTGATTGCCTGCCTCTGATTCCCTGCCTCTGATTCCCTGCCTCTGATTCCCTGCCTCTGATTCCCTGCCTCTGATTCCCTGCCTCTGATTCCCTGCCTCTGATTCCGCGCCTCTGATTCCACGCCTGTCTTTCCGTATCTCTGATTCCCCGCCTCTGATTCCCTGCATCTGATACCCTGCCTCTCTTTGCCTGCCTCTATTTCGGTGCCTCTTTCTCTGCATCTAGTTTCCCACATCTCATTTGCCCACTCTGATAACCCGCCTCTGATTCCATGCCTCTTATTCCCCGCCTCTGATTCCCCGCCTCTGATTCCCCGCCTCTGATTCCCTGCCTCTGTTTCCCCGCCTCTGATTCCCCGCCTCTGATTCCCCGCCTCAGATTTCCCGGCTCTGATTCCCTGCCTGAGATTCCCTGCCTGAGATTCCCCGCCTCAGATTCCCTGCCTCAGATTCCCCGCCTCAGATTCCCCGCCTCAGATTCCCCGCTTCAGATTCCCTGCCTCAGATTCCCCGCCTCAGATTCCCCGTCTCAGATTCCCCGCCTCAGATTCACCGCCTCAGATTCCCCGCCTCATATTCCCTGCCTCTGATTCCCTGCCTCTGATTCCCTGCCTCTGATTCCCTGCCTCTGATTCCCTGCCTCTGATTCCCTGCCTCTGATTCCCTGCCTCTGATTCCGCGCCTCTGATTCCACGCCTCTCTTTCCGTATCTCTGATTCCCCGCCTCTGATTCCCTGCATCTGATACCCTGCCTCTCTTTGCCTGCCTCTATTTCGGTGCCTCTTTCTCTGCATCTAGTTTCCCACATCTCATTTGCCCACTCTGATAACCCGCCTCTGATTCCATGCCTCTGATTCCCCGCCTCTGATTCCCCGCCTCTGATTCCCTGCCTTTGATTCCCCGCCTCTGATTCCCTGCCTCAGATTCTCTGCCTCAGATTCCCTGCCTCAGATTCCCTGCCTCAGATTCCCTGCCTCTGATCCTCCGCCTCTGATTCTCTGCCTCAGATTCCCTGCCTCAGATTCCCTGCCTCAGATTCCCTTCATCTGATTCCCTGCCTCTGTTTCCCCGCCTCTGATTCCCCGCCTCTGATTCCCCGCCTCAGATTTCCCGGCTCTGATTCCCTGCCTGAGATTCCCTGCCTGAGATTCCCCGCCTCAGATTCCCTGCCTCAGATTCCCCGCCTCAGATTCCCCGCCTCAGATTCCCCGCTTCAGATTCCCCGTCTCAGATTCCCCGCCTCAGATTCACCGCCTCAGATTCCCCGCCTCATATTCCCTGCCTCAGATTCCCTGCCTCTGATTGCCTTCCTCTGATTCCCTGCCTCTGATTCCCTGCCTCTGATTCCCTGCCTCTGATTCCCTGCCTCTGATTCCCTGCCTCTGATTCCCTGCCTCTGATTCCCTGCCTCTGATTCCGCACCTCTGATTCCACGCCTCTCTTTCCGTGTCTCTGATTCCCTGCCTCTGATTCCCTGCCTCTGATACCCTGCCTCTCTTTGACTGCCTCTATTTCCGTGCCTCTTCCTCTGCATCTAGTTTCCCACATCTCATTTGCACCCTCTGATAACCCACCTCTGATTCCATGCCTCTGATTCCCCGCCTCTGATTCCCCGCCTCTGATTCCCTGCCTCAGATTCCCTGCCTCAGATTCCATGCCTCAGATTCCCTGCCTCTGATTCCCTGCTTCTGATTCCCCGCCTCTTATTCCCCGCCTCTGATTATCCGCCTCTGATTCCCCGCCTCTGATTCCCTGCCTCTGTTTCCCCGCCTCTGGTTCCCCGCGTCTGATTCCCCGCCTCAGATTCCCCGGCTCTGATTCCCTGCCTGTGATTCCATGCCTCAGAATCCCCGCCTCAAATTCCCTGCCTCAGATTCCCCGCCGCAGATTCCCCGCCTCAGATTCCCCGCCTCAGATTCCCTGCCTCAGATTCCCCGCCTCAGATTCCCTGCCTCAGATTCCCTGCATCTGATTGCCTGCCTCTGATTCCCTGCCTCTGATTCCCTGCCTCTGATTCCCTGCCTCTGATTCCCTGCCTCTGATTCCCTGCCTCTGATTCCCTGCCTCTGATTCCGCGCCTCTGATTCCACGCCTGTCTTTCCGTATCTCTGATTCCCCGCCTCTGATTCCCTGCATCTGATACCCTGCCTCTCTTTGCCTGCCTCTATTTCGGTGCCTCTTTCTCTGCATCTAGTTTCCCACATCTCATTTGCCCACTCTGATAACCCGCCTCTGATTCCATGCCTCTTATTCCCCGCCTCTGATTCCCCGCCTCTGATTCCCCGCCTCTGATTCCCTGCCTCTGTTTCCCCGCCTCTGATTCCCCGCCTCTGATTCCCCGCCTCAGATTTCCCGGCTCTGATTCCCTGCCTGAGATTCCCTGCCTGAGATTCCCCGCCTCAGATTCCCTGCCTCAGATTCCCCGCCTCAGATTCCCCGCCTCAGATTCCCCGCTTCAGATTCCCCGTCTCAGATTCCCCGCCTCAGATTCACCGCCTCAGATTCCCCGCCTCATATTCCCTGCCTCAGATTCCCTGCCTCTGATTGCCTTCCTCTGATTCCCGGCCTCTGATTCCCTGCCTCTGATTCCCTGCCTCTGATTCCCTGCCTCTGATTCCCTGCCTCTGATTCCCTGCCTCTGATTCCGCACCTCTGATTCCACGCCTCTCTTTCCGTGTCTCTGATTCCCTGCCTCTGATTCCCTGCCTCTGATACCCTGCCTCTCTTTGACTGCCTCTATTTCCGTGCCTCTTCCTCTGCATCTAGTTTCCCACATCTCATTTGCACCCTCTGATAACCCACCTCTGATTCCATGCCTCTGATTCCCCGCCTCTGATTCCCCGCCTCTGATTCCCTGCCTCAGATTCCCTGCCTCAGATTCCATGCCTCAGATTCCCTGCCTCTGATTCCCCGCTTCTGATTCCCCGCCTCTTATTCCCCGCCTCTGATTCCCCGCCTCTGATTCCCCGCCTCTGATTCCCTGCCTCTGTTTCCCCGCCTCTGGTTCCCCGCGTCTGATTCCCCGCCTCAGATTCCCCGGCTCTGATTCCCTGCCTGAGATTCCATGCCTCAGAATCCCCGCCTCAAATTCCCTGCCTCAGATTCCCCGCCGCAGATTCCCCGCCTCAGATTCCCCGCCTCAGATTCCCTGCCTCAGATTCCCCGCCTCAGATTCCCTGCATCTGATTGCCTGCCTCTGATTCCCTGCCTCTGATTCCCTGCCTCTGAATCCCTGCCTCTGATTCCCTGCCTCTGATTCCCTTCCTCTGATTCCCTGCCTCTGATTCCGCGCCTCTGATTCCACGCCTCTCTTTCCGTATCTCTGATTCCCCGCCTCTGATTCCCTGCATCTGATACCCTGCCTCTCTTTGCCTGCCTCTATTTCGGTGCCTCTTTCTCTGCATCTAGTTTCCCACATCTCATTTGCCCACTCTGATAACCCGCCTCTGATTCCATGCCTCTGATTCCCCGCCTCTGATTCCCCGCCTCTGATTCCCTGCCGTTGATTCCCCGCCTCTGATTCCCTGCCTCAGATTCTCTGCCTCAGATTCCCTGCCTCAGATTCCCTGCCTCAGATTCCCTGCCTCTGATTCCCCACCTCTGATTCCCTGCCGTTGATTCCCCGCCTCTGATTCCCTGCCTCAGATTCTCTGCCTCAGATTCCCTGCCTCAGATTCCCTGCCTCAGATTCCCTTCATCTGATTCCCTTCATCTGATTCCCTGCCTCTGTTACCCTGCCTCTGATTACCTGCCTCTGATTCCCCGCCTCTGATTCCCTGCCTCTGATTCCCTGCCTCTGATTGCCTGCCTCTGATTCCCTGCCTCTGATTCCCTGCCTCTGATTCCCTGACTCTGATTCCTCGCCTCAGATTCCCTGCCTCAGATTCCCTGCCTCAGATTCCATGCCTCAGATTCCCTTCATCTGATTCCCTTCATCTGATTCCCTGCCTCTGTTACCCTGCCTCTGATTCCCTGCCTTTGATTGCCTGTCTCTGATTCCCTGCCTCTGATTCCCCGCCTCTGATTCCCTGCCTCAGATTCCCTGCCTCAGATTCCCTGCCTCAGATTCCCTGCCTCTGATTCCCCGCCTCTGATTCCCCGCCTCTTATTCCCCGCCTCGGATTCCCCGCCTCTGATTCCCCGCCTCTGATTCCCTGCCTCAGATTCCCAGGCTCTGATTCCCTGCATCAGATTCCCTGCCTCAGATTCCCTGCCTCTGATTCCCCGCCTCTGATTCCCTGCCTCTGATTCCCCGCCTCTTATTCCCTGCCTCAGATTCTCTGTCTCAGATTCCCTGCCTCAGATTCCCTGTCTCTGATTCCCCGCCTTTGATTCCCCGCCTCTTTTCCCCGCCTCTGATTCCCCGCCTCTGATTCCCCACCTCTGATTCCCTGCCTCTGTTTCCCCGCCACTGATTCCCCGCCTCTGATTCCCCGCCTCAGATTCCCCAGCTCTGATTCCCTGCCTGAGATTCGCTGCCTCAGATACCCCACCTCAGATTCCCCGCCTCAGATTCCCCGCCTCAGATTCCCCGCCTCTGATTCCCTGCCTCAGATTCTCTGCCTCAGATTCCCTGCCTCAGATTCCCTGCCTCAGATTCCCTTCATCTGATTCCCTTCATCTGATTCCCTGCCTCTGTTACCCTGCCTCTGATTCCCTGCCTCTGATTCCCCGCCTCTGATTCCCTGCCTCTGATTCCCTGCCTCTGATTGCCTGCCTCTGATTCCCTGCCTCTGATTCCCTGCCTCTGATTCCCTGACTCTGATTCCTCGCCTCAGATTCCCTGCCTCAGATTCCCTGCCTCAGATTCCATGCCTCAGATTCCCTTCATCTGATTCCCTTCATCTGATTCCCTGCCTCTGTTACCCTGCCTCTGATTCCCTGCCTTTGATTGCCTGTCTCTGATTCCCTGCCTCTGATTCCCCGTCTCTGATTCCCTGCCTCAGATTCCCTGCCTCAGATTCACTGCCTCAGATTCCCTGCCTCAGATTCCCTGCCTCTGATTCCCCGCCTCTGAATCCCCGCCTCTTATTCCCCGCCTCTGATTCCCCGCCGCTGATTCCCCGCCTCTGATTCCCTGCCTCTATTTCCCCGCCTCTGATTCCCCGCCTCTGATTCCCCGCCTCAGATTTCCCGGCTCTGATTCCCTGGCTGAGATTCCCTGCCTGAGATTCCCCGCCTCAGATTCCCTGCCTCAGATTCCCCGCCTCAGATTCCCCGCCTCAGATTCCCCGCCTCAGATTCCCCATCTCAGATTCCCCGCCTCAGATTCCCCGCCTCATATTCCCCGCCTCAGATTCCCTGCCTCAGATTCCCTGCCTCTGATTGCCTTCCTCTGATTCCCTGCCTCTGATTCCCTGCCTCTAATTCCCTGCCTCTGATTCCGCACCTCTGATTCCACGCCTCTCTTTCCGTGTCTCTGATTCCCCGCCTCTGATTCCCTGCCTCTGATACCCTGCCTCTCTTTGCCTGCCTCTATTTCCGTGCCTCTTGCTCTGCATCAAGTTTCCCACATCTCATTTGCCCCCTCTGATAACCCGCCTCTGATTCCATGCCTCTGATTCCCCGCCTCTGATTCCCCGCCTCTGATTCCCCGCCTCTGATTCCCTGCCTCAGATTCCCTGCCTCAGATTCCTTGCCTCAGATTCCCTGCCTCTGATTCCCCGCCTCTGATTCCCCGCCTCTGATTCCCCGCCTCTGATTCCCTGCCTCTGTTTCCCCGCCTCTGATTCCCCGCGTCTGATTCCCCGCCTCAGATTCCACGGCTCTGATTCCCTGTGTGAGATTCCCCGCCTCAGATTCCCCGCCTCAGATTCCCCGCCTCAGATTCCCTGCCTCAGATTCCCCGCCTCAGATTCCCCGCCTCAGATTCCCCGCCTCAGATTCCCCGCCTCAGATTCCCTGCCTCAGATTCCCTGCCTCAGATTCCCTGCCTCAGATTCCCTTCATCTGATTCCCTTCATCTGATTCCCTGCCTCTGATTCCCTGCCTCTGATTCCCCACCTCTGATTCCCCGCCTCAGATTCCCTGCCTCAGATTCCCTGCCTCAGATTCCCTGCCTCTGATTCCCTGCCTCAGATTCCCTGCCTCAGATTCCCTGCCTCAGATTCCCTGCCTCTGATTGCCTGCCTCTGATTCCCTGCCTCTGATTCCCTGCCTCTGAATGCCTGCCTCTGATTCCCTGCCTCTGATTCCCTGCCTCTGATTCCCTGCCTCAGATACCCCGACTCAGATTTACCACCTCAGATTCCCCGCCTCAGATTCCCTGCCTCAGATTCCCTGCCTCAGATTCCCTGCCTCAGATTCCCTGCCTCATATTCCCCGCCTCCGATTCCCCGCCTCTTATTCCCCGCCTCTGATTCCCAGCCACTGATTCCCCGCCGCTGATTCCACGCCTCTGATTCCCCGCCTCTGATTCCCCGCCTCTGATTCCACGCCTCTGATTCCCCGCATCTGATTCCAGGCCTCTTATTCCCCGCCTCTGATTCCCCACCTCTGATTGCCTGCCACTGAGTGCCCGCCTCTGATTCCCCGCCTCTGATTCCCCGCCTCTGATTCCCCACCTCTGTCTGTATGCCTCTCTTTTGCCTCCACTTTTTCCCCTACACTCTTTCCGCGCCTCTCTTTCCCTCCCTCAATTTCAACAACTCTGTTTGATCTGTTCTGTGTACCTCATTTTCAACACACAAGTTCCAACCACTATGTTTCACCCATCACTTTCCCCGCCTCTATTTTTCCGCCTATGTTTACCCGCCTCTGTTTATTCACCTGTTTCACTGCCTCTGATTCCCCGCCTCTGATTCCCCACCTCTGTCTCGACGCCTCTCTTTCGCCTCCACTCTTTCCCCTCCACTCTTTCCGTGCCTGTCTTTCCCTCCCTCAATTTCAACAACACTGTTTGATCTGTTTTGTGTACCTCATTTTAAACACACAAGTTCCAACCACTATGTTTTGCCCGCCTCTTTCCCCGCCTCTATTTATCCACCTATGTTTACCTGCCTCTGTTTACCCGCCTGTTTCCCCGCCTCTGATTCCCCACCTTTCATTCCCCGCCTCTCTTTCCCTGCCTCTATTTCCGCGCCTCTTTCTCTGCCTCTCTTTCCCCACATCTCTTTTCCTCCCGCTGATTCCCCGCCTCTGATTCCCCGCCTCTGATTCCCTGCCTCTGATTCCCCGCCTCTGATTCCCTGCCTCAGATTCCCTGCCTCAGATTCCCTGCCTCAGATTCCCTGCCTCTGATTCCCCGCCTCTGATTCCCCGCCTCTTATTCCCCGCCTCGGATTCCCCGCCTCTGATTCCCCGCCTCTGATTCCCTGCCTCAGATTCCCAGGCTCTGATTCCCTGCATCAGATTCCCTGCCTCAGATTCCCTGCCTCTGATTCCCCGCCTCTGATTCCCTGCCTCTGATTCCCCGCCTCTTATTCCCTGCCTCAGATTCTCTGTCTCAGATTCCCTGCCTCAGATTCCCTGTCTCTGATTCCCCGCCTTTGATTCCCCGCCTCTTTTCCCCGCCTCTGATTCCCCGCCTCTGATTCCCCACCTCTGATTCCCTGCCTCTGTTTCCCCGCCTCTGATTCCCCGCCTCTGATTCCCCGCCTCAGATTCCCCAGCTCTGATTCCCTGCCTGAGATTCGCTGCCTCAGATACCCCACCTCAGATTCCCCGCCTCAGATTCCCCGCCTCAGATTCCCCGCCTCAGATTCCCCGCCTCAGATTCCCCGCCTCAGATTCCCCGCCTCAGATTCCCCGCCTCAGATTCCCCGCCTCAGATTCCCCGCCTCAGATTCCCTGCCTCAGATTCCCTGCCTCAGATTCCCTGCATCTGATTGCCTGCCTCTGATTCCCTGCCTCTCTTTGCCTGCCTCTATTTCGGTGCCTCTTTCTCTGCATCTAGTTTCCCACATCTCATTTGCCCACTCTGATAACCCGCCTCTGATTCCATGCCTCTGATTCCCCGCCTCTGATTCCCCGCCTCTGATTCCCTGCCTTTGATTCCCCGCCTCTGATTCCCTGCCTCAGATTCCCTGCCTCAGATTCCCTGCCTCAGATTCCCTGCCTCCGATTCCCTGCCTCTGATTCCCCGCCTCTGATTCCCCGCCTCTGATTCCCCGCCTCTGATTCCCCGCCTCTGATTCCCTGCCTCTGATACCCTGCATCTCTTTGCCTGCCTCTATTTCCGTGCCTCTTTCTCTGCATCTAGTTTCCCAAATCTCATTTGCCCCCTCTGATAACCCGCCTCTGATTCCATGCCTCTGATTCACTGCCTCAGATTCCCTGCCTCAGATACCCCGACTCAGATTTACCGCCTCAGATTCCCCGCCTCAGATTCCCTGTCTCAGATTTCCTGCCTCAGATTCCCTGCCTCAGATTCCCTGCCTCAGATTCCCTGCCTCCGATTCCCCGCCTCTGATTCCCCGCCTCTGATTCCCCGCCTCTGATTCCCAGCCTCTGAATCCCTGCCTCTGAATCCCCGCCTCTGATTCCCCGCCTCTGTTTCCCCGCCTCTGATTCCCCGCACCTGATTCCCCGCCTCTGATTCCACGCCTCTGATTCCCCGCCTCTGATTCCAGGCCTCTTATTCCCCGCCTCTGATTCCCCACCTCTGATTGCCTGCCACTGATTGCCCGCCTCTGATTCCCCGCCTCTGATTCCCCGCCTCTGATTCCCCACCTCTGTCTGTATGCCTCTCTTTCGCCTCCGCTTTTTCCCCTACACTCTTTCCGCGCCTCTCTTTCCCTCCCTCAATTTGAACAACTCTGTTTGATCTGTTCTGTGTACCTCATTTTCAACACACAAGTTCCAACCACTATGTTTCACCCATCACTTTCCCCGCCTCTATTTTTCCGCCTATGTTTACCCGCCTCTGTTTATTCACCTGTTTCACTGCCTCTGATTCCCCGCCTCTGATTCCCCACCTCTGTCTCGACGCCTCTCTTTCGCCTCCACTCTTTCCCCTCCACTCTTTCCGTGCCTGTCTTTCCCTCCCTCAATTTCAACAACACTGTTTGATCTGTTTTGTGTACCTCATTTTAAACACACAAGTTCCAACCACTATGTTTTGCCCGCCTCTTTCCCCGCCTCTATTTATCCACCTATGTTTACCTGCCTCTGTTTACCCGCCTGTTTCCCCGCCTCTGATTCCCCACCTTTCATTCCCCGCCTCTCTTTCCCTGCCTCTATTTCCGCGCCTCTTTCTCTGCCTCTCTTTCCCCACATCTCTTTTCCTCCCGCTGATTCCCCGCCTCTGATTCCCCGCCTCTGATTCCCTGCCTCTGATTCCCCGCCTCTGATTCCCTGCCTCAGATTCCCTGCCTCAGATTCCCTGCCTCAGATTCCCTGCCTCTGATTCCCCGCCTCTGATTCCCCGCCTCTTATTCCCCGCCTCGGATTCCCCGCCTCTGATTCCCCGCCTCTGATTCCCCGCCTTTGATTCCCCGCCTCAGATTCCCCAGCTCTGATTCCCTGCCTGAGATTCGCTGCCTCAGATACCCCACCTCAGATTCCCCGCCTCAGATTCCCCGCCTCAGATTCCCCGCCTCAGATTCCCCGCCTCAGATTCCCCGCCTCAGATTCCCCGCCTCAGATTCCCCGCCTCAGATTCCCCGCCTCAGATTCCCCGCCTCAGATTCCCTGCCTCAGATTCCCTGCATCTGATTGCCTGCCTCTGATTCCCTGCCTCTCTTTGCCTGCCTCTATTTCGGTGCCTCTTTCTCTGCATCTAGTTTCCCACATCTCATTTGCCCACTCTGATAACCCGCCTCTGATTCCATGCCTCTGATTCCCCGCCTCTGATTCCCCGCCTCTGATTCCCTGCCTTTGATTCCCCGCCTCTGATTCCCTGCCTCTGATTCCCTGCCTCTGATTCCCTGCCTCTGATTCCCTGCCTCTGATTCCGCACCTCTGATTCCACGCCTCTCTTTCCGTGTCTCTGATTCCCTGCCTCTGATTCCCTGCCTCTGATACCCTGCCTCTCTTTGACTGCCTCTATTTCCGTGCCTCTTCCTCTGCATCTAGTTTCCCACATCTCATTTGCACCCTCTGATAACCCACCTCTGATTCCATGCCTCTGATTCCCCGCCTCTGATTCCCCGCCTCTGATTCCCTGCCTCAGATTCCCTGCCTCAGATTCCATGCCTCAGATTCCCTGCCTCTGATTCCCCGCTTCTGATTCCCCGCCTCTTATTCCCCGCCTCTGATTATCCGCCTCTGATTCCCCGCCTCTGATTCCCTGCCTCTGTTTCCCCGCCTCTGGTTCCCCGCGTCTGATTCCCCGCCTCAGATTCCCCGGCTCTGATTCCCTGCCTGAGATTCCATGCCTCAGAATCCCCGCCTCAAATTCCCTGCCTCAGATTCCCCGCCGCAGATTCCCCGCCTCAGATTCCCCGCCTCAGATTCCCTGCCTCAGATTCCCCGCCTCAGATTCCCTGCCTCAGATTCCCTGCATCTGATTGCCTGCCTCTGATTCCCTGCCTCTGATTCCCTGCCTCTGATTCCCTGCCTCTGATTCCCTGCCTCTGATTCCCTGCCTCTGATTCCCTGCCTCTGATTCCGCGCCTCTGATTCCACGCCTGTCTTTCCGTATCTCTGATTCCCCGCCTCTGATTCCCTGCATCTGATACCCTGCCTCTCTTTGCCTGCCTCTATTTCGGTGCCTCTTTCTCTGCATCTAGTTTCCCACATCTCATTTGCCCACTCTGATAACCCGCCTCTGATTCCATGCCTCTTATTCCCCGCCTCTGATTCCCCGCCTCTGATTCCCCGCCTCTGATTCCCTGCCTCTGTTTCCCCGCCTCTGATTCCCCGCCTCTGATTCCCCGCCTCAGATTTCCCGGCTCTGATTCCCTGCCTGAGATTCCCTGCCTGAGATTCCCCGCCTCAGATTCCCTGCCTCAGATTCCCCGCCTCAGATTCCCCGCCTCAGATTCCCCGCTTCAGATTCCCCGTCTCAGATTCCCCGCCTCAGATTCACCGCCTCAGATTCCCCGCCTCATATTCCCTGCCTCAGATTCCCTGCCTCTGATTGCCTTCCTCTGATTCCCTGCCTCTGATTCCCTGCCTCTGATTCCCTGCCTCTGATTCCCTGCCTCTGATTCCCTGCCTCTGATTCCCTGCCTCTGATTCCGCACCTCTGATTCCACGCCTCTCTTTCCGTGTCTCTGATTCCCTGCCTCTGATTCCCTGCCTCTGATACCCTGCCTCTCTTTGACTGCCTCTATTTCCGTGCCTCTTCCTCTGCATCTAGTTTCCCACATCTCATTTGCACCCTCTGATAACCCACCTCTGATTCCATGCCTCTGATTCCCCGCCTCTGATTCCCCGCCTCTGATTCCCTACCTCAGATTCCCTGCCTCAGATTCCATGCCTCAGATTCCCTGCCTCTGATTCCCCGCTTCTGATTCCCCGCCTCTTATTCCCCGCCTCTGATTCCCCGCCTCTGATTCCCCGCCTCTGATTCCCTGCCTCTGTTTCCCCGCCTCTGGTTCCCCGCGTCTGATTCCCCGCCTCAGATTCCCCGGCTCTGATTCCCTGCCTGAGATTCCATGCCTCAGAATCCCCGCCTCAAATTCCCTGCCTCAGATTCCCCGCCGCAGATTCCCCGCCTCAGATTCCGCGCCTCAGATTCCCTGCCTCAGATTCCCCGCCTCAGATTCCCTGCATCTGATTGCCTGCCTCTGATTCCCTGCCTCTGATTCCCTGCCTCTGAATCCCTGCCTCTGATTCCCTGCCTCTGATTCCCTTCCTCTGATTCCCTGCCTCTGATTCCGCGCCTCTGATTCCACGCCTCTCTTTCCGTATCTCTGATTCCCCGCCTCTGATTCCCTGCATCTGATACCCTGCCTCTCTTTGCCTGCCTCTATTTCGGTGCCTCTTTCTCTGCATCTAGTTTCCCACATCTCATTTGCCCACTCTGATAACCCGCCTCTGATTCCATGCCTCTGATTCCCCGCCTCTGATTCCCCGCCTCTGATTCCCTGCCGTTGATTCCCCGCCTCTGATTCCCTGCCTCAGATTCTCTGCCTCAGATTCCCTGCCTCAGATTCCCTGCCTCAGATTCCCTGCCTCTGATTCCCCGCCTCTGATTCCCTGCCGTTGATTCCCCGCCTCTGATTCCCTGCCTCAGATTCTCTGCCTCAGATTCCCTGCCTCAGATTCCCTGCCTCAGATTCCCTTCATCTGATTCCCTTCATCTGATTCCCTGCCTCTGTTACCCTGCCTCTGATTCCCTGCCTCTGATTCCCCGCCTCTGATTCCCTGCCTCTGATTCCCTGCCTCTGATTGCCTGCCTCTGATTCCCTGCCTCTGATTCCCTGCCTCTGATTCCCTGACTCTGATTCCTCGCCTCAGATTCCCTGCCTCAGATTCCCTGCCTCAGATTCCATGCCTCAGATTCCCTTCATCTGATTCCCTTCATCTGATTCCCTGCCTCTGTTACCCTGCCTCTGATTCCCTGCCTTTGATTGCCTGTCTCTGATTCCCTGCCTCTGATTCCCCGTCTCTGATTCCCTGCCTCAGATTCCCTGCCTCAGATTCACTGCCTCAGATTCCCTGCCTCAGATTCCCTGCCTCTGATTCCCCGCCTCTGAATCCCCGCCTCTTATTCCCCGCCTCTGATTCCCCGCCGCTGATTCCCCGCCTCTGATTCCCTGCCTCTATTTCCCCGCCTCTGATTCCCCGCCTCTGATTCCCCGCCTCAGATTTCCCGGCTCTGATTCCCTGGCTGAGATTCCCTGCCTGAGATTCCCCGCCTCAGATTCCCTGCCTCAGATTCCCCGCCTCAGATTCCCCGCCTCAGATTCCCCGCCTCAGATTCCCCATCTCAGATTCCCCGCCTCAGATTCCCCGCCTCATATTCCCCGCCTCAGATTCCCTGCCTCAGATTCCCTGCCTCTGATTGCCTTCCTCTGATTCCCTGCCTCTGATTCCCTGCCTCTAATTCCCTGCCTCTGATTCCGCACCTCTGATTCCACGCCTCTCTTTCCGTGTCTCTGATTCCCCGCCTCTGATTCCCTGCCTCTGATACCCTGCCTCTCTTTGCCTGCCTCTATTTCCGTGCCTCTTGCTCTGCATCAAGTTTCCCACATCTCATTTGCCCCCTCTGATAACCCGCCTCTGATTCCATGCCTCTGATTCCCCGCCTCTGATTCCCCGCCTCTGATTCCCCGCCTCTGATTCCCTGCCTCAGATTCCCTGCCTCAGATTCCTTGCCTCAGATTCCCTGCCTCTGATTCCCCGCCTCTGATTCCCCGCCTCTGATTCCCCGCCTCTGATTCCCAACCTCTGTTTCCCCGCCTCTGATTCCCCGCGTCTGATTCCCCGCCTCAGATTCCACGGCTCTGATTCCCTGTGTGAGATTCCCCGCCTCAGATTCCCCGCCTCAGATTCCCCGCCTCAGATTCCCTGCCTCAGATTCCCCGCCTCAGATTCCCCGCCTCAGATTCCCCGCCTCAGATTCCCCGCCTCAGATTCCCTGCCTCAGATTCCCTGCCTCAGATTCCCTGCCTCAGATTCCCTTCATCTGATTCCCTTCATCTGATTCCCTGCCTCTGATTCCCTGCCTCTGATTCCCCACCTCTGATTCCCCGCCTCAGATTCCCTGCCTCAGATTCCCTGCCTCAGATTCCCTGCCTCTGATTCCCTGCCTCAGATTCCCTGCCTCAGATTCCCTGCCTCAGATTCCCTGCCTCTGATTGCCTGCCTCTGATTCCCTGCCTCTGATTCCCTGCCTCTGAATGCCTGCCTCTGATTCCCTGCCTCTGATTCCCTGCCTCTGATTCCCTGCCTCAGATACCCCGACTCAGATTTACCACCTCAGATTCCCCGCCTCAGATTCCCTGCCTCAGATTCCCTGCCTCAGATTCCCTGCCTCAGATTCCCTGCCTCATATTCCCCGCCTCCGATTCCCCGCCTCTTATTCCCCGCCTCTGATTCCCAGCCACTGATTCCCCGCCGCTGATTCCACGCCTCTGATTCCCCGCCTCTGATTCCCCGCCTCTGATTCCACGCCTCTGATTCCCCGCATCTGATTCCAGGCCTCTTATTCCCCGCCTCTGATTCCCCACCTCTGATTGCCTGCCACTGAGTGCCCGCCTCTGATTCCCCGCCTCTGATTCCCCGCCTCTGATTCCCCACCTCTGTCTGTATGCCTCTCTTTTGCCTCCACTTTTTCCCCTACACTCTTTCCGCGCCTCTCTTTCCCTCCCTCAATTTCAACAACTCTGTTTGATCTGTTCTGTGTACCTCATTTTCAACACACAAGTTCCAACCACTATGTTTCACCCATCACTTTCCCCGCCTCTATTTTTCCGCCTATGTTTACCCGCCTCTGTTTATTCACCTGTTTCACTGCCTCTGATTCCCCGCCTCTGATTCCCCACCTCTGTCTCGACGCCTCTCTTTCGCCTCCACTCTTTCCCCTCCACTCTTTCCGTGCCTGTCTTTCCCTCCCTCAATTTCAACAACACTGTTTGATCTGTTTTGTGTACCTCATTTTAAACACACAAGTTCCAACCACTATGTTTTGCCCGCCTCTTTCCCCGCCTCTATTTATCCACCTATGTTTACCTGCCTCTGTTTACCCGCCTGTTTCCCCGCCTCTGATTCCCCACCTTTCATTCCCCGCCTCTCTTTCCCTGCCTCTATTTCCGCGCCTCTTTCTCTGCCTCTCTTTCCCCACATCTCTTTTCCTCCCGCTGATTCCCCGCCTCTGATTCCCCGCCTCTGATTCCCTGCCTCTGATTCCCCGCCTCTGATTCCCTGCCTCAGATTCCCTGCCTCAGATTCCCTGCCTCAGATTCCCTGCCTCTGATTCCCCGCCTCTGATTCCCCGCCTCTTATTCCCCGCCTCGGATTCCCCGCCTCTGATTCCCCGCCTCTGATTCCCTGCCTCAGATTCCCAGGCTCTGATTCCCTGCATCAGATTCCCTGCCTCAGATTCCCTGCCTCTGATTCCCCGCCTCTGATTCCCTGCCTCTGATTCCCCGCCTCTTATTCCCTGCCTCAGATTCTCTGTCTCAGATTCCCTGCCTCAGATTCCCTGTCTCTGATTCCCCGCCTTTGATTCCCCGCCTCTTTTCCCCGCCTCTGATTCCCCGCCTCTGATTCCCCACCTCTGATTCCCTGCCTCTGTTTCCCCGCCACTGATTCCCCGCCTCTGATTCCCCGCCTCAGATTCCCCAGCTCTGATTCCCTGCCTGAGATTCGCTGCCTCAGATACCCCACCTCAGATTCCCCGCCTCAGATTCCCCGCCTCAGATTCCCCGCCTCTGATTCCCTGCCTCAGATTCTCTGCCTCAGATTCCCTGCCTCAGATTCCCTGCCTCAGATTCCCTTCATCTGATTCCCTTCATCTGATTCCCTGCCTCTGTTACCCTGCCTCTGATTCCCTGCCTCTGATTCCCCGCCTCTGATTCCCTGCCTCTGATTCCCTGCCTCTGATTGCCTGCCTCTGATTCCCTGCCTCTGATTCCCTGCCTCTGATTCCCTGACTCTGATTCCTCGCCTCAGATTCCCTGCCTCAGATTCCCTGCCTCAGATTCCATGCCTCAGATTCCCTTCATCTGATTCCCTTCATCTGATTCCCTGCCTCTGTTACCCTGCCTCTGATTCCCTGCCTTTGATTGCCTGTCTCTGATTCCCTGCCTCTGATTCCCCGTCTCTGATTCCCTGCCTCAGATTCCCTGCCTCAGATTCACTGCCTCAGATTCCCTGCCTCAGATTCCCTGCCTCTGATTCCCCGCCTCTGAATCCCCGCCTCTTATTCCCCGCCTCTGATTCCCCGCCGCTGATTCCCCGCCTCTGATTCCCTGCCTCTATTTCCCCGCCTCTGATTCCCCGCCTCTGATTCCCCGCCTCAGATTTCCCGGCTCTGATTCCCTGGCTGAGATTCCCTGCCTGAGATTCCCCGCCTCAGATTCCCTGCCTCAGATTCCCCGCCTCAGATTCCCCGCCTCAGATTCCCCGCCTCAGATTCCCCATCTCAGATTCCCCGCCTCAGATTCCCCGCCTCATATTCCCCGCCTCAGATTCCCTGCCTCAGATTCCCTGCCTCTGATTGCCTTCCTCTGATTCCCTGCCTCTGATTCCCTGCCTCTAATTCCCTGCCTCTGATTCCGCACCTCTGATTCCACGCCTCTCTTTCCGTGTCTCTGATTCCCCGCCTCTGATTCCCTGCCTCTGATACCCTGCCTCTCTTTGCCTGCCTCTATTTCCGTGCCTCTTGCTCTGCATCAAGTTTCCCACATCTCATTTGCCCCCTCTGATAACCCGCCTCTGATTCCATGCCTCTGATTCCCCGCCTCTGATTCCCCGCCTCTGATTCCCCGCCTCTGATTCCCTGCCTCAGATTCCCTGCCTCAGATTCCTTGCC
This sequence comes from Narcine bancroftii, assembly GCF_036971445.1. Taxonomy (NCBI): domain Eukaryota; kingdom Metazoa; phylum Chordata; class Chondrichthyes; order Torpediniformes; family Narcinidae; genus Narcine; species Narcine bancroftii. The sequence continues at coordinate 89,863 of NW_027211874.1, read as the reverse complement.
TCAGATTCCCTGCCTCTGATTCCCCGCCTCTGATTCCCCGCCTCTGATTCCCCGCCTCTGATTCCCTGCCTCTGTTTCCCCGCCTCTGATTCCCCGCGTCTGATTCCCCGCCTCAGATTCCACGGCTCTGATTCCCTGTGTGAGATTCCCCGCCTCAGATTCCCCGCCTCAGATTCCCCGCCTCAGATTCCCTGCCTCAGATTCCCCGCCTCAGATTCCCCGCCTCAGATTCCCCGCCTCAGATTCCCCGCCTCAGATTCCCTGCCTCAGATTCCCTGCCTCAGATTCCCTGCCTCAGATTCCCTTCATCTGATTCCCTTCATCTGATTCCCTGCCTCTGATTCCCTGCCTCTGATTCCCCACCTCTGATTCCCCGCCTCAGATTCCCTGCCTCAGATTCCCTGCCTCAGATTCCCTGCCTCTGATTCCCTGCCTCAGATTCCCTGCCTCAGATTCCCTGCCTCAGATTCCCTGCCTCTGATTGCCTGCCTCTGATTCCCTGCCTCTGATTCCCTGCCTCTGAATGCCTGCCTCTGATTCCCTGCCTCTGATTCCCTGCCTCTGATTCCCTGCCTCAGATACCCCGACTCAGATTTACCACCTCAGATTCCCCGCCTCAGATTCCCTGCCTCAGATTCCCTGCCTCAGATTCCCTGCCTCAGATTCCCTGCCTCATATTCCCCGCCTCCGATTCCCCGCCTCTTATTCCCCGCCTCTGATTCCCAGCCACTGATTCCCCGCCGCTGATTCCACGCCTCTGATTCCCCGCCTCTGATTCCCCGCCTCTGATTCCACGCCTCTGATTCCCCGCATCTGATTCCAGGCCTCTTATTCCCCGCCTCTGATTCCCCACCTCTGATTGCCTGCCACTGAGTGCCCGCCTCTGATTCCCCGCCTCTGATTCCCCGCCTCTGATTCCCCACCTCTGTCTGTATGCCTCTCTTTTGCCTCCACTTTTTCCCCTACACTCTTTCCGCGCCTCTCTTTCCCTCCCTCAATTTCAACAACTCTGTTTGATCTGTTCTGTGTACCTCATTTTCAACACACAAGTTCCAACCACTATGTTTCACCCATCACTTTCCCCGCCTCTATTTTTCCGCCTATGTTTACCCGCCTCTGTTTATTCACCTGTTTCACTGCCTCTGATTCCCCGCCTCTGATTCCCCACCTCTGTCTCGACGCCTCTCTTTCGCCTCCACTCTTTCCCCTCCACTCTTTCCGTGCCTGTCTTTCCCTCCCTCAATTTCAACAACACTGTTTGATCTGTTTTGTGTACCTCATTTTAAACACACAAGTTCCAACCACTATGTTTTGCCCGCCTCTTTCCCCGCCTCTATTTATCCACCTATGTTTACCTGCCTCTGTTTACCCGCCTGTTTCCCCGCCTCTGATTCCCCACCTTTCATTCCCCGCCTCTCTTTCCCTGCCTCTATTTCCGCGCCTCTTTCTCTGCCTCTCTTTCCCCACATCTCTTTTCCTCCCGCTGATTCCCCGCCTCTGATTCCCCGCCTCTGATTCCCTGCCTCTGATTCCCCGCCTCTGATTCCCTGCCTCAGATTCCCTGCCTCAGATTCCCTGCCTCAGATTCCCTGCCTCTGATTCCCCGCCTCTGATTCCCCGCCTCTTATTCCCCGCCTCGGATTCCCCGCCTCTGATTCCCCGCCTCTGATTCCCTGCCTCAGATTCCCAGGCTCTGATTCCCTGCATCAGATTCCCTGCCTCAGATTCCCTGCCTCTGATTCCCCGCCTCTGATTCCCTGCCTCTGATTCCCCGCCTCTTATTCCCTGCCTCAGATTCTCTGTCTCAGATTCCCTGCCTCAGATTCCCTGTCTCTGATTCCCCGCCTTTGATTCCCCGCCTCTTTTCCCCGCCTCTGATTCCCCGCCTCTGATTCCCCACCTCTGATTCCCTGCCTCTGTTTCCCCGCCTCTGATTCCCCGCCTCTGATTCCCCGCCTCAGATTCCCCAGCTCTGATTCCCTGCCTGAGATTCGCTGCCTCAGATACCCCACCTCAGATTCCCCGCCTCAGATTCCCCGCCTCAGATTCCCCGCCTCAGATTCCCCGCCTCAGATTCCCCGCCTCAGATTCCCCGCCTCAGATTCCCCGCCTCAGATTCCCCGCCTCAGATTCCCCGCCTCAGATTCCCTGCCTCAGATTCCCTGCCTCAGATTCCCTGCATCTGATTGCCTGCCTCTGATTCCCTGCCTCTCTTTGCCTGCCTCTATTTCGGTGCCTCTTTCTCTGCATCTAGTTTCCCACATCTCATTTGCCCACTCTGATAACCCGCCTCTGATTCCATGCCTCTGATTCCCCGCCTCTGATTCCCCGCCTCTGATTCCCTGCCTTTGATTCCCCGCCTCTGATTCCCTGCCTCAGATTCCCTGCCTCAGATTCCCTGCCTCAGATTCCCTGCCTCCGATTCCCTGCCTCTGATTCCCCGCCTCTGATTCCCCGCCTCTGATTCCCCGCCTCTGATTCCCCGCCTCTGATTCCCTGCCTCTGATACCCTGCATCTCTTTGCCTGCCTCTATTTCCGTGCCTCTTTCTCTGCATCTAGTTTCCCAAATCTCATTTGCCCCCTCTGATAACCCGCCTCTGATTCCATGCCTCTGATTCACTGCCTCAGATTCCCTGCCTCAGATACCCCGACTCAGATTTACCGCCTCAGATTCCCCGCCTCAGATTCCCTGTCTCAGATTTCCTGCCTCAGATTCCCTGCCTCAGATTCCCTGCCTCAGATTCCCTGCCTCCGATTCCCCGCCTCTGATTCCCCGCCTCTGATTCCCCGCCTCTGATTCCCAGCCTCTGAATCCCTGCCTCTGAATCCCCGCCTCTGATTCCCCGCCTCTGTTTCCCCGCCTCTGATTCCCCGCACCTGATTCCCCGCCTCTGATTCCACGCCTCTGATTCCCCGCCTCTGATTCCAGGCCTCTTATTCCCCGCCTCTGATTCCCCACCTCTGATTGCCTGCCACTGATTGCCCGCCTCTGATTCCCCGCCTCTGATTCCCCGCCTCTGATTCCCCACCTCTGTCTGTATGCCTCTCTTTCGCCTCCGCTTTTTCCCCTACACTCTTTCCGCGCCTCTCTTTCCCTCCCTCAATTTGAACAACTCTGTTTGATCTGTTCTGTGTACCTCATTTTCAACACACAAGTTCCAACCACTATGTTTCACCCATCACTTTCCCCGCCTCTATTTTTCCGCCTATGTTTACCCGCCTCTGTTTATTCACCTGTTTCACTGCCTCTGATTCCCCGCCTCTGATTCCCCACCTCTGTCTCGACGCCTCTCTTTCGCCTCCACTCTTTCCCCTCCACTCTTTCCGTGCCTGTCTTTCCCTCCCTCAATTTCAACAACACTGTTTGATCTGTTTTGTGTACCTCATTTTAAACACACAAGTTCCAACCACTATGTTTTGCCCGCCTCTTTCCCCGCCTCTATTTATCCACCTATGTTTACCTGCCTCTGTTTACCCGCCTGTTTCCCCGCCTCTGATTCCCCACCTTTCATTCCCCGCCTCTCTTTCCCTGCCTCTATTTCCGCGCCTCTTTCTCTGCCTCTCTTTCCCCACATCTCTTTTCCTCCCGCTGATTCCCCGCCTCTGATTCCCCGCCTCTGATTCCCTGCCTCTGATTCCCCGCCTCTGATTCCCTGCCTCAGATTCCCATCCTCAGATTCCCTGCCTCAGATTCCCTGCCTCTGATTCCCCGCCTCTGATTCCCCGCCTCTTATTCCCCGCCTCGGATTCCCCGCCTCTGATTCCCCGCCTCTGATTCCCCGCCTTTGATTCCCCGCCTCAGATTCCCCAGCTCTGATTCCCTGCCTGAGATTCGCTGCCTCAGATACCCCACCTCAGATTCCCCGCCTCAGATTCCCCGCCTCAGATTCCCCGCCTCAGATTCCCCGCATCAGATTCCCCGCCTCAGATTCCCCGCCTCAGATTCCCCGCCTCAGATTCCCCGCCTCAGATTCCCCGCCTCAGATTCCCTGCCTCAGATTCCCTGCATCTGATTGCCTGCCTCTGATTCCCTGCCTCTCTTTGCCTGCCTCTATTTCGGTGCCTCTTTCTCTGCATCTAGTTTCCCACATCTCATTTGCCCACTCTGATAACCCGCCTCTGATTCCATGCCTCTGATTCCCCGCCTCTGATTCCCCGCCTCTGATTCCCTGCCTTTGATTCCCCGCCTCTGATTCCCTGCCTCAGATTCCCTGCCTCAGATTCCCTGCCTCAGATTCCCTGCCTCCGATTCCCTGCCTCTGATTCCCCGCCTCTGATTCCCCGCCTCTTATTCCCCGCCTCTGATTCCCCGCCTCTGATTCCCCGCCTCTGATTCCCTGCCTCTGATACCCTGCATCTCTTTGCCTGCCTCTATTTCCGTGCCTCTTTCTCTGCATCTAGTTTCCCAAATCTCATTTGCCCCCTCTGATAACCTGCCTCTGATTCCATGCCTCTGATTCACTGCCTCAGATTCCCTGCCTCAGATACCCCGACTCAGATTTACCGCCTCAGATTCCCCGCCTCAGATTCCCTGTCTCAGATTTCCTGCCTCAGATTCCCTGCCTCAGATTCCCTGCCTCAGATTCCCTGCCTCCGATTCCCCGCCTCTGATTCCCCGCCTCTGATTCCCCGCCTCTGATTCCCAGCCTCTGAATCCCTGCCTCTGAATCCCCGCCTCTGATTCCCCGCCTCTGTTTCCCCTCCTCTGATTCCCCGCACCTGATTCCCCGCCTCTGATTCCACGCCTCTGATTCCCCGCCTCTGATTCCAGGCCTCTTATTCCCCGCCTCTGATTCCCCACCTCTGATTGCCTGCCACTGATTGCCCGCCTCTGATTCCCCGCCTCTGATTCCCCGCCTCTGATTCCCCACCTCTGTCTGTATGCCTCTCTTTCGCCTCCGCTTTTTCCCCTAAACTCTTTCCGCGCCTCTCTTTCCCTCCCTCAATTTGAACAACTCTGTTTGATCTGTTCTGTGTACCTCATTTTCAACACACAAGTTCCAACCACTATGTTTCACCCATCACTTTCCCCGCCTCTATTTTTCCGCCTATGTTTACCCGCCTCTGTTTACCCACCTGTTTCACCGCCTCTGATTACCCGCCTCTGATTCCCCACCTCTGTCTCGACGCCTCTCTTTTGCCGCCACTCTTTCCCCTCCACTCTTTCCGTGCCTGTCTTTCCCTCCCTCAATTTCAACAACACTGTTTGATCTGTTTTGTGTACATCATTTTAAACACACAACTTCCAACCACTATGTTTTGCCCGCCTCTTTCCCCGCCTCTATTTATCAACCTATGTTTACCTGCCTCTGTTTACCCGCCTGTTTCCCCGCCTCTGATTCCCCACCTTTCATTCCCTGCCTCTCTTTCCCTGCCTCTATTTCCGCGCCTCTTTCTCTGCCTCTCTTTCCCCACATCTCTTTTCCTCCAGCTGATTCCCCGCCTCTGATTCCCCGCCTCTGATTCCCTGCCTCTGATTCCCCGCCTCTGATTCCCTGCCTCAGATTCCCTGCCTCAGATTCCCTGCCTCAGATTCCCGGCCTCTGATTCCCCGCCTCTGATTCCCCGCCTCTTATTCCCCGCCTCTGATTTCCCGCCTCTGATTCCTCGGCTCTGATTCCCTGCCTCAGATTCCCCGGCTCTGATTCCCTGCATCAGATTCCCTGCCTCAGATTCCCTGCCTCTGATTCACCGCCTCTGATTCCCTGCCTCTGATTCCCCGCCTCTGATTCCCTGCCTCAGATTCCCTGCCTCAGATTCCCTGCCTCAGATTCCCTGCCTCTGATTCCCCGCCTTTGATTCCCCGCCTCTTATTCCCCGCCTCTGATTCCCCGCCTCTGATTCCCCGCCTCTGAATCCCCGGCTCTGATTCCCTGCATCAGATTCCCTGCCTCAGATTCCCTGCCTTTGATTCCCCGCCTCTGATTCCCTGCCTCTGATTCCCCGCCTCTGATTCCCTGCCTCAGATTCCCTGCCTCAGATTCCCTGCCTCAGATTCCCTGCCTCTGATTCCCCGCCTTTGATTCCCCGCCTCTTATTCCCCGCCTCTGATTCCCCGCCTCTGATTCCCCACCTCTGATTCCCTGCCTCTGTTTCCCCGCCTCTGATTCCCCGCCTCTGATTCCCCAGCTCTGATTCCCTGCCTGAGATTCCCTGCCTCAGATACCCCACCTCAGATTCCCCGCCTCAGATTCCCCGCCTCAGATTCCCCGCCTCAGATTTCCCGCCTCAGATTCCCCGCCTCAGATTCCCCGCCTCAGATTCCCCGCCTCAGATTCCCCGCCTCAGATTCCCCGCCTCAGATTCCCTGCCTCAGATTCCCCGCCTCAGATTCCCCGCCTCAGATTCCCCGCCTCAGATTCCCCGCCTCAGATTCCCCGCCTCAGATTCCCCGCCTCAGATTCCCCGCCTCAGATTCCCTGCCTCAGATTCCCTGCATCTGATTGCCTGCCTCTGATTCCCTGCCTCTGATTCCCTGCCTCTGATTCCCTGCCTCTGATTCCCTGCCTCTGATTCCCTGCCTCTGATTCCCTGCCTCTATTTCCGCGCCTCTTTCTCTGCCTCTCTTTCCCCACATCTCTTTTCCTCCCGCTGATTCCCCGCCTCTGATTCCCCTCCTCTGATTCCCTGCCTCTGATTCCCCGCCTCTGATTCCCTGCCTCAGATTCCCTGCCTCAGATTCCCTGCCTCAGATTCCCTGCCTCTGATTCCCCGCCTCTGATTCCCCGCCTCTTATTCCCCGCCTCGGATTCCCCGCCTCTGATTCCCCGCCTCTGATTCCCTGCCTCAGATTCCCAGGCTCTGATTCCCTGCATCAGATTCCCTGCCTCAGATTCCCTGCCTCTGATTCCCCGCCTCTGATTCCCTGCCTCTGATTCCCCGCCTCTTATTCCCTGCCTCAGATTCTCTGTCTCAGATTCCCTGCCTCAGATTCCCTGCCTCTGATTCCCCGCCTTTGATTCCCCGCCTCTTTTTCCCCGCCTCTGATTCCCCGCCTCTGATTCCCCACCTCTGATTCCCTGCCTCTGTTTCCCCGCCTCTGATTCCCCGCCTCTGATTCCCCGCCTCAGATTCCCCAGCTCTGATTCCCTGCCTGAGATTCGCTGCCTCAGATACCCCACCTCAGATTCCCCACCTCAGATTCCCCGCCTCAGATTCCCCGCCTCAGATTCCCCGCCTCAGATTCCCCGCCTCAGTTTCCCCGCCTCAGATTCCCCGCCTCAGATTCCCCGCCTCAGATTCCCCGCCTCAGATTCCCTGCATCTGATTGCCTGCCTCTGATTCCCTGCCTCTGATTCCCTGCCTCTGATTCCCTGACTCTGATTCCCTGCCTCTGATTCCCTGCCTCTGATTCCCTGCCTCTGATTCCGCGCCTCTGATTCCACGCCTCTCTTTCCGTATCTCTCATTCCCCACCTCTGATTCCCTGCATCTGATACCCTGCCTCTCTTTGCCTGCCTCTATTTCGGTGCCTCTTTCTCTGCATCTAGTTTCCCACATCTCATTTGCCCACTCTGATAACCCGCCTCTGATTCCCTGCCTCAGATTCCCAGGCTCTGATTCCCTGCATCAGATTCCCTGCCTCAGATTCCCTGCCTCTGATTCCCCGCCTCTGATTCCCTGCCTCTGATTCCCCGCCTCTTATTCCCTGCCTCAGATTCTCTGTCTCAGATTCCCTGCCTCAGATTCCCTGCCTCTGATTCCCCGCCTTTGATTCCCCGCCTCTTTTTCCCCACCTCTTATTCCCCGCCTCTGATTCCCCACCTCTGATTCCCTGCCTCTGTTTCCCCGCCTCTGATTCCCCGCCTCTGATTCCCCGCCTCAGATTCCCCAGCTCTGATTCCCTGCCTGAGATTCGCTGCCTCAGATACCCCACCTCAGATTCCCCGCCTCAGATTCCCCGCCTCAGATTCCCCGCCTCAGATTCCCCGCCTCAGATTCCCCGCCTCAGATTCCCCGCCTCAGATACCCCGCCTCAGATTCCCCGCCTCACATTCCCCGCCTCAGATTCCCTGCCTCAGATTCCCTGCATCTGATTGCCTGCCTCTGATTCCCTGCCTCTGATTCCCTCCTCTGATTCCCTGCCTCTGATTCCCTGCCTCTGATTCCCTGCCTCTGATTCCCTGCCTCTGATTCCGCGCCTCTGATTCCACGCCTCTCTTTCCGTATCTCTGATTCCCCGCCTCTGATTCCCTGCATCTGATACCCTGCCTCTCTTTGCCTGCCTCTATTTCGGTGCCTCTTTCTCTGCATCTAGTTTCCCACATCTCATTTGCCCACTCTGATAACCCGCCTCTGATTCCATGCCTCTGATTCCCCGCCTCTGATTCCCCTCCTCTGATTCCCTGCCTTTGATTCCCCGCCTCTGATTCCCTGCCTCAGATTCCCTGCCTCAGATTCCCTGCCTCAGATTCCCTGCCTCCGATTCCCTGCCTCTGATTCCCCGCCTCTGATTCCCCGCCTCTTATTCCCCGCCTCTGATTCCCCGCCTCTGATTCCCCGCCTCTGATTCCCTGCCTCTGATACCCTGCATCTCTTTGCCTGCCTCTATTTCCGTGCCTCTTTCTCTGCATCTAGTTTCCCAAATCTCATTTGCCCCCTCTGATAACCCGCCTCTGATTCCATGCCTCTGATTCACTGCCTCAGATTCCCTGCCTCAGATACCCCGACTCAGATTTACCGCATCAGATTCCCCGCCTCAGATTCCCTGCCTCAGATTCCCTGCCTCAGATTCCCTGCCTCAGATTCCCTGCCTCTGATTGCCTGCCTCTGATTCCCTGCCTCTGACTCCCTGCCTCTGAATGCCTGCCTCTGATTCCCTGCCTCAGATTCCCCGCCTCAGATTCCCTGCCTCAGATTCCCTGCCTCAGATTCCCTGCCTCAGATTCCCTGCCTCATATTCCCCGCCTCCGATTCCCCGCCTCTGATTCCCCGCCTCTGATTCCCAGCCACTGATTCCCCGCCTCTGATTCCACGCCTCTGATTCCCCGCCTCTGATTCCCCGCCTCTGATTCCACGCCTCTGATTCCCCGCATCTGATTCCAGGCCTCTTATTCCCCGCCTCTGATTCCCCACCTCTGATTGCCTGCCACTGAGTGCCCGCCTCTGATTCCCCGCCTCTGATTCCCCGCCTCTGATTCCCCACCTCTGTCTGTATGCCTCTCTTTTGCCTCCACTTTTTCCCCTACACTCTTTCCGCGCCTCTCTTTCCCTCCATCAATTTCAACAACTCTGTTTGATCTGTTCTGTGTGCCTCATTTTCAACACACAAGTTCCAACCACTATGTTTCACCCATCACTTTCCCCGCCTCTATTTTTCCGCCTATGTTTACCCGCCTCTGTTTATTCACCTGTTTCACTGCCTCTGATTCCCCGCCTCTGATTCCCCACCTCTGTCTCGACGCCTCTCTTTCGCCTCCACTCTTTCCCCTCCACTCTTTCCGTGCCTGTCTTTCCCTCCCTCAATTTCAACAACACTGTTTGATCTGTTTTGTGTACCTCATTTTAAACACACAAGTTCCAACCACTATGTTTTGCCCGCCTCTTTCCCCGCCTCTATTTATCCACCTATGTTTACCTGCCTCTGTTTACCCGCCTGTTTCCCCGCCTCTGATTCCCCACCTTTCATTCCCCGCCTCTCTTTCTCTGCCTCTATTTCCGCGCCTCTTTCTCTGCCTCTCTTTCCCCACATCTCTTTTCCTCCCGCTGATTCCCCACCTCTGATTCCCCGCCTCTGATTCCCTGCCTCTGATTCCCCGCCTCTGATTCCCTGCCTCAGATTCCCTGCCTCAGATTCCCTGCCTCAGATTCCCTGCCTCTGATTCCCCGCCTCTGATTCCCCGCCTCTTATTCCCCGCCTCGGATTCCCCGCCTCTGATTCCCCGCCTCTGATTCCCTGCCTCAGATTCCCAGGCTCTGATTCCCTGCATCAGATTCCCTGCCTCAGATTCCCTGCCTCTGATTCCCCGCCTCTGATTCCCTGCCTCTGATTCCCCGCCTCTTATTCCCTGCCTCAGATTCTCTGTCTCAGATTCCCTGCCTCAGATTCCCTGTCTCTGATACCCCGCCTTTGATTCCCCGCCTCTTTTTCCCCGCCTCTGATTCCCCGCCTCTGATTCCCCACCTCTGATTCCCTGCCTCTGTTTCCCCGCCTCTGATTCCCCACCTCTGATTCCCCGCCTCAGATTCCCCAGCTCTGATTCCCTGCCTGAGATTCGCTGCCTCAGATACCCCACCTCAGATTCCCCGCCTCAGATTCCCCGCCTCAGATTCCCCGCCTCAGATTCCCCGCCTCAGATTCCCCGCCTCAGATTCCCCGCCTCAGATTCCCCGCCTCAGATTCCCCGCCTCAGATTCCCCGCCTCAGATTCCCTGCCTCAGATTCCCTGCATCTGATTGCCTGCCTCTGATTCCCTGCCTCTGATTCCCTGCCTCTGATTCCCTGCCTCTGATTCCCTGCCTCTGATTCCGCGCCTCTGATTCCACGCCTCTCTTTCCGTATCTCTGATTCCCCGCCTCTGATTCCCTGCATCTGATGCCCTGCCTCTCTTTGCCTGCCTCTATTTCGGTGCCTCTTTCTCTGCATCTAGTTTCCCACATCTCATTTGCCCACTCTGATAACCCGCCTCTGATTCCATGCCTCTGATTCCCCGCCTCTGATTCCCCGCCTCTGATTCCCTGCCTTTGATTCCCCGCCTCTGATTCCCTGCCTCAGATTCCCTGCCTCAGATTCCCTGCCTCAGATTCCCTGCCTCCGATTCCCTGCCTCTGATTCCCCGCCTCTGATTCCCCGCCTCTTATTCCCCGCCTCTGATTCCCCGCCTCTGATTCCCCGCCTCTGATTCCCTGCCTCTGATACCCTGCATCTCTTTGCCTGCCTCTATTTCCGTGCCTCTTTCTCTGCATCTAGTTTCCCAAATCTCATTTGCCCCCTCTGATAACCCGCCTCTGATTCCATGCCTCTGATTCACTGCCTCAGATTCCCTGCCTCAGATACCCCGACTCAGATTTACCGCCTCAGATTCCCCGCCTCAGATTCCCTGTCTCAGATTTCCTGCCTCAGATTCCCTGCCTCAGATTCCCTGCCTCAGATTCCCTGCCTCCGATTCCCCGCCTCTGATTCCCCGCCTCTGATTCCCCGCCTCTGATTCCCAGCCTCTGAATCCCTGCCTCTGAATCCCCGCCTCTGATTCCCCGCCTCTGTTTCCCCGCCTCTGATTCCCCGCACCTGATTCCCCGCCTCTGATTCCACGCCTCTGATTCCCCGCCTCTGATTCCAGGCCTCTGATTCCCCGCCTCTGATTCCCCACCTCTGATTGCCTGCCACTGATTGCCCGCCTCTGATTCCCCGCCTCTGATTCCCCGCCTCTGATTCCCCACCTCTGTCTGTATGCCTCTCTTTCGCCTCCGCTTTTTCCCCTACACTCTTTCCGCGCCTCTCTTTCCCTCCCTCAATTTGAACAACTCTGTTTGATCTGTTCTGTGTACCTCATTTTCAACACACAAGTTCCAACCACTATGTTTCACCCATCACTTTCCCCGCCTCTATTTTTCCGCCTATGTTTACCCGCCTCTGTTTACCCACCTGTTTCACCGCCTCTGATTACCCGCCTCTGATTCCCCACCTCTGTCTCGACGCCTCTCTTTTGCCGCCACTCTTTCCCCTCCACTCTTTCCGTGCCTGTCTTTCCCTCCCTCAATTTCAACAACACTGTTTGATCTGTTTTGTGTACATCATTTTAAACACACAACTTCCAACCACTATGTTTTGCCCGCCTCTTTCCCCGCCTCTATTTATCCACCTATGTTTACCTGCCTCTGTTTACCCGCCTGTTTCCCCGCCTCTGATTCCCCACCTTTCATTCCCTGCCTCTCTTTCCCTGCCTCTATTTCCGCGCCTCTTTCTCTGCCTCTCTTTCCCCACATCTCTTTTCCTCCAGCTGATTCCCCGCCTCTGATTCCCCGCCTCTGATTCCCTGCCTCTGATTCCCCGCCTCTGATTCCCCGCCTCAGATTCCCTGCCTCAGATTCCCTGCCTCAGATTCCCGGCCTCTGATTCCCCGCCTCTGATTCCCCGCCTCTTATTCCCCGCCTCTGATTTCCCGCCTCTGATTCCTCGGCTCTGACTCCCTGCCTCAGATTCCCCGGCTCTGATTCCCTGCATCAGATTCCCTGCCTCAGATTCCCTGCCTCTGATTCACCGCCTCTGATTCCCTGCCTCTGATTCCCCGCCTCTGATTCCCTGCCTCAGATTCCCTGCCTCAGATTCCCTGCCTCAGATTCCCTGCCTCTGATTCCCCGCCTTTGATTCCCCGCCTCTTATTCCCCGCCTCTGATTCCCCGCCTCTGATTCCCCGCCTCTGAATCCCCGGCTCTGATTCCCTGCATCAGATTCCCTGCCTCAGATTCCCTGCCTCTGATTCCCCGCCTCTGATTCCCTGCCTCTGATTCCCCGCCTCTGATTCCCTGCCTCAGATTCCCTGCCTCAGATTCCCTGCCTCAGATTCCCTGCCTCTGATTCCCCGCCTTTGATTCCCCGCCTCTTATTCCCCGCCTCTGATTCCCCGCCTCTGATTCCCCACCTCTGATTCCCTGCCTCTGTTTCCCCGCCTCTGATTCCCCACCTCTGATTCCCTGCCTCTGTTTCCCCGCCTCTGATTCCCCGCCTCAGATACCCCACCTCAGATTCCCCGCCTCAGATTCCCCGCCTCAGATTCCCCGCCTCAGATTCCCCGCCTCAGATTCCCCGCCTCAGATTCCCCGCCTCAGATTCCCCGCCTCAGATTCCCCGCCTCAGATTCCCCGCCTCAGATTCCCCGCCTCAGATTCCCCGCCTCAGATTCCCCGCCTCAGATTCCCCGCCTCAGATTCCCCGCCTCAGATTCCCCGCCTCAGATTCCCTGCCTCAGATTCCCTGCATCTGATTGCCTGCCTCTGATTCCCTGCCTCTGATTCCCTGCCTCTGATTCCCTGCCTCTGATTCCCTGCCTCTGATTCCCTGCCTCTGATTCCCTGCCTCTATTTCCGCGCCTCTTTCTCTGCCTCTCTTTCCCCACATCTCTTTTCCTCCCGCTGATTCCCCGCCTCTGATTCCCCGCCTCTGATTCACTGCCTCTGATTCCCCGCCTCTGATTCCCTGCCTCAGATTCCCTGCCTCAGATTCCCTGCCTCAGATTCCCTGCCTCTGATTCCCCGCCTCTGATTCCCCGCCTCTTATTCCCCGCCTCGGATTCTCCGCCTCTGATTCCCCGCCTCTGATTCCCTGCCTCAGATTCCCAGGCTCTGATTCCCTGCATCAGATTCCCTGCCTCAGATTCCCTGCCTCTGATTCCCCGCCTCTGATTCCCTGCCTCTGATTCCCCGCCTCTTATTCCCTGCCTCAGATTCTCTGTCTCAGATTCCCTGCCTCAGATTCCCTGCCTCTGATTCCCCGCCTTTGATTCCCCGCCTCTTTTTCCCCGCCTCTGATTCCCCGCCTCTGATTCCCCACCTCTGATTCCCTGCCTCTGTTTCCCCGCCTCTGATTCCCCGCCTCTGATTCCCCGCCTCAGATTCCCCAGCTCTGATTCCCTGCCTGAGATTCGCTGCCTCAGATACCCCACCTCAGATTCCCCGCCTCAGATTCCCCGCCTCAGATTCCCCGCCTCTGATTCCCTGCCTCAGATTCCCTGCCTCAGATTCCCTGCCTCAGATTCCCTGCCTCCGATTCCCTGCCTCTGATTCCCTGCCTCTGATTCCCCGCCTCTTATTCCCCGCCTCTGATTCCCCGCCTCTGATTCCCCGCCTCTGATTCCCTGCCTCTGATTCACTGCCTCTGATTCACTGCCTCAGATTCCCTGCCTCAGATACCCCGACTCAGATTTACCGCCTCAGATTCCCCGCCTCAGATTCCCTGTCTCAGATTTCCTGCCTCAGATTCCCTGCCTCAGATTCCCTGCCTCAGATTCCCTGCCTCCGATTCCCCGCCTCTGATTCCCCGCCTCTGATTCCCCGCCTCTGATTCCCAGCCTCTGAATCCCCGCCTCTGAATCCCCGCCTCTGATTCCCCGCCTCTGTTTCCCCGCCTCTGATTCCCCGCACCTGATTCCCCGCCTCTGATTCCACGCCTCTGAATCCCCGCCTCTGATTCCAGGCCTCTTATTCCCCGCCTCTGATTCCCCACCTCTGATTGCCTGCCACTGATTGCCCGCCTCTGATTCCCCGCCTCTGATTCCCCGCCTCTGATTCCCCACCTCTGTCTGTATGCCTCTCTTTCGCCTCCGCTTTTTCCACTACACTCTTTCCGCGCCTCTCTCTCCCTCCCTCAATTTGAACAACTCTGTTTGATCTGTTCTGTGTACCTCATTTTCAACACACAAGTTCCAACCACTATGTTTCACCCATCACTTTCCCCACCTCTATTTTTCCGCCTATGTTTACCCGCCTCTGTTTACCCACCTGTTTCACCGCCTCTGATTACCCGCCTCTGATTCCCCACCTCTGTCTCGACGCCCTTCTTTTGCCGCCACTCTTTCCCCTCCACTCTTTCTGTGCCTGTCTTTCCCTCCCTCAATTTCAACAACACTGTTTGATCTGTTTTGTGTACATCATTTTAAACACACAACTTCCAACCACTATGTTTTGCCCGCCTCTTTCCCCGCCTCTATTTATCCACCTATGTTTACCTGCCTCTGTTTACCCGCCTGTTTCCCCGCCTCTGATTCCCCACCTTTCATTCCCCGCCTCTCTTTCCCTGCCTCTATTTCCGCGCCTCTTTCTCTCCCTCTCTTTCCCCACATCTCTTTTTCTCCAGCTGATTCCCCGCCTCTGATTCCCCGCCTCTGATTCCCTGCCTCTGATTCCCAGCCTCTGATTCCCTGCCTCAGATTCCCTGCCTCAGATTCCCTGCCTCAGATTCCCGGCCTCTGATTCCCCGCCTCTGATTCCCCGCCTCTTATTCCCCGCCTCTGATTCCCCGCCTCTGATTCCTCGGCTCTGATTCCCTGCCTCAGATTCCCCGGCTCTGATTCCCTGCATCAGATTCCCTGCCTCAGATTCCCTGCCTATGATTCACCGCCTCTGATTCCCTGCCTCTGATTCCCCGCCTCTGATTCCCTGCCTCAGATTCCCTGCCTCAGATTCCCTGCCTCAGATTCCCTGCCTCTGATTCTCCGCCTTTGATTCCCCGCCTCTTATTCCCCGCCTCTGATTCCCCGCCTCTGATTCCCCGCCTCTGAATCCCCGGCTCTGATTCCCTGCATCAGATTCCCTGCCTCAGATTCCCTGCCTCTGATTCCCCGCCTCTGATTCCCTGCCTCTGATTCCCCGCCTCTGATTCCCTGCCTCAGATTCCCTGCCTCAGATTCCCTGCCTCAGATTCCCTGCCTCTGATTCCCCGCCTTTGATTCCCCGCCTCTTATTCCCCGCCTCTGATTCCCCGCCTCTGATTCCCCACCTCTGATTCCCTGCCTCTGTTTCCCCGCCTCTGATTCCCCACCTCTGATTCCCCGCCTCAGATTCCCCAGCTCTGATTCCCTGCCTGAGATTCCCTGCCTCAGATACCCCACCTCAGATTCCCCGCCTCAGATTCCCCGCCTCAGAATCCCCGCCTCAGATTCCCCGCCTCAGATTCCCCGCCTCAGATTCCCCGCCTCAGATTCCCCGCCTCAGATTCCCCGCCTCAGATTCCCCGCCTCAGATTCCCCGCCTCAGATTCCCCGCCTCAGATTCCCCGCCTCAGATTCCCCGCCTCAGATTCCCCGCCTCAGATTCCCCGCCTCAGATTCCCTGCCTCAGATTCCCTGCATCTGATTGCCTGCCTCTGATTCCCTGCCTCTGATTCCCTGCCTCTGATTCCCTGCCTCTGATTCCCTGCCTCTGATTCCCTGCCTCTGATTCCGCGCCTCTGATTCCACGCCTCTCTTTCCGTATCTCTGATTCCCCGCCTCAGATTCCCTGCCTCAGATTCCCTGCATCTGATTGCCTGCCTCTGATTCCCTGCCTCTGATTCCCTGCCTCTGATTCCCTGCCTCTGATTCCCTGCCTCTGATTCCCTGCCTCTGATTCCCTGCCTCTGATTCCGCGCCTCTGATTCCACGCCTCTCTTTCCGTATCTCTGATTCCCCGCCTCTGATTCCCTGCCTCTGATACCCTGCCTCTCTTTGCCTGCCTCTATTTCGGTGCCTCTTTCTCTGCATCTAGTTTCCCACATCTCATTTGCCCACTCTGATAACCCGCCTCTGATTCCATGCCTCTGATTCCCCGCCTCTGATTCCCCGCCTCTGATTCCCTGCCTCTGATTCCCCGCCTCTGATTCCCTGCCTCTGATTCCCTGCCTCTGATTCCCTGCCTCTGATTCTGCACCTCTGATTCCACGCCTCTCTTTCCTTGTCTCTGATTCCCCGCCTCTGATTCCCTGCCTCTGATACCCTGCCTCTCTTTGCCTGCCTCTATTTCCGTGCCTCTTTCTCTGCATCTAGTTTCCCAAATCTCATTTGCCCCTCTGATAACCCGCCTCTGATTCCATGCCTCTGATTCACTGCCTCAGATTCCCTGCCTCAGATACCCCGACTCAGATTTACCGCCTCAGATTCCCCGCCTCAGATTTCCTGTCTCAGATTTCCTGCCTCAGATTCCCTGCCTCAGATTCCCTGCCTCAGATTCCCTGCCTCCGATTCCCCGCCTCTGATTCCCCGCCTCTGATTCCCCGCCTCTGATTCCCAGCCTCTGAATCCCCGCCTCTGAATCCCCGCCTCTGATTCCCCGCCTCTGTTTCCCCGCCTCTGATTCCCCGCACCTGATTCCCCGCCTCTGATTCCACGCCTCTGATTCCCCGCCTCTGATTCCAGGCCTCTTATTCCCCGCCTCTGATTCCCCACCTCCGATTGCCTGCCACTGATTGCCCGCCTCTGATTCCCCGCCTCTGATTCCCCGCCTCTGATTCCCCACCTCTGTCTGTATGCCTCTCTTTCGCCTCCGCTTTTTCCCCTACACTCTTTCTGCGCCTCACTTTCCCTCCCTCAATTTCAACAACTCTGTTTGATCTGTTCTGTGTACCTCATTTTCAACACACAAGTTCCAACCACTATGTTTCACCCATCACTTTCCCCGCCTCTATTTTTCCGCCTATGTTTACCCGCCTCTGTTTACCCACCTGTTTCACCGCCTCTGATTCCCCGCCTCTGATTCCCCACCTCTGTCTCGACGCCTCTCTTTCGCCTCCACTCTTTCCCCTCCACTCTTTCCGTGCCTGTCTTTCCCTCCCTCAATTTCAACAACACTGTTTGATCTGTTTTGTGTACATCATTTTAAACACACAACTTCCAACCACTATGTTTTGCCCGACTCTTTCCCCGCCTCTATTTATCCACCTATGTTTACCTGCCTCTGTTTACCCGCCTGTTTCCCCGCCTCTGATTCCCCACCTCTGATTCCCTGCCTCTGATTCCCCGCCTCTGATTCCCTGCCTCAGATTCCCTGCCTCAGATTCCCTGCCTCAGATTCCCGGCCTCTGATTCCCCGCCTCTGATTCCCCGCCTCTTATTCCCCGCCTCTGATTCCCCGCCTCTGATTCCCCGGCTCTGATTCCCTGCCTCAGATTCCCCGGCTCTGATTCCCTGCCTGAGATTCCATGCCTCAGATTCCCCGCCTCAGATTCCCTGCCTCAGATTCCCTGCCTCAGATTCCCTGTCTCCTATTCCCCGCATCTGATTCCCCGCCTCTGATTCCCCGCCTCTGATTCCTCGCATCTGATTCCCTGCCTCTGATTCCCCGCCTCTGATTCCACTCCTCTGATTCCCCGCCTCTGATTCCCCGCCTCAGATTCCCTGCTTCTGATTACCCGCCTCCCTTTCCGCGCAACTTTCCCGGCCTCCGTTTCCCCACATCTCTTTCCCCGCCTCAGATTCCACGCCTCTGATTCCCCGCCTCTGATTCCCCACCTTTCATTCCCCGCCTCTCTTTCCCTGCCTCTATTTCCGCGCCTCTTCCTCTGCCTCTCTTTCCCCACATCTCTTTTCCTCCCTCTGATTCCCCACCTCTGATTCCCCTCCTCTGATTCCCTGCCTCTGATTTCCTGCCTCTGATTCCCCGCCTCTGATTCCCCGCCTCTGATTCCCCTCCTCTGATTCCCTGCCTCTGATTCCCTGCCTCTGATTCCCTGCCTCTGATTCCCCGCCTCTGATTCCCTGCCTCTGATTCCCTGCCTCTGATTCCCTGCCTCTGATTCCGAGCCTCTGATTCACCGCCTCTGTTTCTCTGCCTCTTATTTCCCGGCTCAGATTCGCCGGCTCTGATTCCGCGCCTCTGATTCCACGCTTCTCTTTCCGTGTCTCTGATAGCCCGCCTCTGATTCCCCGCCTCTGATTCCCCGCCTCAGATTCCCCGCCTCAGATTCCCCGGCTCTAATTCCCTGCATCAGATTCCCTGCCTCAGATTCCCTGCCTCTGATTCCCTGCATCAGATTCCCTGCCTCTGATTCCCCGCCTCTGATTCCCAGCTTCTGATTCCCCGCCTCTGATTCTCCGCCTCTCAGATTCCCTGCCAATGATTCCCTGCCTCTGATTCCCTGCCTCTGATTCCCTGCCTCTGATTCCGCGCCTCTGATTCCACGCCTCTCTTTCCGTGTCTCTGATTCCGCGCCTCTGATTCCCTGCCTCTGATACCCTGCCTCTCTTTGCCTGCCTATATTTCCGTGCCTCTTTCTCTCAATCTCGTTTACCACATCTCATTTCCCCCCTCTGATAACCCGCCTCTGATTCCCCGCCTCTGATTCCCCACCTCAGATTCCCCGGCTCTGATTCCCTGCCTCAGATTGCCCGCCTCTGATTCCTCGCCTCTGATTCCCCGCCTCTGATTCCCCACCTCTGATTCACCACCTCTGATTCCCCGCCTCTGATTCCCCGCCTCTGATTCCCCGCCTCAGATTCCCCGGCTCTGATTCCCTGCCTCAGATTCCCTGCGACAGATTCCCTGCCTCAGATTCCCTGCCTCTGATTCCCCGCCTCTTATTCCCTGCCTCAGATTCCCCGGCTCTGATTCCCTGCCTCAGATTCCCTGCCTAAAATTCCCTGCCTCTGATTCCCCGCATCTGATTCCCCGCCTCTGATTCCCCGCCTCTGATTCCTCGCATCTGATTCCCTGCCTCTGATTCCCTGCCTCAGATTCCCTGCATCTGATTGCCTGCCTCTGATTCCCTGCCTCTGATTCCCTGCCTCTGATTCCCTGCCTCTGATTCCCTGCCTCTGATTCCCTGCCTCTGATTCCGCGCCTCTGATTCCACGCCTCTCTTTCCGTATCTCTGATTCCCCGCCTCAGATTCCCTGCCTCAGATTCCCTGCATCTGATTGCCTGCCTCTGATTCCCTGCCTCTGATTCCCTGCCTCTGATTCCCTGCCTCTGATTCCCTGCCTCTGATTCCCTGCCTCTGATTCCCTGCCTCTGATTCCGCGCCTCTGATTCCACGCCTCTCTTTCCGTATCTCTGATTCCCCGCCTCTGATTCCCTGCCTCTGATACCCTGCCTCTCTTTGCCTGCCTCTATTTCGGTGCCTCTTTCTCTGCATCTAGTTTCCCACATCTCATTTGCCCACTCTGATAACCCGCCTCTGATTCCATGCCTCTGATTCCCCGCCTCTGATTCCCCGCCTCTGATTCCCTGCCTCTGATTCCCTGCCTCTGATTCCCTGCCTCTGATTCTGCACCTCTGATTCCACGCCTCTCTTTCCTTGTCTCTGATTCCCCGCCTCTGATTCCCTGCCTCTGATACCCTGCCTCTCTTTGCCTGCCTCTATTTCCGTGCCTCTTTCTCTGCATCTAGTTTCCCAAATCTCATTTGCCCCTCTGATAACCCGCCTCTGATTCCATGCCTCTGATTCACTGCCTCAGATTCCCTGCCTCAGATACCCCGACTCAGATTTACCGCCTCAGATTCCCCGCCTCAGATTTCCTGTCTCAGATTTCCTGCCTCAGATTCCCTGCCTCAGATTCCCTGCCTCAGATTCCCTGCCTCCGATTCCCCGCCTCTGATTCCCCGCCTCTGATTCCCCGCCTCTGATTCCCAGCCTCTGAATCCCCGCCTCTGAATCCCCGCCTTTGATTCCCCGCCTCTGTTTCCCCGCCTCTGATTCCCCGCACCTGATTCCCCGCCTCTGATTCCACGCCTCTGATTCCCCGCCTCTGATTCCAGGCCTCTTATTCCCCGCCTCTGATTCCCCACCTCCGATTGCCTGCCACTGATTGCCCGCCTCTGATTCCCCGCCTCCGATTCCCCGCCTCTGATTCCCCACCTCTGTCTGTATGCCTCTCTTTCGCCTCCGCTTTTTCTCCTACACTCTTTCTGCGCCTCTCTTTCCCTCCCTCAATTTCAACAACTCTGTTTGATCTGTTCTGTGTACCTCATTTTCAACACACAAGTTCCAACCACTATGTTTCACCCATCACTTTCCCCGCCTCTATTTTTCCGCCTATGTTTACCCGCCTCTGTTTACCCACCTGTTTCACCGCCTCTGATTCCCCGCCTCTGATTCCCCACCTCTGTCTCGACGCCTCTCTTTCGCCTCCACTCTTTCCCCTCCACTCTTTCCGTGCCTGTCTTTCCCTCCCTCAATTTCAACAACACTGTTTGATCTGTTTTGTGTACATCATTTTAAACACACAACTTCCAACCACTATGTTTTGCCCGACTCTTTCCCCGCCTCTATTTATCCACCTATGTTTACCTGCCTCTGTTTACCCGCCTGTTTCCCCGCCTCTGATTCCCCACCTCTGATTCCCTGCCTCTGATTCCCCGCCTCTGATTCCCTGCCTCAGATTCCCTGCCTCAGATTCCCTGCCTCAGATTCCCGGCCTCTGATTCCCCGCCTCTGATTCCCCGCCTCTTATTCCCCGCCTCTGATTCCCCGCCTCTGATTCCCCGGCTCTGATTCCCTGCCTCAGATTCCCCGGCTCTGATTCCCTGCATCAGATTCCCTGCCTCAGATTCCCTGCCTCTGATTCCCCGCCTCTGATTCCCTGCCTCTGATTCCCCGCCTCTCATTCCCTGCCTCAGATTCCCTGCCTCAGATTCCCTGCCTCAGATTCCCTGCCTCTGATTCCCCGCCTTTGATTCCCCGCCTCTTATTCCCCGCCTCTGATTCCCCGCCTCTGAATCCCCGGCTCTGATTCCCTGCATCAGATTCCCTGCCTCAGATTCCCTGCCTCTGATTCCCCGCCTCTGATTCCCTGCCTCTGATTCCCCGCCTCTGATTCCCTGCCTCAGATTCCCTGCCTCAGATTCCCTGCCTCAGATTCCCTCCCTCTGATTCCCCGCCTTTGATTCCCCGCCTCTTATTCCCCGCCTCTGATTCCCCGCCTCTGATTCCCCGCCTCTGAATCCCCGCCTCTGATTCCCCGCCTCAGATACCCCGGCTCTGATTCCCTGCCTGAGATTCCCTGCCTCAGATACCCCGCCTCAGATTCCCCGCCTCAGATTCCCCGCCTCAGATACCCCGCCTCAGAATCCCCGCCTCAGATTCCCCGCCTCAGATTCCCCGTCTCAGATTCCCCGCCTCAGATTCCCCGCCTCAGATTCCACGCCTCAGATTCCCCGCCTCAGATTCCCCGCCTCAGATTCCCCGCCTCAGATTCCCCGCCTCAGATTCCCCGCCTCAGATTCCCTGCCTGAGATTCTCTGCCTCAGATTCCCTGCCTCTGATTGCCTGCCTCTGATTCCCTGCCTCTGATTCCCTGCCTCTGATTCCCTGCCTCTGATTCCCTGCCTCTGATTCCCTGCCTCTTATTCCCCGCCTCTGATTCCCTGCCTCTGATTCCCCGCCTCTGATTCCCTGCCTCAGATTCCCTGCCTCAGATTCCCTGCCTCAGATTCCCTGCCTCTGATTCCCCGCCTTTGATTCCCCGCCTCTTATTCCCCGCCTCTGATTCCCCGCCTCTCTTTCCATGTCTCTGATTCCCCGCCTCAGATTCCCTGCCTCAGATACCCTGCCTCTCTTTGCCTGCCTCTATTTCCGTGCCTCTTTCTCTGCATCTAGTTTCCCACATCTGATTTGCCCCCTCTGATTACCCGCCTCTGATTCCATGCCTCTGATTCCCCGCCTCTGATTCCCCGCCTCTTATTCCCCGCCTCTTATTCCCTGCCTCAGATTCCCTGCCTCAGATTCCTTTCCTCAGATTCCCTGCCTCTGTTTCCCCGCCTCTGATTCCCCACGTCTGATTCCCCACCTCAGATTCCCCGGCTCTGATTCCCTGCCTGAGATTCCATGCCTCAGATTCCCCGCCTCAGATTCCCTGCCTCAGATTCCCTGCCTCAGATTCCCTGTCTCCTATTCCCCGCATCTGATTCCCCGCCTCTGATTCCCCGCCTCTGATTCCTCGCATCTGATTCCCTGCCTCTGATTCCCCGCCTCTGATTCCACTCCTCTGATTCCCCGCCTCTGATTCCCCGCCTCAGATTCCCTGCCTCTGATTACCCGCCTCCCTTTCCGCGCAACTTTCCCGGCCTCCGTTTCCCCACATCTCTTTCCCCGCCTCAGATTCCACGCCTCTGATTCCCCGCCTCTGATTCCCCACCTTTCATTCCCCGCCTCTCTTTCCCTGCCTCTATTTCTGCGCCTCTTCCTCTGCCTCTCTTTCCCCACATCTCTTTTCCTCCCTCTGATTCCCCACCTCTGATTCCCCTCCTCTGATTCCCTGCCTCTGATTACCTGCCTCTGATTCCCCGCCTCTGATTCCCCGCCTCTGATTCCCCTCCACTGATTCCCTGCCTCTGATTCCCTGCCTCTGATTCCCTGCCTCTGATTCCCCGCCTCTGATTCCCTGCCTCTGATTCCCTGCCTCTGATTCCCTGCCTCTGATTCCGAGCCTCTGATTCACCGCCTCTGTTTCTCTGCCTCTTATTTTCCGGCTCAGATTCGCCGGCTCTGATTCCGCGCCTCTGATTCCCTGCCTCTGATTCCCCGCCTCTGATTCCCTGCCTCAGATTCCCTGCCTCAGATTCCCTGCCTCAGATTCCCTCCCTCTGATTCCCCGCCTTTGATTCCCCGCCTCTTATTCCCCGCCTCTGATTCCCCGCCTCTGATTCCCCGCCTCTGAATCCCCGCCTCTGATTCCCCGCCTCAGATTCCCCGGCTCTGATTCCCTGCATGAGATTCCCTGCCTCAGATACCCCGCCTCAGATTCCCCGCCTCAGATTCCCCGCCTCAGATACCCCGCCTCAAAATCCCCGCCTCAGATTCCCCGCCTCAGATTCCCCGTCTCAGATTCCCCGCCTCAGATTCCCCGCCTCAGATTCCACGCCTTAGATTCCCCGCCTCAGATTCCCCGCCTCAGATTCCCCGCCTCAGATTCCCCGCCTCAGATTCCCTGCCTCAGATTCCCTGCCTCAGATTCCCTGCCTCAGATTCCCTGCCTCTGATTGCCTGCCTCTGATTCCCTGCCTCTGATTCACTGCCTCTGATTCCCTGCCTCTGATTCCCTGCCTCTGATTCCCTGCCTCTTATTCCCCGCCTCTGATTCCCTGCCTCTGATTCCCCGCCTCTGATTCCCTGCCTCAGATTCCCTGCCTCAGATTCCCTGCCTCAGATTCCCTGCCTCTGATTCCCCGCCTTTGATTCCCCGCATCTTATTCCCCGCCTCTGATTCCCCGCCTCTCTTTCCGTGTCTCTGATTCCCCGCCTCAGATTCCCTGCCTCAGATACCCTGCCTCTCTTTGCCTGCCTCTATTTCCGTGCCTCTTTCTCTGCATCTAGTTTCCCACATCTGATTTGCCCCCTCTGATTACCCGCCTCTGATTCCATGCCTCTGATTCCCCGCCTCTGATTCCCCGCCTCTTATTCCCCGCCTCTTATTCCCTTCCTCAGATTCCCTGCCTCAGATTCCTTTCCTCAGATTCCCTGCCTCTGCTTCCCCGCCTCTGATTCCCCACGTCTGATTCCCCACCTCAGATTCCCCGGCTCTGATTCCCTGCCTGAGATTCCATGCCTCAGATTCCCCGCCTCAGATTCCCTGCCTCAGATTCCCTGCCTCAGATTCCCTGTCTCCTATTCCCCGCATCTGATTCCCCGCCTCTGATTCCCCGCCTCTGATTCCTCGCATCTGATTCCCTGCCTCTGATTCCCCGCCTCTGATTCCACTCCTCTGATTCCCCGCCTCTGATTCCCCGCCTCAGATTCCCTGCTTCTGATTACCCGCCTCCCTTTCCGCGCAACTTTCCCGGCCTCCGTTTCCCCACATCTCTTTCCCCGCCTCAGATTCCACGCCTCTGATTCCCCGCCTCTGATTCCCCACCTTTCATTCCCCGCCTCTCTTTCCCTGCCTCTATTTCCGCGCCTCTTCCTCTGCCTCTCTTTCCCCACATCTCTTTTCCTCCCTCTGATTCCCCACCTCTGATTCCCCTCCTCTGATTCCCTGCCTCTGATTTCCTGCCTCTGATTCCCCGCCTCTGATTCCCCGCCTCTGATTCCCCTCCTCTGATTCCCTGCCTCTGATTCCCTGCCTCTGATTCCCTGCCTCTGATTCCCTGCCTCTGATTCCCCGCCTCTGATTCCCTGCCTCTGATTCCCTGCCTCTGATTCCCTGCCTCTGATTCCGAGCCTCTGATTCACCGCCTCTGTTTCTCTGCCTCTTATTTCCCGGCTCAGATTCGCCGGCTCTGATTCCGCGCCTCTGATTCCACGCTTCTCTTTCCGTGTCTCTGATAGCCCGCCTCTGATTCCCCGCCTCTGATTCCCCGCCTCAGATTCCCCGCCTCAGATTCCCCGGCTCTGATTCCCTGCATCAGATTCCCTGCCTCAGATTCCCTGCCTCTGATTCCCTGCATCAGATTCCCTGCCTCTGATTCCCCGCCTCTGATTCCCAGCTTCTGATTCCCCGCCTCTGATTCTCCGCCTCTCAGATTCCCTGCCAATGATTCCCTGCCTCTGATTCCCTGCCTCTGATTCCCTGCCTCTGATTCCGCGCCTCTGATTCCACGCCTCTCTTTCCGTGTCTCTGATTCCGCGCCTCTGATTCCCTGCCTCTGATACCCTGCCTCTCTTTGCCTGCCTATATTTCCGTGCCTCTTTCTCTCAATCTCGTTTACCACATCTCATTTCCCCCCTCTGATAACCCGCCTCTGATTCCCCGCCTCTGATTCCCCACCTCAGATTCCCCGGCTCTGATTCCCTGCCTCAGATTGCCCGCCTCTGATTCCTCGCCTCTGATTCCCCGCCTCTGATTCCCCACCTCTGATTCACCACCTCTGATTCCCCGCCTCTGATTCCCCGCCTCTGATTCCCCGCCTCAGATTCCCCGGCTCTGATTCCCTGCCTCAGATTCCCTGCGACAGATTCCCTGCCTCAGATTCCCTGCCTCTGATTCCCCGCCTCTTATTCCCTGCCTCAGATTCCCCGGCTCTGATTCCCTGCCTCAGATTCCCTGCCTAAAATTCCCTGCCTCTGATTCCCCGCATCTGATTCCCCGCCTCTGATTCCCCGCCTCTGATTCCTCGCATCTGATTCCCTGCCTCTGATTCCCCGCCTCTGATTCCACTCCTCTGATTCCCCGCCTCTGATTCCCCGCCTCAGATTCCCTGCCTCTGATTACCCGCCTCCCTTTCCGCGCAACTTTCCCGGCCTCCGTTTCCCCACATCTCTTTCCCCGCCTCAGATTCCACGCCTCTGATTCCCCGCCTCTGATTCCCCACCTTTCATTCACCGCCTCTCTTTCCCTGCCTCTATTTCCCGCCTCTTTCTCTGCCTCTCTTTCCCCACATCTCTTTTCCTCCCTCTGATTCCCTGCCTCTGATTCCCTGCCTCTGATTCCCCGCCTCTGATTCCCCGCCTCTGATTCCCCTCCTCTGATTCCCTGCCTCTGATTCCCTGCCACTGATTCCCTGCCTCTGATTCCCCGCCTCTGATTCCCCGCCTCTGATTCCCTGCCTCTGATTCCCTGCCTCTGATTCCGCGCCTCTGATTCCATGCCTCTCTTTCCGTGTCTCTGATTCCCCGCCTCTGATTCCCTGCCTCTGATACCCTGCCTCTCATTCCCTGCCTCTATTTCCGTGCATCTTTCTCTGCATCTCGTTTCCCACATCTCATTTCCCCCCTCTGATAACCCGCCTCAGATTCCCCGCCTCAGATTCCCCGCCTCAGATTCCCCGCCTCAGATTCCCTGCCTCAGATTCCCTGCCTCAGATTCCCTTCATCTTATTCCCTTCATCTCATTCCCTGCCTCTGATTCCCCGCCTCTGATTCCCCGCCTCTGATTCCCCGCCTCTGATTCCCCGCCTTTGATTCCCCGCCTCTTATTCCCCGCCTCTGATTCCCCGCCTCTGATTCCCCGCCTCTGAATCCCGTCCTCTGATTCCCCGCCTCAGATTCCCCGGCTCTGATTCCCTGCCTGAGATTCCCTGCCTCAGATACTCCGCCTCAGATTCCCCGCCTCAGATTCCCCGCCTCAGATACCCCGCCTCAGAATCCCCGCCTCAGATTCCCCGCCTCAGATTCCCCATCTCAGATTCCCCGCCTCAGATTCCCCGCCTCAGATTCCCCGCCTCAGATTCCCCGCCTCAGATTCCCCGCCTCAGATTCCCCGCCTCAGATTCCCCGCCTCAGATTCCCTGCCTCAGATTCCCTGCCTCTGATTGCCTGCCTCTGATTCCCTGCCTCTGATTCCCTGCCTCTGATTCCCTGCCTCTGATTCCCTGCCTCTGATTCCCTGCCTCTTATTCCCCGCCTCTGATTCCCCGCCTCTGATTCCCCGGCTCTGATTCCCTGCCTCAGATTCCCCGGCTCTGATTCCCTGCATCAGATTCCCTGCCTCAGATTCCCTGCCTCTGATTCCCCGCCTCTGATTCCCTGCCTCTGATTCCCCGCCTCTGATTCCCTGCCTCAGATTCCCTGCCTCAGATTCCCTGCCTCAGATTCCCTGCCTCTGATTCCCCGCCTTTGATTCCCCGCCTCTTATTCCCCGCCTCTGATTCCCCGCCTCTCTTTCCGTGTCTCTGATTCCCCGCCTCAGATTCCCTGCCTCAGATACCCTGCCTCTCTTTGCCTGCCTCTATTTCCGTGCCTCTTTCTCTGCATCTAGTTTCCCACATCTGATTTGCCCCCTCTGATTACCCGCCTCTGATTCCATGCCTCTGATTCCCCGCCTCTGATTCCCCGCCTCTTATTCCCCGCCTCTTATTCCCTGCCTCAGATTCCCTGCCTCAGATTCCTTTCCGCAGATTCCCTGCCTCTGTTTCCCCGCCTCTGATTCCCCACGTCTGATTCCCCACCTCAGATTCCCCTGCTCTGATTCCCTGCCTGAGATTCCATGCCTCAGATTCCCCGCCTCAGATTCCCCGCCTCAGATTCCCTGCTTCTGATTACCCGCCTCCCTTTCCGCGCAACTTTCCCGGCCTCCGTTTCCCCACATCTCTTTCCCCGCCTCAGATTCCACGCCTCTGATTCCCCGCCTCTGATTCCCCACCTTTCATTCCCCGCCTCTCTTTCCCTGCCTCTATTTCCGCGCCTCTTCCTCTGCCTCTCTTTCCCCACATCTCTTTTCCTCCCTCTGATTCCCCACCTCTGATTCCCCTCCTCTGATTCCCTGCCTCTGATTTCCTGCCTCTGATTCCCCGCCTCTGATTCCCCGCCTCTGATTCCCCTCCTCTGATTCCCTGCCTCTGATTCCCTGCCTCTGATTCCCTGCCTCTGATTCCCCGCCTCTGATTCCCTGCCTCTGATTCCCTGCCTCTGATTCCCTGCCTCTGATTCCGAGCCTCTGATTCACCGCCTCTGTTTCTCTGCCTCTTATTTCCCGGCTCAGATTCGCCGGCTCTGATTCCGCGCCTCTGATTCCACGCTTCTCTTTCCGTGTCTCTGATAGCCCGCCTCTGATTCCCCGCCTCTGATTCCCCGCCTCTGATTCCCCGCCTCAGATTCCCCGGCTCTGATTCCCTGCATCAGATTCCCTGCCTCAGATTCCCTGCCTCTGATTCCCTGCATCAGATTCCCTGCCTCTGATTCCCCGCCTCTGATTCCCAGCTTCTGATTCCCCGCCTCTGATTCCCCGCCTCTCAGATACCCTGCCAATGATTCCCTGCCTCTGATTCCCTGCCGCTGATTCCCTGCCTCTGATTCCGCGCCTCTGATTCCACGCCTCTCTTTCCGTGTCTCTGATTCCGCGCCTCTGATTCCCTGCCTCTGATACCCTGCCTCTCTTTGCCTGCCTATATTTCCGTGCCTCTTTCTCTCAATCTCGTTTACCACATCTCATTTCCCCCCTCTGATAACCCGCCTCTGATTCCCCGCCTCTGATTCCCCACCTCAGATTCCCCGGCTCTGATTCCCCACCTCTGATTCACCACCTCTGATTCACCACCTCTGATTCCCCGCCTCTGATTCCCCGCCTCTGATTCCCCGCCTCAGATTCCCCGGCTCTGATTCCCTGCCTCAGATTCCCTGGGACAGATTCTCTGCCTCAGATTCCCTGCCTCTGATTCCCCGCCTCTTATTCCCTGCCTCAGATTCCCCGGCTCTGATTCCCTGCCTCAGATTCCCTGCCTAAAATTCCCTGCCTCTGATTCCCCGCATCTGATTCCCCGCCTCTGATTCCCCGCCTCTGATTCCTCGCATCTGATTCCCTGCCTCTGATTCCCCGCCTCTGATTCCACTCCTCTGATTCCCCGCCTCTGATTCCCCGCCTCAGATTCCCTGCCTCTGATTACCCGCCTCCCTTTCCGCGCAACTTTCCCGGCCTCCGTTTCCCCACATCTCTTTCCCCGCCTCAAATTCCACGCCTCTGATTCCCCGCCTCTGATTCCCCACCTTTCATTCACCGCCTCTCTTTCCCTGCCTCTATTTCCCGCCTCTTTCTCTGCCTCTCTTTCCCCACATCTCTTTTCCTCCCTCTGATTCCCCGCCTCTGATTCCCCTCCTCTGATTCCCTGCCTCTGATTCCCTGCCTCTGATTCCCCGCCTCTGATTCCCCGCCTCTGATTCCCCTCCTCTGATTCCCTGCCTCTGATTCCCTGCCTCTGATTCCCTGCCTCTGATTCCCCGCCTCTGATTCCCTGCCTCTGATTCCCTGCCTCTGATTCCCTGCCTCTGATTCCGCGCCTCTGATTCCACGCCTCTCTTTCCGTGTCTCTGATTCCCCGCCTCTGATTCCCTGCCTCTGATACCCTGCCTCTCATTCCCTGCCTCTATTTCCGTGCATCTTTCTCTGCATCTCGTTTCCCACATCTCATTTCCCCCCTCTGATAACGCGCCTCAGATTCCCCGCCTCAGATTCCCCGCCTCAGATTCCCTGCCTCAGATTCCCTGCCTCAGATTCCCTTCATCTTATTCCCTTCATCTCATTCCCTGCCTCTGATTCCCCGCCTCTGATTCCCCGCCTCTGATTCCCCGCCTCTGATTCCCCGCCACAGATTCCACACCAATGTTTCACCGCCTCTGTTTCTCTGCCTCTTATTTCCCGGCTCAGATTCGCCGGCTCTGATTCCGCGCCTCTGATTCCACGCTTCTCTTTCCGTGTCTCTGATAGCCCGCCTCTGATTCCCCGGCTCTGATTCCCTGCATCAGATTCCCTGCCTCAGATTCCCTGCCTCTGATTCCCCGCCTCTGATTCCCCGCCTCTGATTCCCCACCTCTGATTCCCTGCCTCAGATTCCATTCATCTGATCCCCTTCATTTGATTCCCTGCGTCTGATTCCCCGCCTCAGATTCCCCGCCTCTGATTCCCCGCCTCTGATTCCCCGCATCTGATTCCCCTCCTCTGATTCCCCGCCTGTGATTTCCGCCTCAGATTCCCTGCCTCTGATTCCCTGCCTCTGATTCCCTGCATCTGATTCCCTGCCTCTGAATCCCCGCCTCCGATTCCGCACCCACGTTTCTCCGCCTCTGTTGCTCTGCCTCTTATTTGCTGGCTCAGATTCGCAGGCTCTGATTCCACACCTCTGATTCCACGCCTCTCTTTCCGTGTCTCTGATTCCCCGACTCTAATTCCCTGCCTCTGATACCCTGCCTCTCTTTCGCTGCCTCTATTTCCGTGCCTCTTTCTCTGCATCTCGTTTCCCACATCTCATTTCCCCCTCTGATAACCCGCCTCAGATTCCCCGCATCAGATTCCCCGCCTCAGATTCCCTGCCTCAGTTTCCCTGCCTCAGATTCCCTTCATCTTATTCCCGTCATCTGATTCCCTGCCTCTGATTCCCCACCTCTGATTCCCCGCCTCTAATTCCCTGCCTCTGATTCCCCGCTTCTGATTCCCCACCTCAGATTCCTTGCCTTAGTTTCCCTGCCTCAGATTCCCTGCCTCTGATTCCCCGCCTCTGATTCCCCGCCTCTGATTCGCCGCCTCTGATTCCCCGCCTCTGATTCCCCGCCTCTGATTCGCCGCCTCTGATACCCCGCCTCTGATTCCCCGCCTCTGATGACCCGCCTCTGATTCCCCGCCTCTGATTCCCCGCCTCAGATTCCCCGGCTCTGATTCCCTGCCTCAGATTCCCTGCGACAGATTCCCTGCCTCAGATTCCCTGCCTCTGATTCCCCGCCTCTTATTCCCCGCCTCTTATTCCCTGCCTCAGATTCCCCGGCTCTGATTCCCTGCCTCAGATTCCCTGCCTAAAATTCCCTGCCTCTGATTCCCCGCATCTGATTCCCCGCCTCTGATTCCCTGCCTCTGATTCCTCGCATCTGATTCCCTGCCTCTGATTCCCCGCCTCTGATTCCACTCCTCTGATTCCCCGCCTCTGATTCCCCGCCTCAGATTCCCTGCCTCTGATTACCCGCCTCCGTTTCCGCGCAACTATCCCGGCCTCCGTTTCCCCACATCTCTTTCCCCGCCTCAGATTCCACGCCTCTGATTCCCCGCCTCTGATTCCCCACCTTTCATAGCCCGCCTCTCTTTCCCTGCCTCTATTTCCGCGCCTCTTCCTCTGCCTCTCTTTCCCCACATCTCTTTTCCTCCCTCTGATTCCACGCCTCTGATTCCCCTCCTCTGATTCCCTGCCTCTGATTCCCTTCCTCTGATTCCTCGCCTCTGATTCCCCGCCTCTGATTCCCCTCCTCTGATTCCCTGCCTCTGATTCCCTGCCTCTGATTCCCTGCCTCTGATTCCCCGCCTCTGATTCCCTGCCTCTGATTCCCTGCCTCTGATTCCCTGCCTCTGATTCCGCGTCTCTGATTCCACGCCTCTCTTTCCGTGTCTCTGATTCCCCGCCTCTGATTCCCTGCCTCTGATTCCCTGCCTCTGATTCCCTGCCTCTGATTCCCTTCCTCTGATTCCCTGCCACTGATACCCCGCCTCCGATTCCACACCAATGTTTCACCCCCTCTGTTTCTCTGCCTCTTATTTCCCGGCTCAGATTCGCCGGCTCTGATTCCGCGCCTCTGATTCCATGCTTCTCTTTCCGTGTCTCTGATAGCCCGCCTCTGATTCCCCGCCTCTGATTCCCCGCCTCAGATTCCCCGGCTCTGATTCCCTGCATCAGTTTCCCTGCCTCAGATTCCCTGCCTCTGATTCCCTGCATCAGATTCCCTGCCTCTGATTCCCCGCCTCTGATTCCCCACCTCTGATTCCCTGCATCTGATTCCCCGCCTCAGATTCCCCGCCTCTGATACCCCGCCTCTGATTCCCCACCTCTGATTCCCTGCATCTGATTCCCCGCCTCTGATTCCCCACCTCAGATTCCCCGGCTCTGATTCCCTGCATCAGATTCCCTGCCTCAGATTCCCTGCCTCTGATTCCCTGCATCAGATTCCCTGCCTCAGATTCCCCGCCTTTGATTCCCCGCTTCTGATTCCCCGCCTCTGATTCCCCGCCTCTCAGATTCCCTGCCAATGATTCCCTGCCTCTGATTCCCTGCCTCTGATTCCCTGCCTCTGATTCCGCGCCTCTGATTCCACGCCTCTCTTTCCGTGTCTCTGATTCCACGCCTCTGATTCCCTGCCTCTGATACCCTGCCTCTCTTTGCCTGCCTCTATTTCCGTGCCTCTTTCTCTGCATCTCGTTTACCACATCTCATTTCCCACCTCTGATTACCCGCCTCTGATTCCCCGCCTCTGATTCCCCGCCTCAGATTCCCCGGCTCTGATTCCCTGCCTCAGATTCCCCACCTCTGATTCCCCGCCTCTGATTCCCCGCCTCTGATTCCCCACCTCTGATTCACCAACTCTGATTCCCCGCCTCTGATTCCCCGCCTCTGATTCCCCGCCTCAGATTCCCCGGCTCTGATTCCCTGCCTCAGATTCCCTGCCTCTGATTCCCCGCCTCTTATTCCCCGCCTCTTATTCCCTGCCTCAGATTCCCCGGCTCTGATTCCCTGCCTCAGATTCCCTGCCTCAAATTCCCTGCCTCTGATTCCCCGCATCTGATTCCCCGCCTCTGATTCCCTGCCTCTGATTCCTCGCATCTGATTCCCCGCCTCTGATTCCCCGCCTCTGATTCCACGCCTCTGATTCCCCGCCTCTGATTCCCCGCATCAGATTCCCCATCTCTTATTCCCTGCCTCAGATTCCCTGCCTCAGATTCCCTGCCTCCCATTCCCCGCCTCGGATTCCCCGCCTCTGATTCCCCACCTCTGATTACACGCCTCCCTTTCCGCGCAACCTTCCCGGCCTCCGTTTCCCCACATCTCTTTCCCCGCCTCAGATTCCACGCCTCTGATTCCCCGCCTCTGATTCCCCACCTTTCATTCCCCGCCTCTCTTTCCCTGCCTCTATTTCCGTGCTTCTTTCTCTGCCTCTCTTTCCCCACATCTCTTTTCCTCCCTCTGATTCCCCGCCTCTGATTCCACTCCTCTGATTCCCTGCCTCTGATTCCCTGCCTCTGATTCCCCGCCTCTGATTCTCCGCCTCTGATTCCCCTCCTCTGATTCCCTGCCTCTCATTCCCTGCCTCTGATTCCCTGCCTCTGATTCCCCGCCTCTGATTCCCTGCCTCTGATTCCCTGCCTCTGATTCCCTGCCTCTGATTCCGCGCCTCTGATTCGGTGCCTCTGATACCCTGCCTCTCATTCCCTGCCTCTATTTCCGTGCATCTTTCTCTCCATCTTGTTTCACACATCTCATTTCCCCCCTCTGATAAACCGCCTCTTATTCCATGCCTGTGATTCCCTGCCTCAGATTCCCCGCCTCAGATTCCCCGACTCAGATTCCCCCTCTCAGATTCCCCGCCTCAGATTCCCTGCCTCAGATTCCCTGCCTCAGATTCCCTGCCTCAGATTCCCCGCATCTGATTCCCCGCCTCTGCTTCCCCACCTCTGATTCCCGCCTCAGGTTCCCTGCCTCTGATTCCCTGCCTCTGATTCCCTGCCTCTGATTCCGGGCCTCTGATTCCACGCCTCTCTGTCCGTGTCTCTGATTCCCCGCCTCTGATTCCCTGCCTCTGATACCCTGCCTCTCATTCCCTGCCTCTATTTCCGTGCATCCTTCTCTGCATCTTGTTTCCCACATCTCATTTCCCCCCTCTGATAACCCGCCTCTGATTCCATGCCTGTGATTCCCTGCCTCAGATTCCCCGCTTCAGATTCCCCGACTCAGATTCCCCGCCTCAGATTCCCCGCCTCAGATTCCCTGCCTCATATTCCCTGCCTCAGATTCCCTGCCTCAGATTCCC
The DNA here is from genome assembly GCF_036971445.1 of Narcine bancroftii. Taxonomy (NCBI): domain Eukaryota; kingdom Metazoa; phylum Chordata; class Chondrichthyes; order Torpediniformes; family Narcinidae; genus Narcine; species Narcine bancroftii. The sequence continues at coordinate 56,310 of NW_027211874.1, read as the reverse complement.
TGCCTCATATTCCCTTCATCTGATTCCCTTCATTTGATTCCCTGCGTCTGATTCCTCGCCTCTGATTCCCCGCCTCTGATTCCCCGCCTCTGATTCCCCACCTCTGATTCCCTGCCTCAGATTCCCTGGCTCAGATTCCCTGCTTCAGATTCCCTGCCTCAGATTCCCTGCCACTGATTCCCCGCATCTGATTCCCTGCCTCTGATTCCCCGCCTCTGAATCCCCGCCTCTGATTCCTCGCCTCTGATTCCCTGCCTCAGATTCCCCGCTCTGATTCCCTGCCTCAGATTCCCTGCCTCAGATTCCCTGCCTCCGATTCCCCGCCTCTGATTCCCAGCCTCTAAATCCACACCTCTGAATCCCCGCCTCTGATTCCCCGCCTCTGTTTCCCCGCCTCTGATTCCCCGCCTCTGATTCCCCGCCTCTGATTCCCCGCCTCTGATTCCCCACCTCTGATTCCCCGCCACTGATTGCCAGCCTCTGATTCCCCGCCTCTGATTCCCCGCCTCTAATTCCCCACCTCTGTCTCTATGCCTCTCTTTCGCCTCCGCTTTTTCCCCTACACTCTTTCCGCGCCTATCTTTCCCTCCCTCAATTTCAACAACTCTGTTTGATCTGTTCTGTCTAACTCATTTTCAACACACAAGTTCCAACCACTATGTTTCACCCATCACTTTCCCCGCCTCTATTTCTCCGCCTATGTTTACCCGCCTCTGTTTACCCACCTGTTTCACCGCCTCTGATTCCCCGCCTCTGATTCCCCACCTCTGTCTCGACGCCTCTCTTTCGCCTCCACTCTTTCCCCTCCACTCTTTCCGTGCCTGTCTTTCCCTCCCTCAATTTAAACAACACTGTTTGATCTGTTTTGTGTACCTCATTTTAAACACACAAGTTCCAACCACTATGTTTTGCCCGCCTCTTTCCCCGCCTCTATTTATCCACCTATGTTTACCTGCCTCTGTTTACCCGCCTGTTTCCCCGCCTCTGATTGCCCACCTTTCATTCCCCGCCTTTCTTTCCCTGCCTCTATTTCCGCGCCTCTTTCACTGCCTCTCTTTCCCCACATCTCTTTTCCTCCCGCTGATTCCCCGCCTCTGATTCCCCGCCTCTGATTCCCTGCCTCTGATTCCCCGCCTCTGATTCCCTGCCTCAGATTCCCCGCCTCAGATTCCCCGCCTCAGATTCCCTGCCTCTGATTCCCCGCCTCTGATTCCCCGCCTCTTATTCCCCGCCTCTGATTCCCCGCCTCTGATTCCCCGCCTCTGATTCCCTGCCTCAGATTCCCCAGCTCTGATACCCTTCATCAGCTTCCCTGCCTCAGATTCCCTGCCTCTGATTCCCCGCCTCTGATTCCCTGCCTCTGATTTCCCGCCTCTGATTCCCTGCCTCAGATTCCCTGCCTCAGATTCCCTGCCTCAGATTCCCTGCCGCTGATTCCCCGCCTCTGATTCCCCGCCGCTGATTCCCTGCCTCAGATTCCCTGCCTCAGATTCCCCGCCTCTTATTCCCCACCTCTTATTCCCCGCCTCAGATTCCCCGGCTCTGATTCCCTGCCTCAGATTCCCTGCCTCAAATTCCCTGCCTCTGATTCCCCGCATCTGATTCCCCGCCTCTGATTCCCCGCCTCTGATTCCTCGCATCTGATTCCCCGCCTCAGATTCCCCGCCTCAGATTCCACGCCTCTGATTCCCCGCCTCTTATTCCCCGCCTCAGATTCCCCAGCTCTGATTCCCTGCCTCAGATTCCCTGCCTCCGATTCCCCGCCTCTGATTCCCCGCCTCTGATTCCCCGCCTCTGATTCCCCGCCTCTTATTCCCTGCCTCAGATTCCCCGGCTCTGATTCCCTGCCTCAGATTCCCTGCCTCAAATTCCCTGCCTCTGATTCCCCGCATCTGATTCCCCGCCTCTGATTCCCTGCCTCTGATTCCTCGCATCTGATTCCCCGCCTCTGATTCCCCGCCTCTGATTCCACGCCTCTGATTCCCCGCCTCTGATTCCCCGCATCAGATTCCCCATCTCTGATTCCCTGCCTCAGATTCCCTGCCTCAGATTCCCTGCCTCCCATTCCCCGCCTCGGATTTCCCGCCTCTGATTCCCCACCTCTGATTACACGCCTCCCTTTCCGCGCAACTTTCCCGGCCTCCGTTTCCCCACATCTCTTTCCCCGCCTCAGATTCCACGCCTCTGATTCCCCGCCTCTGATTCCCCACCTTTCATTCCCCGCCTCTCTTTCCCTGCCTCTATTTCCGCGCTTCTTTCTCTGCCTCTCTTTCCCCACATCTCTTTTCCTCCCTCTGATTCCCCGCCTCTGATTCCACTCCTCTGATTCCCTGCCTCTGATTCCCTGCCTCTGATTCCCCGCCTCTGATTCTCCGCCTCTGATTCCCCTCCTCTGATTCCCTGCCTCTCATTCCCTGCCTCTGATTCCCTGCCTCTGATTCCCCGCCTCTGATTCCCTGCCTCTGATTCCCTGCCTCTGATTCCCTGCCTCTGATTCCGCGCCTCTGATTCGGTGCCTCTGATACCCTGCCTCTCATTCCCTGCCTCTATTTCCGTGCATCTTTCTCTGCATCTTGTTTCACACATCTCATTTCCCCCCTCTGATAAACCACCTCTGATTCCATGCCTGTGATTCCCTGCCTCAGATTCCCCGCCTCAGATTCCCCCTCTCAGATTCCCTGCCTCAGATTCCCTGCCTCAGATTCCCTGCCTCAGATTCCCTTCCTCAGATTCCCCGCATCTGATTCCCCGCCTCTGCTTCCCCACCTCTGATTCCCGCCTCAGATTCCCTGCCTCTGATTCCCTGCCTCTGATTCCCTGCATCTGATTCCCTGCCTCTGAATCCCCGCCTCCGATTCCGCACCAACGTTTCTCCGCCTCTGTTGCTCTGCCTCTTATTTGCTGGCTCAGATTCGCAGGCTCTGATTCCGCACCTCTGATTCCACGCCTCTCTTTCCGTGTCTCTGCCCTGCCTCAGATTCCCTGCCTCAGATTCCCTGCCTCAGATTCCCCGCATCTGATTCCCCGCCTCTGATTCCCCGCCTCTGATTCCCCGCCTCTGATTCCCGCCTCTGAATCCCAGCCTCTGAATCCCCACCTCTGATACCCCGCCTCTGTTTCCCCGCCTCGGATTCCCCGCCTCTGATTCCCCGCCTCTGATTTCCCACCTTTCATTCCCCGCCTCTCTTTCCCTGCCTCTATTTCCGTGCCTCTTTCTCTGCCTCTCTTTCCCCACATATCTTTTCCTCCCTCTGATTCCCCGCCTCTGATTCCCCTCCTCTGATTCCCTGCCTCTGATTCCCTGCCTCTGATTCCCCGCCTCTGATTCCCCGCCTCTGATTCCCCTCCTCTGATTCCCTGCCTCTGATTCCCTGCCTCTGATTCCCTGCCTCTGATTCCCCGCCTCCGATTCCCTGCCTCTGATTCCCTGCCTCTGATTCCCTGCCTCTGATTCCGGGCCTCTGATTCCACGCCTCTCTTTCCGTGTCTCTGATTCCCCGCCTCTGATTCCCTGCCTCTGATACCCTGCCTCTCATTCCCTGCCTCTATTTCCGTGCATCCTTCTCTGCATCTTGTTTCCCACATCTCATTTCCCCCCTCTGATAACCCACCTCTGATTCCATGCCTGTGATTCCCTGCCTCTGATTCCCCGCTTCAGATTCCCCGACTCAGATTCCCCGCCTCAGATTCCCCGCCTCAGATTCCCTGCCTCAGATTCCCTGCCTCAGATTCCCTGCCTCAGATTCCCTGCCTCATATTCCCTTCATCTGATTCCCTTCATTTGATTCCCTGCGTCTGATTCCCCGCCTCTGATTCCCCGCCTCTGATTCCCCACCTCTGATTCCCCACCTCTGATTCCCTGCCTCTGATTCCCTGCCTCTGATTCCCTGCCTCTGATTCCCGCCTCTGATTCCCTGCCTCTGATTCCCCGCCTCTGAATCCCCGCCTCTGATTCCTCGCCTCTGATTCCCTGCCTCAGATTCCCCGCTCTGATTCCCTGCCTCAGATTCCCTGCCTCAGATTCCCTGCCTCCGATTCCCCGCCTCTGATTCCCAGCCTCTAAATCCACACCTCTGAATCCCCGCCTCTGATTCCCCGCCTCTGTTTCCCCGCCTCTGATTCCCCGCCTCTGATTCCCCGCCTCTGATTCCACACCTCTGATTCCCCGCCTCTGATTCCAGGCCTCTTATTCCCCGCCTCTGATTCCCCACCTCTGATTGCCTGCCACTGATTGCCCGCCTCTGATTCCCCGCCTCTGATTCCCCGCCTCTAATTCCCCACCTCTGTCTCTATGCCTCTCTTTCGCCTCCGCTTTTTCCCCTACACTCTTTCCGCGCCTATCTTTCCCTCCCTCAATTTCAACAACTCTGTTTGATCTGTTCTGTCTACCTCATTTTCAACACACAAGTTCCAACCACTATGTTTCACCCATCACTTTCCCCGCCTCTATTTCTCCGCCTATGTTTACCTGCCTCTGTTTACCCGCCTGTTTCCCCGCCTCTGATTGCCCACCTTTCATTCCCCGCCTTTCTTTCCCTGCCTCTATTTCCGCGCCTCTTTCACTGCCTCTCTTTCCCCACATCTCTTTTCCTCCCGCTGATTCCCCGCCTCTGATTCCCCGCCTCTGATTCCCTGCCTCTGATTCCCCGCCTCTGATTCCCTGCCTCAGATTCCCTTCCTCAGATTCCCTGCCTCAGATTCCCTGCCTCTGATTCCCCGCCTCTGATTCCCCGCCTCTTATTCCCCGCCTCTGATTCCCCGCCTCTGATTCCCCGCCTCTGATTCCCTGCCTCAGATTCCCCGGCTCTGATACCCTTCATCAGCTTCCCTGCCTCAGATTCCCTGCCTCTGATTCCCTGCCTCTGATTCCCTGCCTCTGATTCCCCGCCTCTGATTCCCTGCCTCAGATTCCCTGCCTCAGATTCCCTGCCTCAGATTCCCTGCCTCTGATTCCCCGCCTCTGATTCCCCGCCGCTGATTCCCTGCCTCAGATTCCCTGCCTCTGATTCCCCGCCTCTTATTCCCCACCTCTTATTCCCCGCCTCAGATTCCCCGGCTCTGATTCCCTGCCTCAGATTCCCTGCCTCAAATTCCCTGCCTCTGATTCCCCGCATCTGATTCCCCGCCTCTGATTCCCCGCCTCTGATTCCTCGCATCTGATTCCCCGCCTCAGATTCCCCGCCTCAGATTCCACGCCTCTGATTCCCCGCCTCTGATTCCCCGCCTCAGATTCCCCAGCTCTGATTCCCTGCCTCAGATTCCCTGCCTCAGATTTCCTGCCTCCGATTCCCCGCCTCTGATTCCCCGCCTCTGATTCCCCGCCTCTGATTCCCCGCCTCTGAATCCCAGCTTCTGAATCCCCGCCTCTGATTCCCCGCCTCTTATTCCCTGCCTCAGATTCCCCGGCTCTGATTCCCTGCCTCAGATTCCCTGCCTCAAAATCCCTGCCTCTGATTCCCCGCATCTGATTCCCCGCCTCTGATTCCCTGCCTCTGATTCCTCGCATCTGATTCCCCGCCTCTGATTCCCCGCATCAGATTCCCCATCTCTGATTCCCTGCCTCAGATTCCCTGCCTCCCATTCCCCGCCTCGGATTCCCCGCCTCTGATTCCCCACCTCTGATTACACGCCTCCCTTTCCGCGCAACTTTCCCGGCCTCCGTTTCCCCACATCTCTTTCCCCGCCTCAGATTCCACGCCTCTGATTCCCCGCCTCTGATTCCCCACCTTTCATTCCCCGCCTCTCTTTCCCTGCCTCTATATCCGCGCTTCTTTCTCTGCCTCTCTTTCCCCACATCACTTTTCCTCCCTCTGATTCCCCGCCTCTGATTCCACTCCTCTGATTCCCTGCCTCTGATTCCCTGCCTCTGATTCCCCGCCTCTGATTCTCCGCCTCTGATTCCCCTCCTCTGATTCCCTGCCTCTCATTCCCTGCCTCTGATTCCCTGCCTCTGATTCCCCGCCTCTGATTCCCTGCCTCTGATTCCCTGCCTCTGATTCCCTGCCTCTGATTCCGCGCCTCTGATTCCACGCCTCTCTTTCCGTGTCTCTGATTCCCCGCCTCTGATTCGGTGCCTCTGATACCCTGCCTCTCATTCCCTGCCTCTATTTCCGTGCATCTTTCTCTGCATCTTGTTTCACACATCTCATTTCCCCCCTCTGATAAACCGCCTCTGATTCCATGCCTGTGATTCCCTGCCTCAGATTCCCCGGCTCTGATACCCTTCATCAGCTTCCCTGCCTCAGATTCCCTGCCTCTGATTCCCTGCCTCTGATTCCCTGCCTCTGATTCCCCGCCTCTGATTCCCTGCCTCAGATTCCCTGCCTCAGATTCCCTGCCTCAGATTCCCTGCCTCTGATTCCCCGCCTCTGATTCCCCGCCGCTGATTCCCTGCCTCAGATTCCCTGCCTCTGATTCCCCGCCTCTTATTCCCCACCTCTTATTCCCCGCCTCAGATTCCCCGGCTCTGATTCCCTGCCTCAGATTCCCTGCCTCAAATTCCCTGCCTCTGATTCCCCGCATCTGATTCCCCGCCTCTGATTCCCCGCCTCTGATTCCTCGCATCTGATTCCCCGCCTCAGATTCCCCGCCTCAGATTCCACGCCTCTGATTCCCCGCCTCTGATTCCCCGCCTCAGATTCCCCAGCTCTGATTCCCTGCCTCAGATTCCCTGCCTCAGATTTCCTGCCTCCGATTCCCCGCCTCTGATTCCCCGCCTCTGATTCCCCGCCTCTGATTCCCCGCCTCTGAATCCCAGCTTCTGAATCCCCGCCTCTGATTCCCCGCCTCTTATTCCCTGCCTCAGATTCCCCGGCTCTGATTCCCTGCCTCAGATTCCCTGCCTCAAAATCCCTGCCTCTGATTCCCCGCATCTGATTCCCCGCCTCTGATTCCCTGCCTCTGATTCCTCGCATCTGATTCCCCGCCTCTGATTCCCCGCATCAGATTCCCCATCTCTGATTCCCTGCCTCAGATTCCCTGCCTCCCATTCCCCGCCTCGGATTCCCCGCCTCTGATTCCCCACCTCTGATTACACGCCTCCCTTTCCGCGCAACTTTCCCGGCCTCCGTTTCCCCACATCTCTTTCCCCGCCTCAGATTCCACGCCTCTGATTCCCCGCCTCTGATTCCCCACCTTTCATTCCCCGCCTCTCTTTCCCTGCCTCTATATCCGCGCTTCTTTCTCTGCCTCTCTTTCCCCACATCACTTTTCCTCCCTCTGATTCCCCGCCTCTGATTCCACTCCTCTGATTCCCTGCCTCTGATTCCCTGCCTCTGATTCCCCGCCTCTGATTCTCCGCCTCTGATTCCCCTCCTCTGATTCCCTGCCTCTCATTCCCTGCCTCTGATTCCCTGCCTCTGATTCCCCGCCTCTGATTCCCTGCCTCTGATTCCCTGCCTCTGATTCCCTGCCTCTGATTCCGCGCCTCTGATTCCACGCCTCTCTTTCCGTGTCTCTGATTCCCCGCCTCTGATTCGGTGCCTCTGATACCCTGCCTCTCATTCCCTGCCTCTATTTCCGTGCATCTTTCTCTGCATCTTGTTTCACACATCTCATTTCCCCCCTCTGATAAACCGCCTCTGATTCCATGCCTGTGATTCCCTGCCTCAGATTCCCCGCCTCAGATTCCCCCTCTCAGATTCCCCGCCTCAGATTCCCTGCCTCAGATTCCCTGCCTCAGATTCCCTGCCTCAGATTCCCCGCATCTGATTCCCCGCCTCTGCTTCCCCACCTCTGATTCCCGCCTCAGATTCCCTGCCTCTGATTCCCTGCCTCTGATTCCTTGCATCTGATTCCCTGCCTCTGAATCCCCGCCTCCGATTCCGCACCCACGTTTCTCTGCCTCTGTTGCTCTGCCTCTTATTTGCTGGCTCAGATTCACAGGCTCTGATTCCGCACCTCTGATTCCACGCCTCTCTTTCCGTGTCTCTGCCCTGCCTCAGATTCCCTGCCTCAGATTCCCTGCCTCAGATTCCCCGCATCTGATTCCCCGCCTCTGATTCCCCACCTCTGATTCCCTGCCTCCGATTCCCCGCCTCTGATTCCCCGCCTCTGATTCCCCGCCTCTGATTCCCGCCTCTGAATCCCAGCCTCTGAATCCCCGCCTCTGATTCCCCGCCTCTGTTTCCCCGCCTCGGATTCCCCGCCTCTGATTCCCCGCCTCTGATTTCCCACCTTTCATTCCCCGCCTCTCTTTCCCTGCCTCTATTTCCGCGCCTCTTTCTCTGCCTCTCTTTCCCCACATCTCTTTTCCTCCCTCTGATTCCCCGCCTCTGATTCCCCTCCTCTGATTCCCTGCCTCTGATTCCCTGCCTCTGATTCCCCGCCTCTGATTCCCCGCCTCTGATTCCCCTCCTCTGATTCCCTGCCTCTGATTCCCTGCCTCTGATTCCCTGCCTCTGATTCCCCGCCTCCGATTCCCTGCCTCTGATTCCCTGCCTCTGATTCCCTGCCTCTGATTCCGGGCCTCTGATTCCATGCATCTCTTTCCGTGTCTCTGATTCCCCGCCTCTGATTCCCTGCCTCTGATACCCTGCCTCTCATTCCCTGCCTCTATTTCCGTGCATCCTTCTCTGCATCTTGTTTCCCACATCTCATTTCCCCCCTCTGATAACCCGCCTCTGATTCCATGCCTGTGATTCCCTGCCTCAGATTCCCCGCTTCAGATACCCCGACTCAGATTCCCCGCCTCAGATTCCCCGCCTCAGATTCCCTGCCTCAGATTCCCTGCCTCAGATTCCCTGCCTCAGATTCCCTGCCTCATATTCCCTTCATCTGATTCCCTTCATTTGATTCCCTGCGTCTGATTCCCCGCCTCTGATTCCCCGCCTCTGATTCCCTGCCTCTGATTCCCCACCTCTGATTCCCTGCCTCAGATTCCCTGGCTCAGATTCCCTGCTTCAGATTCCCTGCCTCAGATTCCCTGCCACTGATTCCCCGCATCTGATTCCCCGCCTCTGATTCCCCGCTTCTGATTCCCGCCTCTGATTCCCTGCCTCTGATTCCCCGCCTCTGAATCCCCGCCTCTGATTCCTCGCCTCTGATTCCCTGCCTCAGATTCCCCGCTCTGATTCCCTGCCTCAGATTCCCTGCCTCAGATTCCCTGCCTCCGATTCCCCGCCTCTGATTCCCCGCCTATGATTCCCCGCCTCTGATTCCCAGCCTCTAAATCCACACCTCTGAATCCCCGCCTCTGATTCCCCGCCTCTGTTTCCCCGCCTCTGATTCCCCGCCTCTGATTCCACGCCTCTGATTCCCCGCCTCTGATTCCCCACCTCTGATTGCCTGCCACTGATTGCCCGCCTCTGATTCCCCGCCTCTGATTCCCCGCCTCTAATTCCCCACCTCTGTCTCTATGCCTCTCTTTCGCCTCCGCTTTTTCCCCTACACTCTTTCCGCGCCTATCTTTCCCTCCCTCAATTTCAACAACTCTGTTTGATCTGTTCTGTCTACCTCATTTTCAACACACAAGTTCCAACCACTATGTTTCACCCATCACTTTCCCCGCCTCTATTTCTCCGCCTATGTTTACCCGCCTCTGTTTACCCACCTGTTTCACCGCCTCTGATTCCCCGCCTCTGATTCCCCACCTCTGTCTCGACGCCTCTCCTTCGCCTCCACTCTTTCCCCTCCACTCTTTCCGTGCCTGTCTTTCCCTCCCTCAATTTAAACAACACTGTTTGATCTGTTTTGTGTACCTCATTTTAAACACACAAGTTCCAACCACTATGTTTTGCCCGCCTCTTTCCCCGCCTCTATTTATCCACCTATGTTTACCTGCCTCTGTTTACCCGCCTGTTTCCCCGCCTCTGATTCCCCACCTTTCATTCCCCGCCTTTCTTTCCCTGCCTCTATTTCCGCGCCTCTTTCACTGCCTCTCTTTCCCCACATCTCTTTTCCTGCCGCTGATTCCCCGCCTCTGATTCCCCGCCTCTGATTCCCTGCCTCTGATTCCCCGCCTCTGATTCCCTGCCTCAGATTCCCTGCCTCAGATTCCCTGCCTCAGATTCCCTGCCTCTGATTCCCCGCCTCTGATTCCCCGCCTCTTATTCCACGCCTCTGATTCCCCGCCTCTGATTCCCCGCCTCTGATTCCCTGCCTCAGATTCCCCGGCTCTGATACCCTTCATCAGCTTCCCTGCCTCAGATTCCCTGCCTCTGATTCCCTGCCTCAGATTCCCTGCCTCTGATTCCCCGCCTCTGATTCCCTGCCTCTGATTCCCCGCCTCTGATTCCCTGCCTCAGATTCCCTGCCTCAGATTCCCTGCCTCAGATTCCCTGCCTCTGATTCCCCGCGTCTGATTCCCCGCCGCTGATTCCCTGCCTCAGATTCCCTGCCTCTGATTCCCCGCCTCTTATTCCCCACCTCTTATTCCCCGCCTCAGATTCCCCGGCTCTGATTCCCTGCCTCAGATTCCCTGCCTCAAATTCCCTGCCTCTGATTCCCCGCATCTCATTCCCCGCCTCTGATTCCCCGCCTCTGATTCCTCGCATCTGATTCCCCGCCTCAGATTCCCCGCCTCAGATTCCACACCTCTGATTCCCCGCCTCTGATTCCCCGCCTCAGATTCCCCAGCTCTGATTCCCTGCCTCAGATTCCCTGCCTCAGATTCCCTGCCTCCGATTCCCCGCCTCTGATTCCCCGCCTCTGAATCCCAGCTTCTGAATCCCCGCCTCTGATTCCCCGCCTCTGTTTCCCCGCCTCGGATTCCCCGCCTCTGATTCCCCGCCTCTGATTCCCTGCCTCTGATTACCCGCCTCCGTTTCCGCGCAACTTTCCCGGCCTCCTTTTCCCCACATATCTTTCCCCACCTCAGACTCCACGCCTCTGATTCCCCGCCTCTGATTCCCCACCTTTCATTCCCCACCTCTCTTTCCCTGCCTCTATTTCCGCGCCTCTTTCTCTGCCTCTCTTTCCCCACATCTCATTTCCCCCCTCTGATAACCCGCCTCTCATTCCATGCCTGTGATTCCCTGCCTCAGATTCCCCGCCTCAGATTCCCCGACTCAGATTCCCCGCCTCAGATTCCCCGCCTCAGATTCCCCGCCTCAGATTCCCTGCCTCAGATTCCCTGCCTCAGATTCCCTGCCTCAGATTCCCTTCATCTGATTCCCTTCATTTGATTCCCTGCATCTGATTCCCCGCCTCTGATTCCCCGCCTCTGATTCCCCGCCTCTGATTCCCCACCTTTCATTCCCCGCCTCTCTTTCCCTGCCTCTATTTCCGCGCCTCTTTCTCTGCCTCTCTTTCCCCATATCTCTTTTCCTCCCTCTGATTCCCCGCCTCTGATTCCCCTCCTCTGATTCCCTGCCTCTGATTCCCTGCCTCTGATTCCCCGCCTCTGATTCCCCTCCTCTGATTCCCTGCCTCTGATTCCCTGCCTCTGATTCCCTGCCTCTGATTCCCTGCCTCTGATTCCCCGCCTCAGATTCCCTGCCTCAGATTCCCTTCATCTGATTCCCTTCATTTGATTCCCTGCATCTGATTCCCCGCCTCTGATTCCCTGCCTCTGATTCCCCGCCTCTGATTCCCCACCTTTCATTCCCCGCCTCTCTTTCCCTGCCTCTATTTCCGCGCCTCTTTCTCTGCCTCTCTTTCCCCATATCTCTTTTCCTCCCTCTGATTCCCCGCCTCTGATTCCCCTCCTCTGATTCCCTGCCTCTGATTCCCTGCCTCTGATTCCCTGCCTCTGATTCCCTGCCTCTGATTCCCCGCCTCTGATTCCCTGCCTCTGATTCCCTGCCTCTGATTCCCTGCCTCTGATTCCGGGCCTCTGATTCCACGCCTCTCTTTCCGTGTCTCTGATTCCCCGCCTCTGATTCCCTGCCTCTGATACCCTGCCTCAGATTCCCTTCATCTGATTCCCTTCATTTGATTCCCTGCATCTGATTCCCCGCCTCTGATTCCCTGCCTCTGATTCCCCGCCTCTGATTCCCCACCTTTCATTCCCCGCCTCTCTTTCCCTGCCTCTATTTCCGCGCCTCTTTCTCTGCCTCTCTTTCCCCATATCTCTTTTCCTCCCTCTGATTCCCCGCCTCTGATTCCCCTCCTCTGATTCCCTGCCTCTGATTCCCTGCCTCTGATTCCCCGCCTCTGATTCGCCGCCTCTGATTCCCCTCCTCTGATTCCCTGCCTCTGATTCCCTGCCTCTGATTCCCTGCCTCTGATTCCCCGCCTCTGATTCCCTGCCTCTGATTCCCTGCCTCTGATTCCCTGCCTCTGATTCCGGGCCTCTGATTCCACGCCTCTCTTTCCGTGTCTCTGATTCCCCGCCTCTGATTCCCTGCCTCTGATACCCTGCCTCTCATTCTCTGCCTCTATTTCCGTGCATCTTTCTCTGCATCTTGTTTCCCACATCTCATTTCCCCCCTCTGATAACCCGCCTCTGAATCCATGCCTGTGATTCCCTGCCTCAGATTCCCCGCTTCAGATTCCCCGACTCAGTTTCCCCGCTTCAGATTCCCCACCTCAGATTCCCTGCCTCAGATTCCCTGCCTCAGATTCCCTGCCTCAGATTCCCTTCATCTGATTCCTTTCATTTGATTCCCTGCGTCTGATTCCCCGCCTCTGATTCCCCGCCTCTGATTCCCCGCATCTGATTCCCCGCCTCTGATTCCCCGCCTCTGATTACTCGCATCTGATTCCCTGCCTCTGATTCCCTGCCTCTGATTCCACTCCTCTGATTCCCCGCCTCTGATTCCCCGCCTCAGATTCCCTGCCTCTGATTACCGCCTCCGTTTCCGCGCAACTATCCCGGCCTCCGTTTCCCCACATCTCTTTCCCCGCCTCAGATTCCACGCCTCTGATTCCCCGCCTGATTCCCCACCTTTCATAGCCCGCCTCTCTTTCCCTGCCTCTATTTCCGCGCCTCTTCCTCTGCCTCTCTTTCCCCACATCTCTTTTCCTCCCTCTGATTCCACGCCTCTGATACCTCTCCTCTGATTCCCTGCCTCTGATTCCCTTCCTCTGATTCCCCGCCTCTGATTCCCCGCCTCTGATTCCCCTCCTCTGATTCCCCGCCTCTGATTCCCTGCCTCTGATTCCCTGCCTCTGATTCCCCGCCTCTGATTCCCTGCCTCTGATTCCCTGCCTCTGATTCCCTGACTCTGATTCCGCGCCTCTGATTCCCCGCCTCTGATTCCCCGCCTCTGATTCCCTGCCTCTGATTCCCTGCCTCTGATTCCCTGCCTCTGATTCCCTGCCTCTGATTCCCTGCCACTGATACCCCGCCTCCGATTCCACACCAATGTTTCACCGCCTCTGTTTCTCTGCCTCTTATTTCCCGGCTCAGATTCGCCGGCTCTGATTCCGCGCCTCTGATTCCACGCTTCTCTTTCCGTGTCTCTGATAGCCCGCCTCTGATTCCCCGCCTCTGATTCCCCGCCTCAGATTCCCCGGCTCTGATTCCCTGCATCAGTTTCCCTGCCTCAGATTCCCTGCCTCTGATTCCCTGCATCAGATTCCCTGCCTCTGATTCCCCGCCTCTGATTCCCCACCTCTGATTCCCTGCATCTGATTCCCCGCCTCAGATTCCCCGCCTCTGATACACCGCCTCTGATTCCCCACCTCTGATTCCCTGCATCTGATTCCCCGCCTCTGATTCCCCGACTCAGATTCCCCGGCTCTGATTCCCTGCATCAGATTCCCTGCCTCAGATTCCCTGCCTCTGATTTCCTGCATCAGATTCCCTGCCTCTGATTCCCTGCCTCTGATACCCTGCCTCTCATTCTCTGCCTCTATTTCCGTGCATCTTTCTCTGCATCTTGTTTCCCACATCTCATTTCCCCCCTCTGATAACCCGCCTCTGAATCCATGCCTGTGATTCCCTGCCTCAGATTCCCCGCTTCAGATTCCCCGACTCAGTTTCCCCGCTTCAGATTCCCCACCTCAGATTCCCTGCCTCAGATTCCCTGCCTCAGATTCCCTGCCTCAGATTCCCTTCATCTGATTCCTTTCATTTGATTCCCTGCGTCTGATTCCCCGCCTCTGATTCCCCGCCTCTGATTCCCCGCATCTGATTCCCCGCCTCTGATTCCCCGCCTCTGATTACTCGCATCTGATTCCCTGCCTCTGATTCCCTGCCTCTGATTCCACTCCTCTGATTCCCCGCCTCTGATTCCCCGCCTCAGATTCCCTGCCTCTGATTACCGCCTCCGTTTCCGCGCAACTATCCCGGCCTCCGTTTCCCCACATCTCTTTCCCCGCCTCAGATTCCACGCCTCTGATTCCCCGCCTGATTCCCCACCTTTCATAGCCCGCCTCTCTTTCCCTGCCTCTATTTCCGCGCCTCTTCCTCTGCCTCTCTTTCCCCACATCTCTTTTCCTCCCTCTGATTCCACGCCTCTGATACCTCTCCTCTGATTCCCTGCCTCTGATTCCCTTCCTCTGATTCCCCGCCTCTGATTCCCCGCCTCTGATTCCCCTCCTCTGATTCCCCGCCTCTGATTCCCTGCCTCTGATTCCCTGCCTCTGATTCCCCGCCTCTGATTCCCTGCCTCTGATTCCCTGCCTCTGATTCCCTGACTCTGATTCCGCGCCTCTGATTCCCCGCCTCTGATTCCCCGCCTCTGATTCCCTGCCTCTGATTCCCTGCCTCTGATTCCCTGCCTCTGATTCCCTGCCTCTGATTCCCTGCCACTGATACCCCGCCTCCGATTCCACACCAATGTTTCACCGCCTCTGTTTCTCTGCCTCTTATTTCCCGGCTCAGATTCGCCGGCTCTGATTCCGCGCCTCTGATTCCACGCTTCTCTTTCCGTGTCTCTGATAGCCCGCCTCTGATTCCCCGCCTCTGATTCCCCGCCTCAGATTCCCCGGCTCTGATTCCCTGCATCAGTTTCCCTGCCTCAGATTCCCTGCCTCTGATTCCCTGCATCAGATTCCCTGCCTCTGATTCCCCGCCTCTGATTCCCCACCTCTGATTCCCTGCATCTGATTCCCCGCCTCAGATTCCCCGCCTCTGATACACCGCCTCTGATTCCCCACCTCTGATTCCCTGCATCTGATTCCCCGCCTCTGATTCCCCGACTCAGATTCCCCGGCTCTGATTCCCTGCATCAGATTCCCTGCCTCAGATTCCCTGCCTCTGATTTCCTGCATCAGATTCCCTGCCTCTGATTCCCCGCCTCTGATTCCCCGCTTCTGATTCCCCGCCTCTGATTCCCCGCCTCTCAGATTCCCTGCCAATGATTCCCTGCCTCTGATTCCCTGCCTCTGATTCCCTGCCTCTGATTCCGCGCCTCTGATTCCACGCCTCTCTTTCCGTGTCTCTGATTCCGCGCCTCTGATTCCCTGCCTCTGATACCCTGCCTCTATTTGCCTGCCTCTATTTCCGTGCCTCTTTCTCTGCATCTCGTTTACCACATCTCATTTCCCACCTCTGATAACCCGCCTCTGATTCCCCGCCTCTGATGCCCCGCCTCTGATTCCCCGCCTCTGATTCCCCACCTCTGATTCACCACCTCTGATTCCCCGCCTCTGATTCCCCGCCTCTGATTCCCCGCCTCAGATTCCCCGGCTCTGATTCCCTGCCTCAGATTCCCTGCGACAGATTCCCTGCCTCAGATTCCCCGGCTCTGATTCCATGCCTCAGATTCCCTGCCTCAAATTCCCTGCCTCTGATTCCCCGCATCTGATTCCCCGCCTCTGATTCCCTGCCTCTGATTCCTCGCATCTGATTCCCCGCCTCTGATTCCCCGCCTCTGATTCCACGCCTCTGATTCCCCGCCTCTGATTCCCCGCATCAGATTCCCCATCTCTGATTCCCTGCCTCAGATTCCCTGCCTCAGATTCCCTGCCTCCCATTCCCCGCCTCGGATTCCCCGCCTCTGATTCCCCGCCTCTGATTACACGCCCACCTTTCTGCGCAACTTTCCCGGCCTCTGTTTCCCCACATCTCTTTCCCCGCCTCAGATTCCACGCCTCTGATACCCCGCCTCTGATTCCCCACCTTTCATTCCACGCCTCTCTTTCCCTGCCTCTATTTCCGCGCCTCTTTCTCTGCCTCTCTTTCCCCACATCTCTTTTCCTCCCTCTGATTCCCCGCCTCTGATTCCACTCCTCTGATTCCCTGCCTCTGATTCCCTGCCTCTGATTCCCCGCCTCTGATTCTCCGCCTCTGATTCCCCTCCTCTGATTCCCTGCCTCTCATTCCCTGCCTCTGATTCCCTGCCTCTGATTCCCCGCCTCTGATTCCCTGCCTCTGATTCCCTGCCTCTGATTCCCTGCCTCTGATTCCGCGCCTCTGATTCCACGCCTCTCTTTCCGTGTCTCTGATTCCCCGCCTCTGATTCGGTGCCTCTGATACCCTGCCTCTCATTCCCTGCCTCTATTTCCGTGCATCTTTCTCTGCATCTTGTTTCACACATCTCATTTCCCCCCTCTGATAAACCGCCTCTGATTCCATGCCTGTGATTCCCTGCCTCAGATTCCCCGCCTCAGATTCCCCGACTCAGATTCCCCCTCTCAGATTCCCCGCCTCAGATTCCCTGCCTCAGATTCCCTGCCTCAGATTCCCTGCCTCAGATTCCCCGCATCTGATTCCCCGCCTCTGATTCCCCACCTCTGATTCCCGCCTCAGATTCCCTGCCTCTGAATCCCCGCCTCCGATTCCGCACCCACGTTTCTCCGCCTCTGTTGCTCTGCCTCTTATTTGCTGGCTCAGATTCGCAGGCTCTGATTCCGCACCTCTGATTCCACGCCTCCCTTTCCGTGTCTCTGCCCTGCCTCAGATTCCCTGCCTCAGATTCCCTGCCTCAGATTCCCTGCCTCAGATTCCCCGCATCTGATTCCCCGCCTCTGATTTCCCACCTTTCATTCCCCGCCTCTCTTTCCCTGCCTGTATTTCCGCGCCTCTTTCTCTGCCTCTCTTTCCCCACATCTCTTTTCCTCCCTCTGATTCCCCGCCTCTGATTCCCCTCCTCTGATTCCCTGCCTCTGATTCCCTGCCTCTGATTCCCCGCCTCTGATTCCCCGCCTCTGATTCCCCTCCTCTGATTCCCTGCCTCTGATTCCCTGCCTCTGATTCCATGCCTCTGATTCCCCGCCTCCGATTCCCTGCCTCTGATTCCCTGCCTCTGATTCCCTGCCTCTGATTCCGGGCCTCTGATTCCACGCCTCTCTTTCCGTGTCTCTGATTCCCCGCCTCTGATTCCCTGCCTCTGATACCCTGCCTCTCATTCCCTGCCTCTATTTCCGTGCATCCTTCTCTGCATCTTGTTTCCCACATCTCATTTCCCCCCTCTGATAACCCGCCTCTGATTCCATGCCTGTGATTCCCTGCCTCAGATTCCCCGCTTCAGATTCGCCGACTCAGATTCCCCGCCTCAGATTCCCCGCCTCAGATTCCCTGCCTCAGATTCCCTGCCTCAAATTCCCTGCCTCAGATTCCCTGCCTCATATTCCCTTCATCTGATTCCCTTCATTTGATTCCCTGCGTCTGATTCCCCGCCTCTGATTCCCCGCCTCTGATTCCCCGCCTCTGATTCCCCACCTCTGATTCCCTGCCTCAGATTCCCTGGCTCAGATTGCCTGCTTCAGATTCCCTGCCTCAGATTCCCTGCCACAGATTCCCCGCATCTGATTCCCCGCCTCTGATTCCCCGCTTCTGATTCCCGCCTCTGATTCCCTGCCTCTGATTCCCCGCCTCTGAATCCCCGCCTCTGATTCCTCGCCTCTGATTCCCTGCCTCAGATTCCCCGCTCTGATTCCCTGCCTCAGATTCCCTGCCTCAGATTCCCTGCCTCCGATTCCCCGCCTCTGATTCCCCGCCTATGATTCCCCGCCTCTGATTCCCAGCCTCTAAATCCACACCTCTGAATCCCCGCCTCTGATTCCCCGCCTCTGTTTCCCCGCCTCTGATTCCCCGCCTCTGATTCCCCGCCTCTGATTCCACGCCTCTGATTCCCCGCCTCTGATTCCAGGCCTCTTATTCCCCGCCTCTGATTCCCCACCTCTGATTGCCTGTCACTGATTGCCCGCCTCTGATTCCCCGCCTCTGATTCCCCGCCTCTAATTCTCCACCTCTGTCTCTATGCCTCTCTTTCGCCTCCGCTTTTTCCCCTACACTCTTTCCGCGCCTCTCTTTCCCTCCCTCAATTTCAACAACTCTGTTTGATCTGTTCTGTCTACTTCATTTTCAACACACAAGTTCCAACCACTATGTTTCACCCATCACTTTCCCCGCCTCTATTTCTCCGCCTATGTTTACCCGCCTCTGTTTACCCACCTGTTTCACCGCCTCTGATTCCCCGCCTCTGATTCCCCACCTCTGTCTCGACGCCTCTCTTTCGCCTCCACTCTTTCCCCTCCACTCTTTCCGTGCCTGTCTTTCCCTCCCTCAATTTAAACAACACTGTTTGATCTGTTTTGTATACCTCATTTTAAACACACAAGTTCCAACCACTATGTTTTGCCCGCCTCTTTCCCCGCCTCTATTTATCCACCTATGTTTACCTGCCTCTGTTTACCCGCCTGTTTCCCCGGCTCTGATTCCCCACCTTTCATTCCACGCCTCTCTTTCCCTGCCTCTATTTCCGCGCCTCTTTCACTGCCTCTCTTTCCCCACATCTCTTTTCCTCCCGCTGATTCCCCGCCTCTGATTCCCCGCCTCTGATTCCCTGTCTCTGATTCACCGCCTCTGATTCCCTGCCTCAGATTCCCTGCCTCAGATTCCCTGCCTCAGATTCCCTGCCTCTGATTCCCTGCCTCAGATTCCCCGGCTCTGATTCCCTGCATCAGCTTCACTGCCTCAGATTCCCTGCCTCTGATTCCCCGCCTCTGATTCCCTGCCTCTGATTCCCCGCCTCTGATTCCCTGCCTCAGATTCCCTGCCTCAGATTCCCTGCCTCAGATTCCCTGCCTCTGATTCCCCACCTCTGATTCCCCACCTCTGATTCCCTGCCTCTGTTTCCCCGCCTCTGATTCCCCGCCTCTGATTCCCCTCCTCAGATTCCCCACCTCAGATTCCCCGGCTCTGATTCCCTGCCTCAGATTCCCTGCCTCAAATTCCCTGCCTCTGATTCCCCGCATCTGATTCCCCGCCTCTGATTCCCTGACTCTGATTCCGCGCCTCTGATTCCACGCCTCTCTTTCCGTGTCTCTGATTCCCCGCCTCTGATTCCCTGCCTCTGATTCCCTGCCTCTGATTCCCTGCCTCTGATTCCCTGCCTCTGATTCACTGCCACTGATACCCCGCCTCCGATTCCACACCAATGTTTCACCGCCTCTGTTTCTCTGCCTCTTATTTCCCGGCTCAGATTCGCCGGCTCTGATTCCGCGCCTCTGATTCCACGCTTCTCTTTCCGTGTCTCTGATAGCCCGCCTCTGATTCCCCGCCTCTGATTCCCCGCCTCAGATTCCCCGGCTCTGATTCCCTGCATCAGTTTCCCTGCCTCAGATTCCCTGCCTCTGATTCCCTGCATCAGATTCCCTGCCTCTGATTCCCCGCCTCTGATTCCCCACCTCTGATTCCCTGCATCTGATTCCCCGCCTCAGATTCCCCGCCTCTGATACACCGCCTCTGATTCCCCACCTCTGATTCCCTGCATCTGATTCCCCGCCTCTGATTCCCCGACTCAGATTCCCCGGCTCTGATTCCCTGCATCAGATTCCCTGCCTCAGATTCCCTGCCTCTGATTTCCTGCATCAGATTCCCTGCCTCTGATTCCCCGCCTCTGATTCCCCGCTTCTGATTCCCCGCCTCTGATTCCCCGCCTCTCAGATTCCCTGCCAATGATTCCCTGCCTCTGATTCCCTGCCTCTGATTCCCTGCCTCTGATTCCGCGCCTCTGATTCCACGCCTCTCTTTCCGTGTCTCTGATTCCGCGCCTCTGATTCCCTGCCTCTGATACCCTGCCTCTATTTGCCTGCCTCTATTTCCGTGCCTCTTTCTCTGCATCTCGTTTACCACATCTCATTTCCCACCTCTGATAACCCGCCTCTGATTCCCCGCCTCTGATTCCCCGCCTCTGATTCCCCGCCTCTGATTCCCCACCTCTGATTCACCACCTCTGATTCCCCGCCTCTGATTCCCCGCCTCTGATTCCCCGCCTCAGATTCCCCGGCTCTGATTCCCTGCCTCAGATTCCCTGCGACAGATTCCCTGCCTCAGATTCCCTGCCTCTGATTCCCCGCCTCTTATTCCCCGCCTCTTATTCCCTGCCTCAGATTCACCGGCTCTGATTCCATGCCTCAGATTCCCTGCCTCAAATTCCCTGCCTCTGATTCCCCGCATCTGATTCCCCGCCTCTGATTCCCTGCCTCTGATTCCTCGCATCTGATTCCCCGCCTCTGATTCCCCGCCTCTGATTCCACGCCTCTGATTCCCCGCCTCTGATTCCCCGCATCAGATTCCCCATCTCTGATTCCCTGCCTCAGATTCCCTGCCTCAGATTCCCTGCCTCCCATTCCCCGCCTCGGATTCCCCGCCTCTGATTCCCCGCTTCTGATTCCCGCCTCTGATTCCCTGCCTCTGATTCCCCGCCTCTGAATCCCCGCCTCTGATTCCTCGCCTCTGATTCCCTGCCTCAGATTCCCCGCTCTGATTCCCTGCCTCAGATTCCCTGCCTCAGATTCCCTGCCTCCGATTCCCCGCCTCTGATTCCCCGCCTATGATTCCCCGCCTCTGATTCCCAGCCTCTAAATCCACACCTCTGAATCCCCGCCTCTGATTCCCCGCCTCTGTTTCCCCGCCTCTGATTCCCCGCCTCTGATTCCCCGCCTCTGATTCCACGCCTCTGATTCCCCGCCTCTGATTCCAGGCCTCTTATTCCCCGCCTCTGATTCCCCACCTCTGATTGCCTGTCACTGATTGCCCGCCTCTGATTCCCCGCCTCTGATTCCCCGCCTCTAATTCTCCACCTCTGTCTCTATGCCTCTCTTTCGCCTCCGCTTTTTCCCCTACACTCTTTCCGCGCCTCTCTTTCCCTCCCTCAATTTCAACAACTCTGTTTGATCTGTTCTGTCTACTTCATTTTCAACACACAAGTTCCAACCACTATGTTTCACCCATCACTTTCCCCGCCTCTATTTCTCCGCCTATGTTTACCCGCCTCTGTTTACCCACCTGTTTCACCGCCTCTGATTCCCCGCCTCTGATTCCCCACCTCTGTCTCGACGCCTCTCTTTCGCCTCCACTCTTTCCCCTCCACTCTTTCCGTGCCTGTCTTTCCCTCCCTCAATTTAAACAACACTGTTTGATCTGTTTTGTATACCTCATTTTAAACACACAAGTTCCAACCACTATGTTTTGCCCGCCTCTTTCCCCGCCTCTATTTATCCACCTATGTTTACCTGCCTCTGTTTACCCGCCTGTTTCCCCGGCTCTGATTCCCCACCTTTCATTCCACGCCTCTCTTTCCCTGCCTCTATTTCCGCGCCTCTTTCACTGCCTCTCTTTCCCCACATCTCTTTTCCTCCCGCTGATTCCCCGCCTCTGATTCCCCGCCTCTGATTCCCTGTCTCTGATTCACCGCCTCTGATTCCCTGCCTCAGATTCCCTGCCTCAGATTCCCTGCCTCAGATTCCCTGCCTCTGATTCCCTGCCTCAGATTCCCCGGCTCTGATTCCCTGCATCAGCTTCACTGCCTCAGATTCCCTGCCTCTGATTCCCCGCCTCTGATTCCCTGCCTCTGATTCCCCGCCTCTGATTCCCTGCCTCAGATTCCCTGCCTCAGATTCCCTGCCTCAGATTCCCTGCCTCTGATTCCCCACCTCTGATTCCCCACCTCTGATTCCCTGCCTCTGTTTCCCCGCCTCTGATTCCCCGCCTCTGATTCCCCTCCTCAGATTCCCCACCTCAGATTCCCCGGCTCTGATTCCCTGCCTCAGATTCCCTGCCTCAAATTCCCTGCCTCTGATTCCCCGCATCTGATTCCCCGCCTCTGATTCCCTGACTCTGATTCCGCGCCTCTGATTCCACGCCTCTCTTTCCGTGTCTCTGATTCCCCGCCTCTGATTCCCTGCCTCTGATTCCCTGCCTCTGATTCCCTGCCTCTGATTCCCTGCCTCTGATTCACTGCCACTGATACCCCGCCTCCGATTCCACACCAATGTTTCACCGCCTCTGTTTCTCTGCCTCTTATTTCCCGGCTCAGATTCGCCGGCTCTGATTCCGCGCCTCTGATTCCACGCTTCTCTTTCCGTGTCTCTGATAGCCCGCCTCTGATTCCCCGCCTCTGATTCCCCGCCTCAGATTCCCCGGCTCTGATTCCCTGCATCAGTTTCCCTGCCTCAGATTCCCTGCCTCTGATTCCCTGCATCAGATTCCCTGCCTCTGATTCCCCGCCTCTGATTCCCCACCTCTGATTCCCTGCATCTGATTCCCCGCCTCAGATTCCCCGCCTCTGATACACCGCCTCTGATTCCCCACCTCTGATTCCCTGCATCTGATTCCCCGCCTCTGATTCCCCGACTCAGATTCCCCGGCTCTGATTCCCTGCATCAGATTCCCTGCCTCAGATTCCCTGCCTCTGATTTCCTGCATCAGATTCCCTGCCTCTGATTCCCCGCCTCTGATTCCCCGCTTCTGATTCCCCGCCTCTGATTCCCCGCCTCTCAGATTCCCTGCCAATGATTCCCTGCCTCTGATTCCCTGCCTCTGATTCCCTGCCTCTGATTCCGCGCCTCTGATTCCACGCCTCTCTTTCCGTGTCTCTGATTCCGCGCCTCTGATTCCCTGCCTCTGATACCCTGCCTCTATTTGCCTGCCTCTATTTCCGTGCCTCTTTCTCTGCATCTCGTTTACCACATCTCATTTCCCACCTCTGATAACCCGCCTCTGATTCCCCGCCTCTGATTCCCCGCCTCTGATTCCCCGCCTCTGATTCCCCACCTCTGATTCACCACCTCTGATTCCCCGCCTCTGATTCCCCGCCTCTGATTCCCCGCCTCAGATTCCCCGGCTCTGATTCCCTGCCTCAGATTCCCTGCGACAGATTCCCTGCCTCAGATTCCCTGCCTCTGATTCCCCGCCTCTTATTCCCCGCCTCTTATTCCCTGCCTCAGATTCACCGGCTCTGATTCCATGCCTCAGATTCCCTGCCTCAAATTCCCTGCCTCTGATTCCCCGCATCTGATTCCCCGCCTCTGATTCCCTGCCTCTGATTCCTCGCATCTGATTCCCCGCCTCTGATTCCCCGCCTCTGATTCCACGCCTCTGATTCCCCGCCTCTGATTCCCCGCATCAGATTCCCCATCTCTGATTCCCTGCCTCAGATTCCCTGCCTCAGATTCCCTGCCTCCCATTCCCCGCCTCGGATTCCCCGCCTCTGATTCCCCGCCTCTGATTACACGCCTCCCTTTCCGCGCAACTTTCCCGGCCTCTGTTTCCCCACATCTCTTTCCCCGCCTCAGATTCCACGCCTCTGATACCCCGCCTCTGATTCCCCACCTTTCATTCCACGCCTCTCTTTCCCTGCCTCTATTTCCGCGCCTCTTTCTCTGCCTCTCTTTCCCCACATCTCTTTTCCTCCCTCTGATTCCCCGCCTCTGATTCCACTCCTCTGATTCCCTGCCTCTGATTCCCTGCCTCTGATTCCCCGCCTCTGATTCTCCGCCTCTGATTCCCCTCCTCTGATTCCCTGCCTCTCATTCCCTGCCTCTGATTCCCTGCCTCTGATTCCCCGCCTCTGATTCCCTGCCTCTGATTCCCTGCCTCTGATTCCCTGCCTCTGATTCCGCGCCTCTGATTCCACGCCTCTCTTTCCGTGTCTCTGATTCCCCGCCTCTGATTCGGTGCCTCTGATACCCTGCCTCTCATTCCCTGCCTCTATTTCCGTGCATCTTTCTCTGCATCTTGTTTCACACATCTCATTTCCCCCCTCTGATAAACCGCCTCTGATTCCATGCCTGTGATTCCCTGCCTCAGATTCCCCGCCTCAGATTCCCCGACTCAGATTCCCCCTCTCAGATTCCCCGCCTCAGATTCCCTGCCTCAGATTCCCTGCCTCAGATTCCCTGCCTCAGATTCCCCGCATCTGATTCCCCGCCTCTGATTCCCCACCTCTGATTCCCGCCTCAGATTCCCTGCCTCTGATTCCCTGCCTCTGATTCCCTGCATCTGATTCCCTGCCTCTGAATCCCCGCCTCCGATTCCGCACCCACGTTTCTCCGCCTCTGTTGCTCTGCCTCTTATTTGCTGGCTCAGATTCGCAGGCTCTGATTCCGCACCTCTGATTCCACGCCTCTCTTTCCGTGTCTCTGCCCTGCCTCAGATTCCCTGCCTCAGATTCCCTGCCTCAGATTCCCCGCATCTGATTCCCCGCCTCTGATTCCCCACCTCTGATTCCCTGCCTCCGATTCCCCGCCTCTGATTCCCCGCCTCTGATTCCCCGCCTCTGATTCCCGCCTCTGAATCCCAGCCTCTGAATCCCCGCCTCTGATTCCCCGCCTCTGTTTCCCCGCCTCGGATTCCCCGCCTCTGATTACCCGCCTCCTTGTCCGCGCAACTTTCCCGGCCTCCGTTTCCCCACACCTCTTTCCCCGCCTCAGATTCCACGCCTCTGATTCCCCGCCTCTGATTTCCCACCTTTCATTCCCCGCCTCTCTTTCCCTGCCTGTATTTCCGCGCCTCTTTCTCTGCCTCTCTTTCCCCACATCTCTTTTCCTCCCTCTGATTCCCCGCCTCTGATTCCCCTCCTCTGATTCCCTGCCTCTGATTCCCTGCCTCTGATTCCCCGCCTCTGATTCCCCGCCTCTGATTCCCCTCCTCTGATTCCCTGCCTCTGATTCCCTGCCTCTGATTCCATGCCTCTGATTCCCCGCCTCCGATTCCCTGCCTCTGATTCCCTGCCTCTGATTCCCTGCCTCTGATTCCGGGCCTCTGATTCCACGCCTCTCTTTCCGTGTCTCTGATTCCCCGCCTCTGATTCCCTGCCTCTGATACCCTGCCTCTCATTCCCTGCCTCTATTTCCGTGCATCCTTCTCTGCATCTTGTTTCCCACATCTCATTTCCCCCCTCTGATAACCCGCCTCTGATTCCATGCCTGTGATTCCCTGCCTCAGATTCCCCGCTTCAGATTCCCCGACTCAGATTCCCCGCCTCAGATTCCCCGCCTATTCCCTGCCTCAGATTCCCTGCCTCAGATTCCCTGCCTCAGATTCCCTACCTCATATTCCCTTCATCTGATTCCCTTCATTTGATTCCCTGCGTCTGATTCCCCGCCTCTGATTCCCCGCCTCTGATTCCCCGCCTCTGATTCCCCACCTCTGATTCCCTGCCTCAGATTCCCTGCCTCAGATTCCCTGCCACTGATTCCCCGCATCTGATTCCCCGCCTCTGATTCCCCGCTTCTGATTCCCGCCTCTGATTCCCTGCCTCTGATTCCCCGCCTCTGAATCCCCGCCTCTGATTCCTCGCCTCTGATTCCCTGCCTCAGATTCCCCGCTCTGATTCCCTGCCTCAGATTCCCTGCCTCAGATTCCCTGCCTCCGATTCCCCGCCTCTGATTCCCCGCCTATGATTCCCCGCCTCTGATTCCCAGCCTCTAAATCCACACCTCTGAATCCCCGCCTCTGATTCCCCGCCTCTGTTTCCCCGCCTCTGATTCCCCGCCTCTGATTCCCCGCCTCTGATTCCACGCCTCTGATTCCCCGCCTCTGATTCCAGGCCTCTTATTCCCCGCCTCTGATTCCCCACCTCTGATTGCCTGTCACTGATTGCCCGCCTCTGATTCCCCGCCTCTGATTCCCCGCCTCTAATTCTCCACCTCTGTCTCTATGCCTCTCTTTCGCCTCCGCTTTTTCCCCTACACTCTTTCCGCGCCTCTCTTTCCCTCCCTCAATTTCAACAACTCTGTTTGATCTGTTCTGTCTACTTCATTTTCAACACACAAGTTCCAACCACTATGTTTCACCCATCACTTTCCCCGCCTCTATTTCTCCGCCTATGTTTACCCGCCTCTGTTTACCCACCTGTTTCACCGCCTCTGATTCCCCGCCTCTGATTACCCACCTCTGTCTCGACGCCTCTCTTTCGCCTCCACTCTTTCCCCTCCACTCTTTCCGTGCCTGTCTTTCCCTCCCTCAATTTAAACAACACTGTTTGATCTGTTTTGTGTACCTCATTTTAAACACACAAGTTCCAACCACTATGTTTTGCCCGCCTCTTTCCCCGCCTCTATTTATCCACCTATGTTTACCTGCCTCTGTTTACCCGCCTGTTTCCCCGCCTCTGATTCCCCACCTTTCATTCCACGCCTCTCTTTCCCTGCCTCTATTTCCGCGCCTCTTTCACTGCCTCTCTTTCCCCACATCTCTTTTCCTCCCGCTGATTCCCCGCCTCTGATTCCCCGCCTCTGATTCCCTGTCTCTGATTCACCGCCTCTGATTCCCTGCCTCAGATTCCCTGCCTCAGATTCCCTGCCTCAGATTCCCTGCCTCTGATTCCCTGCCTCAGATTCCCCGGCTCTGATTCCCTGCATCAGCTTCACTGCCTCAGATTCCCTGCCTCTGATTCCCCGCCTCTGATTCCCTGCCTCTGATTCCCCGCATCTGATTCCCTGCCTCAGATTCCCTGCCTCAGATTCCCTGCCTCAGATTCCCTGCCTCTGATTCCCCACCTCTGATTCCCCGCCTCTGATTCCCTGCCTCTGTTTCCCCGCCTCTGATTCCCCGCCTCTGATTCCCCGCCTCAGATTCCCCACCTCAGATTCCCCGGCTCTGATTCCCTGCCTCAGATTCCCTGCCTCAAATTCCCTGCCTCTGATTCCCCGCATCTGATTCCCCGCCTCTGATTCCCCGCCTCTGATTCCTCGCATCTGATTCCCCGCCTCAGATTCCCCGCCTCAGATTCCACGCCTCTGATTCCCCGCCTCTGATTCCCCGCCTCAGATTCCGCAGCTCTGATTCCCTGCCTCAGATTCCCTGCCTCAGATTCCCTGCCTCCGATTCCCCGCCTCTGATTCCCCGCCTCTGATTCCCCGCCTCTGATTCCCCGCCTCTGAATCCCAGCTTCTGAATCCCCGCCTCTGATTCCCCGCCTCTGTTTCCCCGCCTCGGATTCCCCGCCTCTGATTCCCCGCCTCTGATTCCCTGCCTCTGATTACCCGCCTCCCTTTCCGCGCAACTTTCCCGGCCTCCTTTTCCCCACATATCTTTCCCCGCCTCAGACTCCACGCCTCTGATTCCCCGCCTCTGATTCCCCACCTTTCATTCCCCGCCTCTCTTTCCCTGCCTCTATTTCCGCGCCTCTTTCTCTGCCTCTCTTTCCCCACATCTCATTTCCCCCCTCTGATAACCCGCCTCTCATTCCATGCCTGTGATTCCCTGCCTCAGATTCCCCACCTCAGATTCCCCGACTCAGATTCCCCGCCTCAGATTCCCCGCCTCAGATTCCCTGCTTCAGATTCCCTGCCTCAGATTCCCTGCCTCAGATTCCCTTCATCTGATTCCCTTCATTTGATTCCCTGCATCTGATTCCCCGCCTCTGATTCCCTGCCTCTGATTTCCCGCCTCTGATTCCCCACCTTTCATTCCCCGCCTCTCTTTCCCTGCCTCTATTTCCGCGCCTCTTTCTCTGCCTCTCTTTCCCCATATATCTTTTCCTCCCTCTGATTCCCCGCCTCTGATTCCCCTCCTCTGATTCCCTGCCTCTGATTCCCTGCCTCTGATTCCCCGCCTCTGATTCGCCGCCTCTGATTCCCCGCCTATGATTCCCAGCCTCTGATTCCCAGCCTCTGAATCCCCACCTCTGAATCCCCGCCTCTGATTCCCCGCCTCTGATTCCACGCCTCTGATTCCCCGCCTCTGATTCCAGGCCTCTTATTCCCCGCCTCTGATTCCCCACTTCTGATTGCCTGCCACTGATTGCCCGCTTCTGATTCCCCGCCTCTGATTCCCTGACTCAGATTCCCCGCCTCAGATTCCCCGCCTCAGATTCCCCGCCTCAGATTCCCTGACTCAGATTCCCCGCCTCAGATTCCCCGCCTCAGATTCCCCGCCTCAGATTCCCCGCCTCAGATTCCCTGCCTCAGATTCCCTGCCTCAGATTCCCTGCCTCAGTTTCCCTTCATCTGATTCCCTTCATCTGGTTCCCTGCCTCTGATTCCCTGCCTCTGATTCCCTGCCTCTGATTCCCCGCCTCTGATTTCCCGCCTCAGATTCCCTGCCTCAGATTCCCTGCCTCAGATTCCCTGCCTCTGATTATCTGCCTCAGATTCCCTGCCTCAGATTCCCTGCCTCAGATTCCCTGCCTCAGATTCCCTGCCTCTGATTGCCTGCCTCTGATTCCCTGCCTCTGATTCCCTGCCTCTGATTGCCTGCCTCTGATTCCCTGCCTCTGATTCCCTGCCTCTGATTCCCTGCCTCTGATTCCCCGACTCTGATTCCCTGCCTCTGATTCCCCGCCTCTGATTCCCTGCCTCTGATTCCCTGCCTCTGATACCCTGCCTCTCTTTGCCTGCCTCTATTTCGGTGCCTCTTTCTCTGCATCTAGTTTCCCACATCTCATTTGCCCCCTCTGATAACCCGCCTCTGATTCCATGCCTCTGATTCCCTGCCTCTGATTCCCCGCCTCTGATTCCCCGCCTCTGATTCCCCGCCTCAGATTCCCCGGCTCTGATTCCCTCCCTGCGATTCCCTGCCTCAGATACCCCGCCTCAGATTCCCCGCCTCAGATTCCCCGCCTCAGATTCCCCGCCTCAGATTCCCCGCCTCAGATTCCCCGCCTCAGATTTCCCGCCTCAGATTTCCCGCCTCAGATTCCCCGCCTCAGATTCCCCGCCTCAGATTCCCCGCCTCAGATTCCCCGCCTCAGATTCCCCGCCTCAGATTCCCCGCCTCAGATTCCCCGCCTCAGATTCCCTGCCTCAGATTCCCTGCCTTTGATTGCCTGCCTCTGATTCCCTGCCTCTGATTCCCTGCCTCTGATACCCTGCCTCTCTTTGCCTGCCTCTATTTCGGTGCCTCTTTCTCTGCATCTAGTTTCCCACATCTAATTTGCCCGCTCTGATAACCCGCCTCTGATTCCATGCCTCTGATTCCCTGCCTCTGATTCCCCGCCTCTGATTCCCTGCCTCTGATTCCCCGTCTCTGATTCCCTGCCTCAGATTCCCTGCCTGAGATTCCCTGCCTCAGATTCCCTGCCTCAGATTCCTTTCCGCAGACTCCCTGCCTCTGTTTCCCCGCCTCTGACTCCCCACGTCTGATTCCCCACCTCAGATTCCCCTGCTCTGATTCCCTGCCTGAGATTCCATGCCTCAGATTCCCCGCCTCAGATTCCCCGCCTCAGATTCCCTGCTTCTGATTACCCGCCTCCCTTTCCGCGCAACTTTCCCGGCCTCCGTTTCCCCACATCTCTTTCCCCGCCTCAGATTCCACGCCTCTGATTCCCCGCCTCTGATTCCCCACCTTTCATTCCCCGCCTCTCTTTCCCTGCCTCTATTTCCGCGCCTCTTCCTCTGCCTCTCTTTCCCCACATCTCTTTTCCTCCCTCTGATTCCCGACCTCTGATTCCCCTCCTCTGATTCCCTGCCTCTGATTCCCTGCCTCTGATTGCCTGCCTCTGATTCCCTGCCTCTGATTCCCTGCCTCTGATTCCCTGCCTCTGATTCCCCGACTCTGATTCCCTGCCTCTGATTCCCCGCCTCTGATTCCCTGCCTCTGATTCCCTGCCTCTGATACCCTGCCTCTCTTTGCCTGCCTCTATTTCGGTGCCTCTTTCTCTGCATCTAGTTTCCCACATCTCATTTGCCCCCTCTGATAACCCGCCTCTGATTCCATGCCTCTGATTCCCTGCCTCTGATTCCCCGCCTCTGATTCCCCGCCTCTGATTCCCCGCCTCAGATTCCCCGGCTCTGATTCCCTCCCTGCGATTCCCTGCCTCAGATACCCCGCCTCAGA
Source organism: Narcine bancroftii (assembly GCF_036971445.1). Lineage (NCBI taxonomy): Eukaryota > Metazoa > Chordata > Chondrichthyes > Torpediniformes > Narcinidae > Narcine > Narcine bancroftii. Next base: position 26,471 of record NW_027211874.1, on the reverse strand, counting down.
TTCCCCGCCTCAGATTCCCCGCGTCAGATTCCCCGCCTCAGATTCCCCGCCTCAGATTCCCCGCCTCAGATTCCCCGCCTCAGATTCCCCGCCTCAGATTCCCCGCCTCAGATTCCCCGCCTCAGATTCCCTGCCTCAGATTCCCTGCCTTTGATTGCCTGCCTCTGATTCCCTGCCTCTGATTCCCTGCCTCTGATACCCTGCCTCTCTTTGCCTGCCTCTATTTCGGTGCCTCTTTCTCTGCATCTAGTTTCCCACATCTAATTTGCCCGCTCTGATAACCCGCCTCTGATTCCATGCCTCTGATTCCCTGCCTCTGATTCCCCGCCTCTGATTCCCTGCCTCTGATTCCCCGTCTCTGATTCCCTGCCTCAGATTCCCTGCCTGAGATTCCCTGCCTCAGATTCCCTGCCTCAGATTCCTTTCCGCAGATTCCCTGCCTCTGTTTCCCCGCCTCTGACTCCCCACGTCTGATTCCCCACCTCAGATTCCCCTGCTCTGATTCCCTGCCTGAGATTCCATGCCTCAGATTCCCCGCCTCAGATTCCCCGCCTCAGATTCCCTGCTTCTGATTACCCGCCTCCCTTTCCGCGCAACTTTCCCGGCCTCCGTTTCCCCACATCTCTTTCCCCGCCTCAGATTCCACGCCTCTGATTCCCCGCCTCTGATTCCCCACCTTTCATTCCCCGCCTCTCTTTCCCTGCCTCTATTTCCGCGCCTCTTCCTCTGCCTCTCTTTCCCCACATCTCTTTTCCTCCCTCTGATTCCCCACCTCTGATTCCCCTCCTCTGATTCCCTGCCTCTGATTCCCTGCCTCTGATTCCGCGCCTCTGATTCCACGCCTCTCTTTCCGTGTCTCTGATTCCCCGCCTCTGATTCGGTGCCTCTGATACCCTGCCTCTCATTCCCTGCCTCTATTTCCGTGCATCTTTCTCTGCATCTTGTTTCACACATCTCATTTCCCCCCTCTGATAAACCGCCTCTGATTCCATGCCTGTGATTCCCTGCCTCAGATTCCCCGCCTCAGATTCCCCGACTCAGATTCCCCCTCTCAGATTCCCCGCCTCAGATTCCCTGCCTCAGATTCCCTGCCTCAGATTCCCTGCCTCAGATTCCCCGCATCTGATTCCCCGCCTCTGATTCCCCACCTCTGATTCCCGCCTCAGATTCCCTGCCTCTGATTCCCTGCCTCTGATTCCCTGCATCTGATTCCCTGCCTCTGAATCCCCGCCTCCGATTCCGCACCCACGTTTCTCCGCCTCTGTTGCTCTGCCTCTTATTTGCTGGCTCAGATTCGCAGGCTCTGATTCCGCACCTCTGATTCCACGCCTCTCTTTCCGTGTCTCTGCCCTGCCTCAGATTCCCTGCCTCAGATTCCCTGCCTCAGATTCCCCGCATCTGATTCCCCGCCTCTGATTCCCCACCTCTGATTCCCTGCCTCCGATTCCCCGCCTCTGATTCCCCGCCTCTGATTCCCCGCCTCTGATTCCCGCCTCTGAATCCCAGCCTCTGAATCCCCGCCTCTGATTCCCCGCCTCTGTTTCCCCGCCTCGGATTCCCCGCCTCTGATTACCCGCCTCCTTGTCCGCGCAACTTTCCCGGCCTCCGTTTCCCCACACCTCTTTCCCCGCCTCAGATTCCACGCCTCTGATTCCCCGCCTCTGATTTCCCACCTTTCATTCCCCGCCTCTCTTTCCCTGCCTGTATTTCCGCGCCTCTTTCTCTGCCTCTCTTTCCCCACATCTCTTTTCCTCCCTCTGATTCCCCGCCTCTGATTCCCCTCCTCTGATTCCCTGCCTCTGATTCCCTGCCTCTGATTCCCCGCCTCTGATTCCCCGCCTCTGATTCCCCTCCTCTGATTCCCTGCCTCTGATTCCCTGCCTCTGATTCCATGCCTCTGATTCCCCGCCTCCGATTCCCTGCCTCTGATTCCCTGCCTCTGATTCCCTGCCTCTGATTCCGGGCCTCTGATTCCACGCCTCTCTTTCCGTGTCTCTGATTCCCCGCCTCTGATTCCCTGCCTCTGATACCCTGCCTCTCATTCCCTGCCTCTATTTCCGTGCATCCTTCTCTGCATCTTGTTTCCCACATCTCATTTCCCCTCTCTGATAACCCGCCTCTGATTCCATGCCTGTGATTCCCTGCCTCAGATTCCCCGCTTCAGATTCCCCGACTCAGATTCCCCGCCTCAGATTCCCCGCCTCAGATTCCCTGCCTCAGATTCCCTGCCTCAGATTCCCTGCCTCAGATTCCCTGCCTCATATTCCCTTCATCTGATTCCCTTCATTTGATTCCCTGCGTCTGATTCCCCGCCTCTGATTCCCCGCCTCTGATTCCCCGCCTCTGATTCCCCACCTCTGATTCCCTGCCTCAGATTCCCTGCCTCAGATTCCCTGCCACTGATTCCCCGCATCTGATTCCCCGCCTCTGATTCCCCGCTTCTGATTCCCGCCTCTGATTCCCTGCCTCTGATTCCCCGCCTCTGAATCCCCGCCTCTGATTCCTCGCCTCTGATTCCCTGCCTCAGATTCCCCGCTCTGATTCCCTGCCTCAGATTCCCTGCCTCAGATTCCCTGCCTCCGATTCCCCGCCTCTGATTCCCCGCCTATGATTCCCCGCCTCTGATTCCCAGCCTCTAAATCCACACCTCTGAATCCCCGCCTCTGATTCCCCGCCTCTGTTTCCCCGCCTCTGATTCCCCGCCTCTGATTCCCCGCCTCTGATTCCACGCCTCTGATTCCCCGCCTCTGATTCCAGGCCTCTTATTCCCCGCCTCTGATTCCCCACCTCTGATTGCCTGTCACTGATTGCCCGCCTCTGATTCCCCGCCTCTGATTCCCCGCCTCTAATTCTCCACCTCTGTCTCTATGCCTCTCTTTCGCCTCCGCTTTTTCCCCTACACTCTTTCCGCGCCTCTCTTTCCCTCCCTCAATTTCAACAACTCTGTTTGATCTGTTCTGTCTACTTCATTTTCAACACACAAGTTCCAACCACTATGTTTCACCCATCACTTTCCCCGCCTCTATTTCTCCGCCTATGTTTACCCGCCTCTGTTTACCCACCTGTTTCACCGCCTCTGATTCCCCGCCTCTGATTACCCACCTCTGTCTCGACGCCTCTCTTTCGCCTCCACTCTTTCCCCTCCACTCTTTCCGTGCCTGTCTTTCCCTCCCTCAATTTAAACAACACTGTTTGATCTGTTTTGTGTACCTCATTTTAAACACACAAGTTCCAACCACTATGTTTTGCCCGCCTCTTTCCCCGCCTCTATTTATCCACCTATGTTTACCTGCCTCTGTTTACCCGCCTGTTTCCCCGCCTCTGATTCCCCACCTTTCATTCCACGCCTCTCTTTCCCTGCCTCTATTTCCGCGCCTCTTTCACTGCCTCTCTTTCCCCACATCTCTTTTCCTCCCGCTGATTCCCCGCCTCTGATTCCCCGCCTCTGATTCCCTGTCTCTGATTCACCGCCTCTGATTCCCTGCCTCAGATTCCCTGCCTCAGATTCCCTGCCTCAGATTCCCTGCCTCTGATTCCCTGCCTCAGATTCCCCGGCTCTGATTCCCTGCATCAGCTTCACTGCCTCAGATTCCCTGCCTCTGATTCCCCGCCTCTGATTCCCTGCCTCTGATTCCCCGCATCTGATTCCCTGCCTCAGATTCCCTGCCTCAGATTCCCTGCCTCAGATTCCCTGCCTCTGATTCCCCACCTCTGATTCCCCGCCTCTGATTCCCTGCCTCTGTTTCCCCGCCTCTGATTCCCCGCCTCTGATTCCCCGCCTCAGATTCCCCACCTCAGATTCCCCGGCTCTGATTCCCTGCCTCAGATTCCCTGCCTCAAATTCCCTGCCTCTGATTCCCCGCATCTGATTCCCCGCCTCTGATTCCCCGCCTCTGATTCCTCGCATCTGATTCCCCGCCTCAGATTCCCCGCCTCAGATTCCACGCCTCTGATTCCCCGCCTCTGATTCCCCGCCTCAGATTCCGCAGCTCTGATTCCCTGCCTCAGATTCCCTGCCTCAGATTCCCTGCCTCCGATTCCCCGCCTCTGATTCCCCGCCTCTGATTCCCCGCCTCTGATTCCCCGCCTCTGAATCCCAGCTTCTGAATCCCCGCCTCTGATTCCCCGCCTCTGTTTCCCCGCCTCGGATTCCCCGCCTCTGATTCCCCGCCTCTGATTCCCTGCCTCTGATTACCCGCCTCCCTTTCCGCGCAACTTTCCCGGCCTCCTTTTCCCCACATATCTTTCCCCGCCTCAGACTCCACGCCTCTGATTCCCCGCCTCTGATTCCCCACCTTTCATTCCCCGCCTCTCTTTCCCTGCCTCTATTTCCGCGCCTCTTTCTCTGCCTCTCTTTCCCCACATCTCATTTCCCCCCTCTGATAACCCGCCTCTCATTCCATGCCTGTGATTCCCTGCCTCAGATTCCCCACCTCAGATTCCCCGACTCAGATTCCCCGCCTCAGATTCCCCGCCTCAGATTCCCTGCTTCAGATTCCCTGCCTCAGATTCCCTGCCTCAGATTCCCTTCATCTGATTCCCTTCATTTGATTCCCTGCATCTGATTCCCCGCCTCTGATTCCCTGCCTCTGATTTCCCGCCTCTGATTCCCCACCTTTCATTCCCCGCCTCTCTTTCCCTGCCTCTATTTCCGCGCCTCTTTCTCTGCCTCTCTTTCCCCATATATCTTTTCCTCCCTCTGATTCCCCGCCTCTGATTCCCCTCCTCTGATTCCCTGCCTCTGATTCCCTGCCTCTGATTCCCCGCCTCTGATTCGCCGCCTCTGATTCCCCGCCTATGATTCCCAGCCTCTGATTCCCAGCCTCTGAATCCCCACCTCTGAATCCCCGCCTCTGATTCCCCGCCTCTGATTCCACGCCTCTGATTCCCCGCCTCTGATTCCAGGCCTCTTATTCCCCGCCTCTGATTCCCCACTTCTGATTGCCTGCCACTGATTGCCCGCTTCTGATTCCCCGCCTCTGATTCCCTGACTCAGATTCCCCGCCTCAGATTCCCCGCCTCAGATTCCCCGCCTCAGATTCCCTGACTCAGATTCCCCGCCTCAGATTCCCCGCCTCAGATTCCCCGCCTCAGATTCCCCGCCTCAGATTCCCTGCCTCAGATTCCCTGCCTCAGATTCCCTGCCTCAGTTTCCCTTCATCTGATTCCCTTCATCTGGTTCCCTGCCTCTGATTCCCTGCCTCTGATTCCCTGCCTCTGATTCCCCGCCTCTGATTTCCCGCCTCAGATTCCCTGCCTCAGATTCCCTGCCTCAGATTCCCTGCCTCTGATTATCTGCCTCAGATTCCCTGCCTCAGATTCCCTGCCTCAGATTCCCTGCCTCTGATTGCCTGCCTCTGATTCCCTGCCTCTGATTCCCTGCCTCTGATTGCCTGCCTCTGATTCCCTGCCTCTGATTCCCTGCCTCTGATTCCCTGCCTCTGATTCCCCGACTCTGATTCCCTGCCTCTGATTCCCCGCCTCTGATTCCCTGCCTCTGATTCCCTGCCTCTGATACCCTGCCTCTCTTTGCCTGCCTCTATTTCGGTGCCTCTTTCTCTGCATCTAGTTTCCCACATCTCATTTGCCCCCTCTGATAACCCGCCTCTGATTCCATGCCTCTGATTCCCTGCCTCTGATTCCCCGCCTCTGATTCCCCGCCTCTGATTCCCCGCCTCAGATTCCCCGGCTCTGATTCCCTCCCTGCGATTCCCTGCCTCAGATACCCCGCCTCAGATTCCCCGCCTCAGATTCCCCGCCTCAGATTCCCCGCCTCAGATTCCCCGCCTCAGATTCCCCGCCTCAGATTTCCCGCCTCAGATTTCCCGCCTCAGATTCCCCGCCTCAGATTCCCCGCCTCAGATTCCCCGCCTCAGATTCCCCGCCTCAGATTCCCCGCCTCAGATTCCCCGCCTCAGATTCCCCGCCTCAGATTCCCTGCCTCAGATTCCCTGCCTTTGATTGCCTGCCTCTGATTCCCTGCCTCTGATTCCCTGCCTCTGATACCCTGCCTCTCTTTGCCTGCCTCTATTTCGGTGCCTCTTTCTCTGCATCTAGTTTCCCACATCTAATTTGCCCGCTCTGATAACCCGCCTCTGATTCCATGCCTCTGATTCCCTGCCTCTGATTCCCCGCCTCTGATTCCCTGCCTCTGATTCCCCGTCTCTGATTCCCTGCCTCAGATTCCCTGCCTGAGATTCCCTGCCTCAGATTCCCTGCCTCAGATTCCTTTCCGCAGATTCCCTGCCTCTGTTTCCCCGCCTCTGACTCCCCACGTCTGATTCCCCACCTCAGATTCCCCTGCTCTGATTCCCTGCCTGAGATTCCATGCCTCAGATTCCCCGCCTCAGATTCCCCGCCTCAGATTCCCTGCTTCTGATTACCCGCCTCCCTTTCCGCGCAACTTTCCCGGCCTCCGTTTCCCCACATCTCTTTCCCCGCCTCAGATTCCACGCCTCTGATTCCCCGCCTCTGATTCCCCACCTTTCATTCCCCGCCTCTCTTTCCCTGCCTCTATTTCCGCGCCTCTTCCTCTGCCTCTCTTTCCCCACATCTCTTTTCCTCCCTCTGATTCCCGACCTCTGATTCCCCTCCTCTGATTCCCTGCCTCTGATTCCCTGCCTCTGATTGCCTGCCTCTGATTCCCTGCCTCTGATTCCCTGCCTCTGATTCCCTGCCTCTGATTCCCCGACTCTGATTCCCTGCCTCTGATTCCCCGCCTCTGATTCCCTGCCTCTGATTCCCTGCCTCTGATACCCTGCCTCTCTTTGCCTGCCTCTATTTCGGTGCCTCTTTCTCTGCATCTAGTTTCCCACATCTCATTTGCCCCCTCTGATAACCCGCCTCTGATTCCATGCCTCTGATTCCCTGCCTCTGATTCCCCGCCTCTGATTCCCCGCCTCTGATTCCCCGCCTCAGATTCCCCGGCTCTGATTCCCTCCCTGCGATTCCCTGCCTCAGATACCCCGCCTCAGATTCCCCGCCTCAGATTCCCCGCCTCAGATTCCCCGCCTCAGATTCCCCGCCTCAGATTCCCCGCCTCAGATTTCCCGCCTCAGATTTCCCGCCTCAGATTCCCCGCCTCAGATTCCCCGCCTCAGATTCCCCGCCTCAGATTCCCCGCCTCAGATTCCCCGCCTCAGATTCCCCGCCTCAGATTCCCCGCCTCAGATTCCCTGCCTCAGATTCCCTGCCTTTGATTGCCTGCCTCTGATTCCCTGCCTCTGATTCCCTGCCTCTGATACCCTGCCTCTCTTTGCCTGCCTCTATTTCGGTGCCTCTTTCTCTGCATCTAGTTTCCCACATCTAATTTGCCCGCTCTGATAACCCGCCTCTGATTCCATGCCTCTGATTCCCTGCCTCTGATTCCCCGCCTCTGATTCCCTGCCTCTGATTCCCCGTCTCTGATTCCCTGCCTCAGATTCCCTGCCTGAGATTCCCTGCCTCAGATTCCCTGCCTCAGATTCCTTTCCGCAGATTCCCTGCCTCTGTTTCCCCGCCTCTGACTCCCCACGTCTGATTCCCCACCTCAGATTCCCCTGCTCTGATTCCCTGCCTGAGATTCCATGCCTCAGATTCCCCGCCTCAGATTCCCCGCCTCAGATTCCCTGCTTCTGATTACCCGCCTCCCTTTCCGCGCAACTTTCCCGGCCTCCGTTTCCCCACATCTCTTTCCCCGCCTCAGATTCCACGCCTCTGATTCCCCGCCTCTGATTCCCCACCTTTCATTCCCCGCCTCTCTTTCCCTGCCTCTATTTCCGCGCCTCTTCCTCTGCCTCTCTTTCCCCACATCTCTTTTCCTCCCTCTGATTCCCCACCTCTGATTCCCCTCCTCTGATTCCCTGCCTCTGATTTCCTGCCTCTGATTCCCCGCCTCTGATTCCCCGCCTCTGATTCCCCTCCTCTGATTCCCTGCCTCTGATTCCCTGCCTCTGATTCCCTGCCTCTGATTCCCCGCCTCTGATTCCCTGCCTCTGATTCCCTGCCTCTGATTCCCTGCCTCTGATTCCGAGCCTCTGATTCACCGCCTCTGTTTCTCTGCCTCTTATTTCCCGGCTCAGATTCGCCGGCTCTGATTCCGCGCCTCTGATTCCACGCTTCTCTTTCCGTGTCTCTGATAGCCCGCCTCTGATTCCCCGCCTCTTATTCCCCGCCTCAGATTCCCCGCCTCAGATTCCCCGGCTCTGATTCCCTGCATCAGATTCCCTGCCTCAGATTCCCTGCCTCTGATTCCCTGCATCAGATTCCCTGCCTCTGATTCCCCGCCTCTGATTCCCAGCTTCTGATTCCCCGCCTCTGATTCCCCGCCTCTCAGATTCCCTGCCAATGATTCCCTGCCTCTGATTCCCTGCCTCTGATTCCCTGCCTCTGATTCCGCGCCTCTGATTCCACGCCTCTCTTTCCGTGTCTCTGATTCCGCGCCTCTGATTCCCTGCCTCTGATACCCTGCCTCTCTTTGCCTGCCTATATTTCCGTGCCTCTTTCTCTCAATCTCGTTTACCACATCTCATTTCCCCCCTCTGATAACCCGCCTCTGATTCCCCGCCTCTGATTCCCCACCTCAGATACCCCGGCTCTGATTCCCTGCCTCAGATTGCCCGCCTCTGATTCCTCGCCTCTGATTCCCCGTCTCTGATTCCCCACCTCTGATTCACCACCTCTGATTCCCCGCCTCTGATTCCCCGCCTCTGATTCCCCGCCTCAGATTCCCCGGCTCTGATTCCCTGCCTCAGATTCCCTGCGACAGATTCCCTGCCTCAGATTCCCTGCCTCTGATTCCCCGCCTCTTATTCCCTGCCTCAGATTCCACGGCTCTGATTCCCTGCCTCAGATTCCGTGCCTAAAATTCCCTGCCTCTGATTCCCCGCATCTGATTCCCAGCCTCTGATTCCCCGCCTCTGATTCCTCGCATCTGATTCCCTGCCTCTGATTCCCCGCCTCTGATTCCACTCCTCTGATTCCCCGCCTCTGATTCCTCGCATCTGATTCCCTGCCTCTGATTCCCCGCCTCTGATTCCACTCCTCTGATTCCCCGCCTCTGATTCCCCGCCGCAGATTCCCTGCCTCTGATTATCCGCCTCCCTTTCCGCGCAACTTTCCCGGCCTCCGTTTCCCCACATCTCTTTCCCCGCCTCAGATTCCACGCCTCTGATTCCCCGCCTCTGATTCCCCACCTTTCATTCACCGCCTCTCTTTCCCTGCCTCTATTTCCCGCCTCTTTCTCTGCCTCTCTTTCCCCACATCTCTTTTCCTCCCTCTGATTCCCCGCCTCTGATTCCCCTCCTCTGATTCCCTGCCTCTGATTCCCTGCCTCTGATTCCCCGCCTCTGATTCCCCGCCTCTGATTCCCCTCCTCTGATTCCCTGCCTCTGATTCCCTGCCACTGATTCCCTGCCTCTGATTCCCCGCCTCTGATTCCCTGCCTCTGATTCCCTGCCTCTGATTCCCTGCCTCTGATTCCGCGCCTCTGATTCCACGCCTCTCTTTCCGTGTCTCTGATTCCCCGCCTCTGATTCCCTGCTTCTGATACCCTGCCTCTCATTCCCTGCCTCTATTTCCGTGCATCTTTCTCTGCATCTCGTTTCCCACATCTCATTTCCCCCCTCTGATAACCCGCCTCAGATTCCCCGCCTCAGATTCCCCGCCTCAGATTCCCTGCCTCAGATTCCCTGCCTCAGATTCCCTTCATCTTATTCCCTTCATCTCATTCCCTGCCTCTGATTCCCCGCCTCTGATTCCCCGCCTCTGATTCCCCGCCTTTGATTCCCCGCCTCTTATTCCCCGCCTCTGATTCCCCGCCTCTGATTCCCCGCCTCTGAATCCCCGCCTCTGATTCCCCGCCTCAGATACCCCGGCTCTGATTCCCTGCCTGAGATTCCCTGCCTCAGATACTCCGCCTCAGATTCCCCGCCTCAGATTCCCCGCCTCAGATACCCCGCCTCAGAATCCCCGCCTCAGATTCCCCGCCTCAGATTCCCCATCTCAGATTCCCCGCCTCAGATTCCCCGCCTCAGATTCCCCGCCTCAGATTCCCCGCCTCAGATTCCCCGCCTCAGATTCCCCGCCTCAGATTCCCCGCCTCAGATTCCCTGCCTCAGATTCCCTGCCTCAGATTCCCTGCCTCTGATTGCCTGCCTCTGATTCCCTGCCTCTGATTCCCTGACTCTGATTCCCTGCCTCTGATTCCCTGCCTCTGATTCCCTGCCTCTTATTCCCCGCCTCTGATTCCCCGCCTCTGATTCCCCGGCTCTGATTCCCTGCCTCAGATTCCCCGGCTCTGATTCCCTGCATCAGATTCCCTGCCTCAGATTCCCTGCCTCTGATTCCCCGCCTCTGATTCCCTGCCTCTGATTCCCCGCCTCTGATTCCCTGCCTCAGATTCCCTGCCTCAGATTCCCTGCCTCAGATTCCCTGCCTCTGATTCCCCGCCTTTGATTCCCCGCCTCTTATTCCCCGCCTCTGATTCCCCGCCTCTCTTTCCGTGTCTCTGATTCCCCGCCTCAGATTCCCTGCCTCAGATACCCTGCCTCTCTTTGCCTGCCTCTATTTCCGTGCCTCTTTCTCTGCATCTAGTTTCCCACATCTGATTTGCCCCCTCTGATTACCCGCCTCTGATTCCATGCCTCTGATTCCCCGCCTCTGATTCCCCGCCTCTTATTCCCCGCCTCTTATTCCCTGCCTCAGATTCCCTGCCTCAGATTCCTTTCCGCAGATTCCCTGCCTCTGTTTCCCCGCCTCTGATTCCCCACGTCTGATTCCCCACCTCAGATTCCCCTGCTCTGATTCCCTGCCTGAGATTCCATGCCTCAGATTCCCCGCCTCAGATTCCCCGCCTCAGATTCCCTGCTTCTGATTACCCGCCTCCCTTTCCGCGCAACTTTCCCGGCCTCCGTTTCCCCACATCTCTTTCACCGCCTCAGATTCCACGCCTCTGATTCCCCGCCTCTGATTCCCCACCTTTCATTCCCCGCCTCTCTTTCCCTGCCTCTATTTCCGCGCCTCTTCCTCTGCCTCTCTTTCCCCACATCTCTTTTCCTCCCTCTGATTCCCCACCTCTGATTCCCCTCCTCTGATTCCCTGCCTCTGATTTCCTGCCTCTGATTCCCCGCCTCTGATTCCCCGCCTCTGATTCCCCTCCTCTGATTCCCTGCCTCTGATTCCCTGCCTCTGATTCCCTGCCTCTGATTCCCCGCCTCTGATTCCCTGCCTCTGATTCCCTGCCTCTGATTCCCTGCCTCTGATTCCGAGCCTCTGATTCACCGCCTCTGTTTCTCTGCCTCTTATTTCCCGGCTCAGATTCGCCGGCTCTGATTCCGCGCCTCTGATTCCACGCTTCTCTTTCAGTGTCTCTGATAGCCCGCCTCTGATTCCCCGCCTCTGATTCCCCGCCTCTGATTCCCCGCCTCAGATTCCCCGGCTCTGATTCCCTGCATCAGATTCCCTGCCTCAGATTCCCTGCCTCTGATTCCCTGCCTCTGATTCCCCGCCTCTGATTCCCAGCTTCTGATTCCCCGCCTCTGATTCCCCGCCTCTCAGATACCCTGCCAATGATTCCCTGCCTCTGATTCCCTGCCTCTGATTCCCTGCCTCTGATTCCGCGCCTCTGATTCCACGCCTCTCTTTCCGTGTCTCTGATTCCGCGCCGCTGATTCCCTGCCTCTGATACCCTGCCTCTCTTTGCCTGCCTATATTTCCGTGCCTCTTTCTCTCAATCTCGTTTACCACATCTCATTTCCCCCCTCTGATAACCCGCCTCTGATTCCCCGCCTCTGATTCCCCACCTCAGATTCCCCGGCTCTGATTCCCTGCCTCAGATTGCCCGCCTCTGATTCCTCGCCTCTGATTCCCCGCCTCTGATTCCCCGCCTCTGATTCCCCTCCTCTGATTCCCTGCCTCTGATTCCCTGCCTCTGATTCCCTGCCTCTGATTCCCCGCCTCTGATTCCCTGCCTCTGATTCCCTGCCTCTGATTCCCTGCCTCTGATTCCGCGCCTCTGATTCCACGCCTCTCTTTCCGTGTCTCTTATTCCCCGCCTCTGATTCCCTGCCTCTGATACCCTGCCTCTCATTCCCTGCCTCTATTTCCGTGCATCTTTCTCTGCATCTCGTTTCCCACATCTCATTTCCCCCCTCTGATAACCCGCCTCAGATTCCCCGCCTCAGATTCCCCGCCTCAGATTCCCTGCCTCAGATTCCCTGCCTCAGATTCCCTTCATCTTATTCCCTTCATCTCATTCCCTGCCTCTGATTCCCCGCCTCTGATTCCCCGCCTCTGATTCCACACCAATGTTTCACCGCCTCTGTTTGTCTGCCTCTTATTTCCCGGCTCAGATTCGCCGGCTCTGATTCCGCGCCTCTGATTCCACGCTTCTCTTTCCGTGTCTCTGATAGCCCGCCTCTGATTCCCCGGCTCTGATTCCCTGCATCAGATTCCCTGCCTCAGATTCCCTGCCTCTGATTCCCCGCCTCTGATTCCCCGCCTCTGATTCCCCACCTCTGATTCCCTGCCTCAGATTCCCTTCATCTGATCCCCTTCATTTGATTCCCTGCGTCTGATTCCCCGCCTCAGATTCCCCGCCTCTGATTCCCCGCCTCTGATTCCCCGCATCTGATTCCCCTCCTCTGATTCCCCGCCTGTGATTTCCGCCTCAGATTCCCTGCCTCTGATTCCCTGCCTCTGATTCCCTGCATCTGATTCCCTGCCTCTGAATCCCCGCCTCCGATTCCGCACCCACGTTTCTCCGCCTCTGTTGCTCTGCCTCTTATTTGCTGGCTCAGATTCGCAGGCTCTGATTCCACACCTCTGATTCCACGCCTCTCTTTCCGTGTCTCTGATTCCCCGACTCTAATTCCCTGCCTCTGATACCCTGCCTCTCTTTCGCTGCCTCTATTTCCGTGCCTCTTTCTCTGCATCTCGTTTCCCACATCTCATTTCCCCCTCTGATAACCCGCCTCAGATTCCCCGCATCAGATTCCCCGCCTCAGATTCCCTGCCTCAGTTTCCCTGCCTCAGATTCCCTTCATCTTATTCCCGTCATCTGATTCCCTGCCTCTGATTCCCCACCTCTGATTCACCGCCTCTAATTCCCTGCCTCTGATTCCCCGCTTCTGATTCCCCACCTCAGATTCCTTGCCTTAGTTTCCCTGCCTCAGATTCCCTGCCTCTGATTCCCCGCCTCTGATTCCCCGCCTCTGATTCGCCGCCTCTGATTCCCCGCCTCTGATTCCCCGCCTCTGATTCGCCGCCTCTGATTCCCCACCTCTGATTCCCCACCTCTGATTCCCCGCCTCTGATGACCCGCCTCTGATTCCCCGCCTCTGATTCCCCGCCTCAGATTCCCCGGCTCTGATTCCCTGTCTCAGATTCCCTGCGACAGATTCCCTGCCTCAGATTCCCAACCTCTGATTCCCCGCCTCTTATTCCCCGCCTCTTATTCCCTGCCTCAGATTCCCCGGCTCTGATTCCCTGCCTCAGATTCCCTGCCTAAAATTCCCTGCCTCTGATTCCCCGCATCTGATTCCCCGCCTCTGATTCCCTGCCTCTGATTCCTCGCATCTGATTCCCTGCCTCTGATTCCCCGCCTCTGATTCCACTCCTCTGATTCCCCGCCTCTGATTCCCCGCCTCAGATTCCCTGCCTCTGATTACCCGCCTCCGTTTCCGCACAACTATCCCGGCCTCCGTTTCCCCACATCTCTTTCCCCGCCTCAGATTCAACGCCTCTGATTCCCCGCCTCTGATTCCCCACCTTTCATAGCCCGCCTCTCTTTCCCTGCCTCTATTTCCGCGCCTCTTCCTCTGCCTCTCTTTCCCCACATCTCTTTTCCTCCCTCTGATTCCACGCCTCTGATTCCCCTCCTCTTATTCCCTGCCTCTGATTCCCTTCCTCTGATTCCCCGCCTCTGATTCCCCGCCTCTGATTCCCCTCCTCTGATTCCCTGCCTCTGATTCCCTGCCTCTGATTCCCTGCCTCTGATTCCCCGCCTCTGATTCCCTGCCTCTGATTCCCTGCCTCTGATTCCCTGCCTCTGATTCCACGCCTCTGATTCCACGCCTCTCTTTCCGTGTCTCTGATTCCCCGCCTCTGATTCCCTGCCTCTGATTCCCTGCCTCTGATTCCCTGCCTCTGATTCCCTGCCTCTGATTCCCTGCCACTGATACCCCGCCTCCGATTCCACACCAATGTTTCACCCCCTCTGTTTCTCTGCCTCTTATTTCCCGGCTCAGATTCGCCGGCTCTGATTCCGCGCCTCTGATTCCATGCTTCTCTTTCCGTGTCTCTGATAGCCCGCCTCTGATTCCCCGCCTCTGATTCCCCGCCTCAGATTCCCCGGCTCTGATTCCCTGCATCAGTTTCCCTGCCTCAGATTCCCTGCCTCTGATTCCCTGCATCAGATTCCCTGCCTCTGATTCCCCGCCTCTGATTCCCCACCTCTGTTTCCCTGCATCTGATTCCCCGCCTCAGATTCCCCGCCTCTGATACCCCGCCTCTGATTCCCCACCTCTGATTCCCTGCATCTGATTCCCCGCCTCTGATTCCCTGCCTCAGATTCCCCGGCTCTGATTCCCTGCATCAGATTCCCTGCCTCAGATTCCCTGCCTCTGATTCCCTGCATCAGATTCCCTGCCTCTGATTCCCCGCCTCTGATTCCCCGCTTCTGATTCCCCGCCTCTGATTCCCCGCCTCTCAGATTCCCTGCCAATGATTCCCTGCCTCTGATTCCCTGCCTCTGATTCCCTGCCTCTGATTCCGCGCCTCTGATTCCACGCCTCTCTTTCCGTGTCTCTGATTCCGCGCCTCTGATTCCCTGCCTCTGATACCCTGCCTCTCTTTGCCTGCATCTATTTCCGTGCCTCTTTCTCTGCATCTCGTTTACCACATCTCATTTCCCACCTCTGATAACCCGCCTCTGATTCCCCGCCTCTGATTCCCCGCCTCAGATTCCCCGGCTCTGATTCCCTGCCTCAGATTCCCCACCTCTGATTCCCCGCCTCTGATTCCCCGCCTCTGATTCCCCACCTCTGATTCACCAACTCTGATTCCCCGCCTCTGATTCCCCGCCTCTGATTCCCCGCCTCAGATTCCCCGGCTCTGATTCCCTGCCTCAGATTCCCTGCCTCTGATTCCCCACCTCTTATTCCCCGCCTCTTATTCCCTGCCTCAGATTCCCCGGCTCTGATTCCCTGCCTCAGATTCCCTGCCTCAAATTCCCTGCCTCTGATTCCCCGCATCTGATTCCCCGCCTCTGATTCCCTGCCTCTGATTCCTCGCATCTGATTCCCCGCCTCTGATTCCCCGCCTCTGATTCCACGCCTCTGATTCCCCGCCTCTGATTCCCCGCATCAGATTCCCCATCTCTTATTCCCTGCCTCAGATTCCCTGCCTCAGATTCCCTGCCTCCCATTCCCCGCCTCGGATTCCACGCCTCTGATTCCCCACCTCTGATTACACGCCTCCCTTTCCACGCAACTTTCCCGGCCTCCGTTTCCCCACATCTCTTTCCCCGCCTCAGATTCCACGCCTCTGATTCCCCGCCTCTGATTCCCCACCTTTCATTCCCCGCCTCTCTTTCCCTGCCTCTATTTCCGCGCTTCTTTCTCTGCCTCTCTTTCCCCACATCTCTTTTCCTCCCTCTGATTCCCCGCCTCTGATTCCACTCCTCTGATTCCCTGCCTCTGATTCCCTGCCTCTGATTCCCCGCCTCTGATTCTCCGCCTCTGATTCCCCTCCTCTGATTCCCTGCCTCTCATTCCCTGCCTCTGATTCCCTGCCTCTGATTCCCCGCCTCTGATTCCCTGCCTCTGATTCCCTGCCTCTGATTCCCTGCCTCTGATTCCGCGCCTCTGATTCCACGCCTCTCTTTCCGTGTCTCTGATTCCCCGCCTCTGATTCGGTGCCTCTGATACCCTGCCTCTCATTCCCTGCCTCTATTTCCGTGCATCTTTCTCTCCATCTTGTTTCACACATCTCATTTCCCCCCTCTGATAAACCGCCTCTGATTCCATGCCTGTGATTCCCTGCCTCAGATTCCCCGCCTCAGATTCCCCGACTCAGATTCCCCCTCTCAGATTCCCCGCCTCAGATTCCCTGCCTCAGATTCCCTGCCTCAGATTCCCTGCCTCAGATTCCCTGCATCTGATTCCCCGCCTCTGCTTCCCCACCTCTGATTCCCGCCTCAGATTCCCTGCCTCTGATTCCCTGCCTCTGATTCCCTGCATCTGATTCCCTGCCTCTGAATCCCCGCCTCCGATTCTGCACCAACGTTTCTCCGCCTCTGTTGCTCTGCCTCTTATTTGCTTGCTCAGATTCGCAGGCTCTGATTCCGCACCTCTGATTCCACGCCTCTCTTTCCGTGTCTCTGCCCTGCCTCAGATTCCCTGCCTCAGATTCCCTGCCTCAGATTCCCCGCATCTGATTCCCCGCCTCTGATTCCCCACCTCTGATTCCCTGCCTCCGACTCCCCGCCTCTGATTCCCCGCCTCTGATTCCCCGCCTCTGATTCCCGCCTCTGAATCCCAGCCTCTGAATCCACACCTCTGAATCCCAGCTTCTGAATCCCCGCCTCTGATTCCCCGCCTCTTATTCCCTGCCTCAGATTCCCCGGCTCTGATTCCCTGCCTCAGATTCCCTGCCTCAAATTCCCTGCCTCTGATTCCCCGCATCTGATTCCCGCCTCTGAATCCCAGCCTCTGAATCCCCACCTCTGATACCCCGCCTCTGTTTCCCCGCCTCGGATTCCCCGCCTCTGATTCCCCGCCTCTGATTTCCCACCTTTCATTCCCCGCCTCTCATTCCCTGCCTCTATTTCCGCGCCTCTTTCTCTGCCTCTCTTTCCCCACATCTCTTTTCCTCCCTCTGATTCCCCGCCTCTGATTCCCCTCCTCTGATTCCCTGCCTCTGATTCCCTGCCTCTGATTCCCCGCCTCTGATTCCCCGCCTCTGATTCCCCTCCTCTGATTCCCTGCCTCTAATTCCCTGCCTCTGATTCCCTGCCTCTGATTCCCCGCCTCCGATTCCCTGCCTCTGATTCCCTGCCTCTGATTCCCTGCCTCTGATTCCGGGCCTCTGATTCCACGCCTCTCTTTCCGTGTCTCTGATTCCCCGCCTCTGATTCCCTGCCTCTGATACCCTGCCTCTCATTCCCTGCCTCTATTTCCGTGCATCCTTCTCTGCATCTTGTTTCCCACATCTCATTTCCCCCCTCTGATAACCCGCCTCTGATTCCCTGCCTCTGATTCCCTGCCTCTGATTCCCTGCCACTGATACCCCGCCTCCGATTCCACACCAATGTTTCACCCCCTCTGTTTCTCTGCCTCTTATTTCCCGGCTCAGATTCGCCGGCTCTGATTCCGCGCCTCTGATTCCATGCTTCTCTTTCCGTGTCTCTGATAGCCCGCCTCTGATTCCCCGCCTCTGATTCCCCGCCTCAGATTCCCCGGCTCTGATTCCCTGCATCAGTTTCCCTGCCTCAGATTCCCTGCCTCTGATTCCCTGCATCAGATTCCCTGCCTCTGATTCCCCGCCTCTGATTCCCCACCTCTGTTTCCCTGCATCTGATTCCCCGCCTCAGATTCCCCGCCTCTGATACCCCGCCTCTGATTCCCCACCTCTGATTCCCTGCATCTGATTCCCCGCCTCTGATTCCCTGCCTCAGATTCCCCGGCTCTGATTCCCTGCATCAGATTCCCTGCCTCAGATTCCCTGCCTCTGATTCCCTGCATCAGATTCCCTGCCTCTGATTCCCCGCCTCTGATTCCCCGCTTCTGATTCCCCGCCTCTGATTCCCCGCCTCTCAGATTCCCTGCCAATGATTCCCTGCCTCTGATTCCCTGCCTCTGATTCCCTGCCTCTGATTCCGCGCCTCTGATTCCACGCCTCTCTTTCCGTGTCTCTGATTCCGCGCCTCTGATTCCCTGCCTCTGATACCCTGCCTCTCTTTGCCTGCATCTATTTCCGTGCCTCTTTCTCTGCATCTCGTTTACCACATCTCATTTCCCACCTCTGATAACCCGCCTCTGATTCCCCGCCTCTGATTCCCCGCCTCAGATTCCCCGGCTCTGATTCCCTGCCTCAGATTCCCCACCTCTGATTCCCCGCCTCTGATTCCCCGCCTCTGATTCCCCACCTCTGATTCACCAACTCTGATTCCCCGCCTCTGATTCCCCGCCTCTGATTCCCCGCCTCAGATTCCCCGGCTCTGATTCCCTGCCTCAGATTCCCTGCCTCTGATTCCCCACCTCTTATTCCCCGCCTCTTATTCCCTGCCTCAGATTCCCCGGCTCTGATTCCCTGCCTCAGATTCCCTGCCTCAAATTCCCTGCCTCTGATTCCCCGCATCTGATTCCCCGCCTCTGATTCCCTGCCTCTGATTCCTCGCATCTGATTCCCCGCCTCTGATTCCCCGCCTCTGATTCCACGCCTCTGATTCCCCGCCTCTGATTCCCCGCATCAGATTCCCCATCTCTTATTCCCTGCCTCAGATTCCCTGCCTCAGATTCCCTGCCTCCCATTCCCCGCCTCGGATTCCACGCCTCTGATTCCCCACCTCTGATTACACGCCTCCCTTTCCACGCAACTTTCCCGGCCTCCGTTTCCCCACATCTCTTTCCCCGCCTCAGATTCCACGCCTCTGATTCCCCGCCTCTGATTCCCCACCTTTCATTCCCCGCCTCTCTTTCCCTGCCTCTATTTCCGCGCTTCTTTCTCTGCCTCTCTTTCCCCACATCTCTTTTCCTCCCTCTGATTCCCCGCCTCTGATTCCACTCCTCTGATTCCCTGCCTCTGATTCCCTGCCTCTGATTCCCCGCCTCTGATTCTCCGCCTCTGATTCCCCTCCTCTGATTCCCTGCCTCTCATTCCCTGCCTCTGATTCCCTGCCTCTGATTCCCCGCCTCTGATTCCCTGCCTCTGATTCCCTGCCTCTGATTCCCTGCCTCTGATTCCGCGCCTCTGATTCCACGCCTCTCTTTCCGTGTCTCTGATTCCCCGCCTCTGATTCGGTGCCTCTGATACCCTGCCTCTCATTCCCTGCCTCTATTTCCGTGCATCTTTCTCTCCATCTTGTTTCACACATCTCATTTCCCCCCTCTGATAAACCGCCTCTGATTCCATGCCTGTGATTCCCTGCCTCAGATTCCCCGCCTCAGATTCCCCGACTCAGATTCCCCCTCTCAGATTCCCCGCCTCAGATTCCCTGCCTCAGATTCCCTGCCTCAGATTCCCTGCCTCAGATTCCCTGCATCTGATTCCCCGCCTCTGCTTCCCCACCTCTGATTCCCGCCTCAGATTCCCTGCCTCTGATTCCCTGCCTCTGATTCCCTGCATCTGATTCCCTGCCTCTGAATCCCCGCCTCCGATTCTGCACCAACGTTTCTCCGCCTCTGTTGCTCTGCCTCTTATTTGCTTGCTCAGATTCGCAGGCTCTGATTCCGCACCTCTGATTCCACGCCTCTCTTTCCGTGTCTCTGCCCTGCCTCAGATTCCCTGCCTCAGATTCCCTGCCTCAGATTCCCCGCATCTGATTCCCCGCCTCTGATTCCCCACCTCTGATTCCCTGCCTCCGACTCCCCGCCTCTGATTCCCCGCCTCTGATTCCCCGCCTCTGATTCCCGCCTCTGAATCCCAGCCTCTGAATCCACACCTCTGAATCCCAGCTTCTGAATCCCCGCCTCTGATTCCCCGCCTCTTATTCCCTGCCTCAGATTCCCCGGCTCTGATTCCCTGCCTCAGATTCCCTGCCTCAAATTCCCTGCCTCTGATTCCCCGCATCTGATTCCCGCCTCTGAATCCCAGCCTCTGAATCCCCACCTCTGATACCCCGCCTCTGTTTCCCCGCCTCGGATTCCCCGCCTCTGATTCCCCGCCTCTGATTTCCCACCTTTCATTCCCCGCCTCTCATTCCCTGCCTCTATTTCCGCGCCTCTTTCTCTGCCTCTCTTTCCCCACATCTCTTTTCCTCCCTCTGATTCCCCGCCTCTGATTCCCCTCCTCTGATTCCCTGCCTCTGATTCCCTGCCTCTGATTCCCCGCCTCTGATTCCCCGCCTCTGATTCCCCTCCTCTGATTCCCTGCCTCTAATTCCCTGCCTCTGATTCCCTGCCTCTGATTCCCCGCCTCCGATTCCCTGCCTCTGATTCCCTGCCTCTGATTCCCTGCCTCTGATTCCGGGCCTCTGATTCCACGCCTCTCTTTCCGTGTCTCTGATTCCCCGCCTCTGATTCCCTGCCTCTGATACCCTGCCTCTCATTCCCTGCCTCTATTTCCGTGCATCCTTCTCTGCATCTTGTTTCCCACATCTCATTTCCCCCCTCTGATAACCCGCCTCTGATTCCATGCCTGTGATTCCCTGCCTCAGATTCCCCGCTTCAGATTCCCCGACTCAGATTCCCCGCCTCAGATTCCCCGCCTCAGATTCCCTGCCTCAGATTCCCTGCCTCAGATTCCCTGCCTCAGATTCCCTGCCTCATATTCCCTTCATCTGATTCCCTTCATTTGATTCCCTGCGTCTGATTCCCCGCCTCTGATTCCCCGCCTCTGATTCCCCGCCTCTGATTCCCCACCTCTGATTCCCTGCCTCAGATTCCCTGGCTCAGATTCCCTGCTTCAGATTCCCTGCCTCAGATTCCCTGCCACTGATTCCCCGCATCTGATTCCCCGCCTCTGATTCCCCGCTTCTGATTCCCGCCTCTGATTCCCTGCCTCTGATTCCCCGCCTCTGAATCCCCGCCTCTGATTCCTCGCCTCTGATTCCCTGCCTCAGATTCCCCGCTCTGATTCCCTGCCTCAGATTCCCTGCCTCAGATTCCCTGCCTCCGATTCCCCGCCTCTGATTCCCAGCCTCTAAATCCACACCTCTGAATCCCCGCCTCTGATTCCCCGCCTCTGTTTCCCCGCCTCTGATTCCCCGCCTCTGATTCCCCGCCTCTGATTCCCCGCCTCTGATTCCCCACCTCTGATTGCCTGCCACTGATTGCCCGCCTCTGATTCCCCGCCTCTGATTCCCCGCCTCTAATTCCCCACCTCTGTCTCTGTTCCTCTCTTTCGCCTCCGCTTTTTCCCCTACACTCTTTCCGCGCCTATCTTTCCCTCCCTCAATTTCAACAACTCTGTTTGATCTGTTCTGTCTACCTCATTTTCAACACACAAGTTCCAACCACTATGTTTCACCCATCACTTTCCCCGCCTCTATTTCTCCGCCTATGTTTACCCGCCTCTGTTTACCCACCTGTTTCACCGCCTCTGATTCCCCGCCTCTGATTCCCCACCTCTGTCTCGACGCCTCTCTTTCGCCTCCACTCTTTCCCCTCCACTCTTTCCGTGCCTGTCTTTCCCTCCCTCAATTTAAACAACACTGTTTGATCTGTTTTGTGTACCTCATTTTAAACACACAAGTTCCAACCACTATGTTTTGCCCGCCTCTTTCCCCGCCTCTATTTATCCACCTATGTTTACCTGCCTCTGTTTACCCGCCTGTTTCCCCGCCTCTGATTGCCCACCTTCCATTCCCCGCCTTTCTTTCCCTGCCTCTATTTCCGCGCCTCTTTCACTGCCTCTCTTTCCCCACATCTCTTTTCCTCCTGCTGATTCCCCGCCTCTGATTCCCCGCCTCTGATTCCCTGCCTCTGATTCCCCGCCTCTGATTCCCTGCCTCAGATTCCCCGCCTCAGATTCC
Source organism: Narcine bancroftii (assembly GCF_036971445.1). Classification (NCBI taxonomy): domain Eukaryota; kingdom Metazoa; phylum Chordata; class Chondrichthyes; order Torpediniformes; family Narcinidae; genus Narcine; species Narcine bancroftii. The sequence goes on along the minus strand of NW_027211874.1, from coordinate 4,801 downwards.
CTGCCTCAGATTCCCTGCCTCTGATTCCCCGCCTCTGATTCCCCGCCTCTTATTCCCCGCCTCTGATTCCCCGCCTCTGATTCCCCGCCTCTGATTCCCTGCCTCAGATTCCCCGGCTCTGATACCCTTCATCAGCTTCCCTGCCTCAGATTCCCTGCCTCTGATTCCCCGCCTCTGATTCCCTGCCTCTGATTTCCCGCCTCTGATTCCCTGCCTCAGATTCCCTGCCTCAGATTCCCTGCCTCAGATTCCCTGCCTCTGATTCCCCGCCTCTGATTCCCCGCCGCTGATTCCCTGCCTCAGATTCCCTGCCTCTGATTCCCCGCCTCTTATTCCCCACCTCTTATTCCCCGCCTCAGATTCCCCGGCTCTGATTCCCTGCCTCAGATTCCCTGCCTCAAATTCCCTGCCTCTGATTCCCCGCATCTGATTCCCCGCCTCTGATTCCCCGCCTCTGATTCCTCGCATCTGATTCCCCGCCTCAGATTCCCCGCCTCAGATTCCACGCCTCTGATTCCCCGCCTCTGATTCCCCGCCTCAGATTCCCCAGCTCTGATTCCCTGCCTCAGATTCCCTGCCTCAGATTCCCTGCCTCCGATTCCCCGCCTCTGATTCCCCGCCTCTGATTCCCCGCCTCTGATTCCCCGCCTCTGAATCCCAGCTTCTGAATCCCCGCCTCTGATTCCCCGCCTCTTATTCCCTGCCTCAGATTCCCCGGCTCTGATTCCCTGGCTCAGATTCCCTGCCTCAAATTCCCTGCCTCTGATTCCCCGCATCTGATTCCCCGCCTCTGATTCCCTGCCTCTGATTCCTCGCATCTGATTCCCCGCCTCTGATTCCCCGCCTCTGATTCCACGCCTCTGATTCCCCGCCTCTGATTCCCCGCATCAGATTCCCCATCTCTGATTCCCTGCCTCAGATTCCCTGCCTCAGATTCCCTGCCTCCCATTCCCCGCCTCGGATTCCCCGCCTCTGATTCCCCACCTCTGATTACACGCCTCCCTTTCCGCGCAACTTTCCCGGCCTCCGTTTCCCCACATCTCTTTCCCCGCCTCAGATTCCACGCCTCTGATTCCCCGCCTCTGATTCCCCACCTTTCATTCCCCGCCTCTCTTTCCCTGCCTATATTTCTGCGCTTCTTTCTCTGCCTCTCTTTCCCCACATCTCTTTTCCTCCCTCTGATTCCCCGCCTCTGATTCCACTCCTCTGATTCCCTGCCTCTGATTCCCCGCCTCTGATTCCCTGCCTCTCATTCCCTGCCTCTGATTCCCTGCCTCTGATTCCCCGCCTCTGATTCCCTGCCTCTGATTCCCTGCCTCTGATTCCCTGCCTCTGATTCCGCGCCTCTGATTCGGTGCCTCTGATACCCTGCCTCTCATTCCCTGCCTCTATTTCCGTGCATCTTTCTCTGCATCTTGTTTCACACATCTCATTTCCCCCCTCTGATAAACCGCCTCTGATTCCATGCCTGTGATTCCCTGCCTCAGATTCCCCGCCTCAGATTCCCCCTCTCAGATTCCCCGCCTCAGATTCCCTGCCTCAGATTCCCTGCCTCAGATTCCCTGCCTCAGATTCCCCGCATCTGATTCCCCGCCTCTGCTTCCCCACCTCTGATTCCCGCCTCAGATTCCCTGCCTCTGATTCCCTGCCTCTGATTCCCTGCATCTGATTCCCTGCCTCTGAATCCCCGCCTCCGATTCCGCACCAACGTTTCTCCGCCTCTGTTGCTCTGCCTCTTATTTGCTGGCTCAGATTCGCAGGCTCTGAATCCGCACCTCTGATTCCACGCCTCTCCTTCCGTGTCTCTGCCCTGCCTCAGAATCCCTGCCTCAGATTCCCTGCCTCAGATTCCCCGCATCTGATTCCCCGCCTCTGATTCCCCTCCTCTGATTCCCTGCCTCCGATTCCCCGCCTCTGATTCCCCGCCTCTGATTCCCCGCCTCTGATTCCCGCCTCTGAATCCCAGCCTCTGAATCCCCACCTCTGATACCCCGCCTCTGTTTCCCCGCCTCGGATTCCCCGCCTCTGATTCTCCGCCTCTGATTTCCCACCTTTCATTCCCCGCCTCTCTTTCCCTGCCTCTATTTCTGCGCCTCTTTCTCTGCCTCTCTTTCCCCACATCTCTTTTCCTCCCTCTGATTCCCCGCCTCTGATTCCCCTCCTCTGATTCCCTGCCTCTGATTCCCTGCCTCTGATTCCCCGCCTCTGATTCCCCGCCTCTGATTCCCCTCCTCTGATTCCCTGCCTCTGATTCCCTGCCTCTGATTCCCTGCCTCTGATTCCCTGCCTCCGATTCCCTGCCTCTGATTCCCTGCCTCTGATTCCCTGCCTCTGATTCCGGGCCACTGATTCCACGCCTCTCTTTCCGTGTCTCTGATTCCCCGCCTCTGATTCCCTGCCTCTGATACCCTGCCTCTCATTCCCTGCCTCTATTTCCGTGCATCCTTCTCTGCATCTTGTTTCCCACATCTCATTTCCCCCCTCTGATAACCCGCCTCTGATTCCATGCCTGTGATTCCCTGCCTCAGATTCCCCGCTTCAGATTCCCCGACTCAGATTCCCCGCCTCAGATTCCCCGCCTCAGATTCCCTGCCTCAGATTCCCTGCCTCAGATTCCCTGCCTCAGATTCCCTGCCTCATATTCCCTTCATCTGATTCCCTTCATTTGATTCCCTGCGTCTGATTCCCCGCGTCTGATTCCCCGCCTCTGATTCCCCGCCTCTGATTCCCCACCTCTGATTCCCTGCCTCAGATTCCCTGGCTCAGATTCCCTGCTTCAGATTCCCTGCCTCAGATTCCCTGCCACTGATTCCCCGCATCTGATTCCCCGCCTCTGATTCCCCGCTTCTGATTCCCGCCTCTGATTCCCTGCCTCTGATTCCCCGCCTCTGAATCCCCGCCTCTGATTCCTCGCCTCTGATTCCCTGCCTCAGATTCCCCGCTCTGATTCCCTGCCTCAGATTCCCTGCCTCAGATTCCCTGCCTCCGATTCCCCGCCTCTGATTCCCAGCCTCTAAATCCACACCTCTGAATCCCCGCCTCTGATTCCCCGCCTTTGTTTCCCCGCCTCTGATTCCCCGCCTCTGATTCCCCGCCTCTGATTCCACACCTCTGATTCCCCGCCTCTGATTCCAGGCCTCTTATGCCCCGCCTCTGATTCCCCACCTCTGATTGCCTGCCACTGATTGCCCGCCTCTGATTCCCCGCCTCTGATTCCCCGCCTCTAATTCCCCACCTCTGTCTCTATGCCTCTCTTTCGCCTCCGCTTTTTCCCCTACACTCTTTCCGCGCCTATCTTTCCCTCCCTCAATTTCAACAACTCTGTTTGATCTGTTCTGTCTACCTCATTTTCAACACACAAGTTCCAACCATTATGTTTCACCCATCACTTTCCCCGCCTCTATTTCTCCGCCTATGTTTACCTGCCTCTGTTTACCCGCCTGTTTCCCCGCCTCTGATTGCCCACCTTTCATTCCCCGCCTTTCTTTCCCTGCCTCTATTTCCGCGCCTCTTTCACTGCCTCTCTTTCCCCACATCTCTTTTCCTCCCGCTGATTCCCCGCCTCTGATTCCCTGCCTCTGATTCCCTGCCTCTGATTCCCCGCCTCTGATTCCCTGCCTCAGATTCCCTGCCTCAGATTCCCTGTCTCAGATTCCCTGCCTCTGATTCCCCGCCTCTGATTCCCCGCCTCTTATTCCCCGCCTCTGATTCCCCGCCTCTGATTCCCCGCCTCTGATTCCCTGCCTCAGATTCCCCGGCTCTGATACCCTTCATCAGATTCCCTGCCTCAGATTCCCTGCCTCTGATTCCCCGCCTCTGATTCCCTGCCTCTGATTCCCCGCCTCTGATTCCCTGCCTCAGATTCCCTGCCTCAGATTCCCTGCCTCAGATTCCCTGCCTCTGATTCCCCGCCTCTTATTCCCCGCCTCTTATTCCCCACCTCTTATTCCCCGCCTCAGATTCCCCGGCTCTGATTCCCTGCCTCAGATTCCCTGCCTCAAATTCCCTGCCTCTGATTCCCCGCATCTGATTCCCCGCCTCTGATTCCCCGCCTCTGATTCCTCGCATCTGATTCCCCGCCTCAGATTCCCCGCCTCAGATTCCACGCCTCTGATTCCCCGCCTCTGATTCCCCGCCTCAGATTCCCCAGCTCTGATTCCCTGCCTCAGATTCCCTGCCTCAGATTCCCTGCCTCCGATTCCCCGCCTCTGATTCCCCGCCTCTGATTCCCCGCCTCTGATTCCCCGCCTCTGAATCCCAGCTTCTGAATCCCCGCCTCTGATTCCCCGCCTCTTATTCCCTGCCTCAGATTCCCCGGCTCTGATTCCCTGCCTCAGATTCCCTGCCTCAAATTCCCTGCCTCTGATTCCCCGCATCTGATTCCCCGCCTCTGATTCCCTGCCTCTGATTCCTCGCATCTGATTCCCCGCCTCTGATTCCCCGCCTCTGATTCCACGCCTCTGATTCCCTGCCTCTGATTCCCCGCATCAGATTTCCCATCTCTGATTCCCTGCCTCAGATTCCCTGCCTCAGATTCCCTGCCTCCCATTCCCCGCCTCGGATTCCCCGCCTCTGATTCCCCACCTCTGATTACACGCCTCCCTTTCCGCGCAACTTTCCCGGCCTCCGTTTCCCCACATCTCTTTCCCCGCCTCAGATTCCACGCCTCTCATTCCCCGCCTCTGATTCCCCACCTTTCATTCCCCGCCTCTCTTTCCCTGCCTCTATTTCTGCGCTTCTTTCTCTGCCTCTCTTTCCCCACATCTCTTTTCCTCCCTCTGATTCCCCGCCTCTGATTCCA